>NC_135697.1:11561555-11875275 GCF_964276395.1 Gasterosteus aculeatus | reverse complement strand
CGTCGCAAAGACACACTAACCACCAACAGGCCCCCCGACTACTTCCTGCTGGAATACGAACACGCTGACGGAGTGAACGGCAGACGCTCCGTGACGCCACGTTAGTCGACAAACCGCCCTCGGTGGATTCCGCTGCTTTCTTTTTTGTTGAAGGACTCGCATGAAACGATGAGACTCCAATTACAGATATTTGGTCCCCCAGAATGCAACCAACCAGTCAGACGCCATCACTCGGTTCTCCATTTTAATAAAAAGGTCAAAGAAAAGAACAGTGCTCTGATACAATATTGGCTTGTATTTGTTTGGTCACAACAATTTGAGTTTTGATACCATTATCATCCACGAGGGCTAATATTAGCTAGCACCTGACACGGCTCTGAGGTAGTTTCTCCTTTTTATTTTTTCTTTCAAAGTTGGTAAATAAAAAGCAAAGTCATTCTGAAGATAAGAAATGCTTTGAAAAAAAATACAAAAATACCAATGAGTGTTGAACGGTCGGATACACGTAGATCTGTCGGGTGGCGTTGGTTTGGAAAGGTGACGCTAGGCTAAAGCTCCGTGGCTCCAAAATGTCCGCCGGACACAGCTGAAGCGCGCCGATCTACTCGATGGGCCAATGAAGGCCGAACGAGGGTGAAGCACAGAAGTATTTAGCTAAATGCTAATATGCTCCACACTACAAGAAGGTACAAAGGTTTACCAATGTCACCGTCTCAGTTTATTATGTTAGCATGCTAACATTCGCTAGCGTGTAGAGCGCTTACAGCTGCTCTTTAGCACCAACTATAAAGTACATCCGAGGCTCACAGGAGATTCATTCCTCGTTTGGACAAATTCAAAAAGTTAAGTCGATCTTTCGCCAAAATAATAATGGGTCTGTCGTTGGGAATAAATGAGTATGTAATTTATGCAAAGTTTTGTTCCAATCCATTGAGTACATTGAGGCGGAGGGATATTTCCAGAAGGGAAACCGTGACCTGCTGGTGGTCACCAGAGAAAACACCGGCTCAATAAGTACAATAGAAATGTTCTTCAAGGCACTTCTTTAAAAAACGCCTGGAGACCAAAACTGAGACCTAAGTAGTGAGAAGCCAAAAGGTGACTCGGCTGCATCCGGTGGACGTTAGGGAATAATGGGAATAATGGTTCTTTACCGGCTCTGCCAGTACCCCATTTGAATTTGTGCTCAATACGTTTGACTTGTAGCTTAAAAACACGTTAAAAATCAGGTAATCAGGAGGAAATTGGCATGATAAGAGGCTATCAAGGACAAAGTGATCCAGGAAGAGGAAACGTATACTCGCGGAAGCCAGACGACTGCCATGCAATTAACAAACTGTGCTTTTCAAGACCCGGGGGAAAAAAACAAAAACATGTATAGGAATACAATCTCCAAATTATTATTTTTTAAATAAGTAAGGAACAGAAGCAAAACTCAAACAAAAAACCTTTAGCTTTCAAGTGTCCCAGCGCTAAAAAGTTAGTGAGCTGAACTTTGGGAAGATTTTACAGGACAGGAATATCAGAGCAGAGGGCAGACGCCAAAAATCTAACAGCAAACACCATAGCAACCATCATATATGTATATATATATATATATACACACACACATACCCACACACACATATATACATATACACACACACACACAGCTCTTATATGTTACAGCTACCCAGACCAGCATGACGGCAGAAACAGAAAAGATGACCACGCTTTGCAACAGTGTACAACGTTTGCCTCCTGAGACTACAGCAGCAGACCCCCAGAGGAGGAACATCTCCGCCGGAGATCTGCATACCTCCTGTTAATCAAGACGATACCAGCTGGGAGGAATCAATGAAATATAAGAAAAAAAAAAAAAAAGAAACATACTTTCTGCAATTATTAAAAGCCTATAAATAAGAGGAATAACAAAAAGTAAAAGGCTGTACACAGAAGCAAACATATATAGTATAAATGTACTGGGTACTACAGACCAAGCAAGCTCTAAGTACATTCATTGTTATTATTTGGAGATAGGAAAATAGGTTCTACTCTACAAGAGGTTTATTCATGTCAGCAATAGGTTCTCTACAAGAGACGGATGAGAGGCAGAAAGGAGAAACTTTACTAAAAAACGGATGTATCGGTCGTTGCTTCATTGGAAGTCAGGCTGTATTTCATTCCAATAGCATTCAAAAGGTAGAGAGAAAAAAAAAAGGAACGTAAACTGCTGATTGTTGGACTTTGAGTAATTGAATCCCAGCCTCTTTCAACCAAACACTTATAGATATTTGCTAAAGTAGAGGAAAACAAATGGAATCAATAAAATAAATGTAAAACCTAAATCAGCTAATGATGATATGCAGTTTAGCTTACAAACCAGCCATGTCTACAAGACGCCCTTTCCTAATGTTGGACATTCAACGCTACGGAAAAATGGCCAAACCGAGGTGGAGTGATGCCGTCGGGGTTTTGCCACTAGGAGAGAAGCGCCACCTTCATCCCGCGTGGAGCATCCACCTATTGGCTCCACACAGTCTCCATGTAGCTCAGTATGACCAAGCAGATTTATGTAAGAAAAGGAAAAGCTACGTGAACTGTAAGGGAGGACTGTACTTTTTGAGGAGCCACAAATGTCGGCTCTTTTCTAAACAACAGAAGTGGGGAAAAGAAGCTGCCAGTGGACCATCGGATAAACTCTCTCAATGCTGCAGCAGCTACAACAGTCTCTCCTTGTTTAGTGCAAAAACAACAAATCGTCAAACGTTTTTGACTTCCATCTCCAGGGGAAAGCAATGGCGCTGGGATCTGATATTTTCAAGGTGCTGGTATAAAAAAAGGTTGTGTTAAAACACAAACGGGAGAAGAACAATTTACAAAGACCGCCTGCGGAAACGTTCTGGATTTCAGCACCCGCCCACTTTCCCGCCCTCCACGCAATACGACGTTCACGTTTCCAAACGCGCACACACACGCCCGACAACGGGGCTCCGCCTCCATCAGGCTGCATCTGTTACCATCGACGGACACACGTGCACAAAAAAAATTTGAAAAACAAAAGTCAGATTGTGCGCGATGGCCCGATAGCACGAATTAGCTCTGCGGTGATTCTGTAAGTGGTTGAAGGCTCAAATCTCTCACACACACACACACACACACACACCGTAAAACCTTCTTTCTTCTCTTTTCTACATGCGCAAACCCTTTTTTCCGGCTGAAGAGGCTCTTTCTCTCCGGCTCGGCCCCACTTGGGTACTTTAACTGTGTTCTCCAACTCAAGGATATATGCAACGATCACAGCTGACGTGGGCTTTGCATCGGTGGTCTTACTGCTCGGGTGGAAAAGTCTGATTCCATGGGGTGCATAGCATAAAAGGAAAGAACGCAGGGAAAGAGGCGTGCGAGTACAAACACACTGCAGGAATTTGGTCATACAGCTCAACGCTCAAAAACCCTAAAAAGAAAGAAAAACAAAAAACGTCCTCTTTTGTCAGTTTGAGTAAAAACACCAAATGAAATATCACAATACTACATCAACCGCGTAAAAGCGCGTTTGCCGTCGTGCCGCGGCCAACGTTCCAACACCTCCAATGTCAATGCGACACTCACACAATGCCAATTAGATAGATAGCAGGGGTAATTATACAGAAATGGCCAGCGGTGTGATGTTACCATAACACTTGAACAGGTAACAAGAGGTAGAACACACGGCCATTTCCATACAATTACGCCGGTGTCGCGGCGCCAGATGAGGAACGCGCGCGCCTACGAGGAGTCGCTCCAACGCTCGGCTATCGAAAGTGCATCCAAATTTACACGTTGCGAGACCAGCACCGATTAGAACAATATTGACATCATAACAGTAAATATCAAGTACATGATTTCTTTTTCTTTTTTTTCTGAATGCCCCACAAAACACAGTCAGTCGGATTTCTAGTTGCTTTACAGGTAATGAGTAAAAAGAGCAACAGAGAGGTCGTCAAAAAGGGGGAGAGAGAGAGAAAAAGATCCTCAAAATGACAAAAGCATCTTTTTTTAAGCGTACACGTTAAAAAGCCTCGATGATCAGTCCAGTGAGGATTTAAGGTGACTTACAGTGAAAACCTCTAGCACCTAGAATCAAGATGGCCTCTTTGTGCTTCCAAGTTCTCTTGAATATTAATCGTGTAAAAGTTTTGTAATCTTGTTTGGCTAAGAAAGACTGTGTGTTACAAAGGATATACCAAATATTCAGGCTACAAAACCTACGATGTTACAAATGACCATAAATACTTCATCCTGTTAGAGAGGCATGAAGATGCTGATAAGCACTAAGAAACGCTACTAAATGCAACATGCTTCCCAAAAAAAAAAAAAAAAAAAGAAACCTGATTATCTATCTCTATAAATGACCTTAATTCATGGGAGATATGCCACTGCTAAATCTCTTGGTTAAAAAGGATGCATAGTTAGAAAATATGGACTACTCGCCTCCAATCAAGACTATACAAACATTCGCTAGCTCAACTTAGTAAAACGCAGGTGGGATGTTAGGAAATGTCTAGAATTATTAGTAAGACCGTAACAGTCTTAGAAGGCAAGATAATATTTGCATTTAAAATCTGTATACAAATAGACAGTGTTAATTTAGACTACATATGGGCCATTAAAAAGAATTCATAATAATAATATCGTCAGCAGCCTCCACTGAAAGCGTATTCAAAATATACCTCATTACCAACATTACTATAGAATATAAAGACTCACAAAAAGTCATTTGCATAAAACCCAAGCTTTTGTGCGACGACTGCTCCCGATTCACGGAGCAAACCCTAGTTGTGGTTGTTGTTGTTTTTAAGGGGATTTCAATCGGTTTAACTCTGAAGCGGTGCAGCTTTTGCTCCACTGTACCGAACGCCTTGATATTGAGACGGCACACAAACATCCCGCCCAGACAAACGCAGCGCAGGAAACACCGCCCTGCTGCTATATACATTAAAGCAAACATACAAGTAGGGTTAATGTGTAAAAAGGAAGAAATTAACTACGATCTCAAATGTCTAAAACTGAGTCCGCTACATGCAAATCCATTACAAAACCGATTGAAATTAATTAGACTTTAAAACGGGAGGTAAAAAAAAAAGGTGGCCCTCCATGTTGATTTCTAAATCATGGGTCTCGTCAACACGGCTCAGACTACATGAAGAGGTTCTCCTGGTTGGGAACCGGTCCCAATACACTACGTCTTGGCATGGGAACTGGGTCACTGGAGGAACTATTTCAGTCCAGACCAACAATCGCTGTCCTCCAGACGCCCGTCTGACCCCCAACAGCCCTCAGCTAGAATGGACTAAGTGTCGGTTCAAGGGTTGATGACAAATCTGACGCAACGAATCCTTTAGCAATTGTCACCAGATTTGGCATAATGGTCGTCAGTGACGAATGTGGACAACCCAGCAAATATGGGTCTAATTTTTCATAGTTTTACACAGAAACGACAACAGAAAGGTGGTCTCAAATGGCACATTTCATCATAGTGCCCCACGTAAAACACAAAAAAAAAAAAAAAAAAAAACACACACACAACCCTCTCAATAAACTAAGTACTCTTGTCCTGATTGAAGTACCCATTCTGGTCAGTGCACTGATTGGCTGATAAATAATGTTTGTTGGAGGGGCAGATCTTTAGGCATATGAACAGTGAACAGCCCCCTTTTCTTTTGACGAATTTGATCCTTCTCCCCTGAAGCACCCAGCGCTGTAAAACAGATGCAAAGAGGAGAAGGAGGGTAATTGGTTTCTTTCTTAATTGTAAACCCCCTCATATGTATACGACGCATTAGTTTAGATATTTCTTCCAAACGTCTCCTTTCGTTCTTTGCAACATATTTTCCCTATGACAAATGCAAACGCACAATAATGCACATGTAAAAAAAAAAAAAAAACTCTTCCAGCACAAACCCCAATAAACAGGGATTCTTTTGCATCCTACAGTCTAATAGCTGGCTTTGTTGGTTAGGTTCGGGGCGGGGGGGGGCTGCAGTACAATTGTAGACCTATGGGTAACCGGCAGGCCCGTTTCGGAGGGAGATCGCTGCGTGTAAACCACCGGGACTATCTACAGCCCACTGGAGACCGGCGAGGGGTAGTGTGTTCCGTCAGTGGGGTCTCGCCCACGCCAACCTGGAGTCGTGTGCTCTCAGGCAAAGTACATGGTGCGCAGGGTGTCCTGGTGGATCTGCACGGCCTTGGCCAAGGCCTGCTGGTCGCGCCCGTTGCTCTGGCCCGACGTGTGACTGCCCTCAGCACTGAAAGAAGCAAAGCGGTACAATTATAGAACTGTAAAAAAAAAAAGGGGGGGGGGGTCGCCTGAACCTTTCCGGCAACCCTGGATTGAGCCGAACACGGCGCCTACCTGTCGTGCTCCTTGTCCACCAAGTGATAGCGAGCCCGGAAGGCCACCAAATGGGCGTAGTAAGCTGGTGCTGGGATGGAAACTGAGCGGGTGCAGCGCACATAGGTGTGGCATAGCTGGTAGGTGAGGACCTGCAGCTCGTCCGAGGAGAAGTGGTTGTCGTCCCAGAGCACATGGTAGTGAGACGGCCTGCTGGTACCCTGCAAGGAGTGAACGTGGTGTTGCTTAGGTGGTCTTCATGCACAAAGCAAAAGCCATTGAATCGGACCCCTTTCTCTTAAAGCGCTCACCTGAATGCCAGCGTGACTGCAAAGGTAGAAGTCAAATTCTGATGGGTGAGTGATTTTGGTGTCCACTGTGGTGCCTGCAGGAATGTTGCCGCTCTTGCCAACCTGCAATCATGCATTAGTAGGTTACGATGGTTTCCTTACGGGATGTTTTTTCTTTAGGATAAAGAAAAACGTGAAATTGGAGCAAAGTTAAAAAATAAAATATTAAAGAACACAAACACTGTCTGCAAAACTTCCCACGGTGACTCCATACTGACCCTCTCGTTTCTGTCCATACAGAAAAGTCTTGTGTGGTGTCTCTTCTGCACGACCACAAAGGTGATGCCGGGCTGGTAGTCCTTCTCCAGCTTGATGCAGGCCTCGCGGATCGCCAGCAGCTCGTGCTGAAGGACCTGCATCTCAAGAGTCAATAAGATAGATGATCAAATCCACCCGAGCAACACGCACAACATTTACACAGACACAGGATTTACTCACATGGCCACTACTGCCCAGCACACGCACACACACACACACACACACACACACACACACACACACACACACACACACACACACACACACACACACACACACACACACACACACACACACACACACACACACACACACACACACACACACACACACACACACACACACACACACACACACACACGTCTATATTGCTGCGATATTTAATAGGTCACTCGGATTCATCCCTGATATGTGTATCACCTGGTTGAACTGGCCCTCGGAGATGCCGTCGCGGTAGTAGATGATCCTGGTGGGCTTGAAGCGGGTGGACTTGTAGAATTGGATGAGCAGCTCCCTCACCATGGTGGCCAGGTCTTGGATGATGTCCTGCCGATGCTGCTGCACCCGCACCGTGGCACAGTACCTGCTGGGATGGGCGTCCATACTGCCGACAACCTAAAACGTGGAGATACAATTTAGCGTTGCATGAGACAAAAAAAGAAGCTGAAACGCTGTTTTCAACGATGAACTTCTATGTGCACACGTTCCGCCTTGTGACGAGGAGGCTTTACATACCGCAGCAATGGACGGCTTCTTCCCATCTCCCGCGGGAGGGTGAGTCACGTCGGCACCGAGGAAGATCACGGGCTGCTGGAAGACCAACGGCCTGGAAACCACAACGCAGACACATGAGGGGCGAGCTCCAAAGACGTCCGCACGGGTTCAGTTATCGGGATCTTCACCCACCTGCCCTGCGGGAGGAGGATGTTGTTGACCCCGCCCAGCTTGACGTTGATCTTCAGACAGAGGTTGGAGAGGGTCTGAGGCGTCGTCTTCTGAACGTTCTTCACCTGCACGCACTGCGTGGCCATGCCGAGCACCGTGTCGCCAACGCGCTTCACCTCAGCTGCAACGCCAAACATCCAGCGATTAAACACGATCCGGCCCAACGCTGGCGTTAGGGTGCTGGATCACATGGGGCGCGGGCCGGCATACCGACCGATCGATAGCCTAGGCTGTAAATACCAACGTCCTGGAAGTGTCTAATCTCCAAAGCAGGAATATAAAATCATGCCAAACGACACAACAGATATGCACGAGAGGATCGCTCACCGTAGACGGGCGTCTTCCCCGGCAGGATGACCACCACCAGCTGGAGGCCCTGGTAGGTGTACTTGAGGTGCCTGAACATGGGCTCCACGCTGTCCGCTCCCTGGGCGTACTTACAAAAGCACGGCTGACCCTGGATGGGCATCCCTGCATCCCTGGAGATCTTCCTCAGCTGATCTGTGAACGCCCTGAAACAGGGTGGGGGAGGGCGTTTATTTATAGTCCAGTGAAGCTTAGAGGATGGGATTGCAAAAGGATATAAATTCTTTGAAAGCTGACAACTAAAAATAAATAAATGAATGCAACAACAACAACAACAACCTTAATTAACTTAGCAACACTGGAAATTGAGAACATTACGTTTTCTCTGAATAAGCTGATGATCAACATACACGCTCACCAAAAAACTGACCCAATAGAGGCCCGAATCAAATGAGAAAGCATTAAGCCGTTGCTACAACCGTGATTGCAACATTTGACATTGTGTTTTTGCACTTCTACAAAAATAAATTTAAAGATGAAACAGACCACCGGCCTTAAAACACGGGCTGCCTGCCGACATCCCAACACACAGCACATGCACACGATGAAACCTCACTCACTTGAGCAGGAGCTCCGTACACTGCCTCTGTGGAGCAAAGCAGGCGATGGCCCAAACTTTGATCTCGATGCCGGTGTGGAACTGCTTGTTCCTCATGTCCCACACGCCCTGGATCGGTGTGGCTATTGCTTTGTTCTGCAAATCGCAGAAGGCAAGCAGGCTCATTAGAGCCCGTCACTCTACACAAGATGAAGTTATCCCAACAAAACGTAACACCAACACGTGCTGAAGATATTTGCAGTAAAGTGAAAAAGAAAGAAAAAAGGTACGAGCCGCCATCAACAACGTACCCTGCCTCCATACAGGATGGAAGGTGCTTGTAAGACACGGCCGTTCACTTCTGTCATCTCGTCTCGCACCATCACGCCAAACTCACGCACGTAAGGGTCAGTGTTGAAGTTGGCACTTCTCATCTGGTGGAGAAAAGAAAAAACGGCACAGGAGTGGAATTAAATTAAATGGAAAGAGGACATCACAGAGAGACAGCAAGCCCCCGTTGATGCTAAAGGGGGCCTTACATAATACTGTGTAAGGCCCCCTTACAATCTCCTATATTGCTTCATTGCTCGGTTTTCTTTACAGGTTGTGCTACTCTGGGACGCCGAATAGTTTAACTTGAATCAGATTAAATAAATTGTAAGAAATGGGTTCTACATGATCACTCGTGGTTTCTTAAAACAGTACAAATCTTATCTTATTGTTAGGTAAGGTTACGTTAACTCACCAGTTTGCTAATCTCGTCCTGGCGGTCAGGTGCCGATCTGGCGGTGGCCCGGATCATAGTGGAGGTCTGATTGTCGGTCAGCTTTTTGATGCAGCGCTGTCCCGCCACTATGTTACACACCTGGGGAGGACACGCGGGGAAACAAAGCGGGTTCAGAGGGCAGATCCATGATGCATTGGGGGACGCGTCGCAGAGCAGATAAGCGGCGCTTACCTCCAGAGGTAGGTAGGTGTGCTTCTGCTCCTGCCCCACCTGTAGACACGGGAGGTGGGGATACCTCAGGATGAGCTTGTACTTGTCTTTGAAGTACTGTGCTACTGTGCATTCGATAGTTTGGCCGTTCTCCTGCTGCAGGGGGAACCTGAGGGGAAGCACATAAACGGGAAAAATTAGGAGAAAAAAAAAAAAAGAATAATTTCCCCCCCCCCCCCCCCCCCATCAGATAACACTTTATTTGAATAAAGAAATGCATGAATGCAAGTCTGTCTATATTGTTCGCATTTGCGGTGTATTACATAATTATGCATTCTTCTATGTTCCGTGCACATTTTGCATTGACTGCAGCTTAAGTACATCAGCATGAGTCCGATCAATGATGATGAAGTGAAAAAAAGAGGCGCTACAAGAGGTTTCTTACGTCTGGTGGCTGGCGGGTCTTCTGGTCACATTGCACACTCTGTACTTCCTCTTCATCTGCCCACAGTGAGTGATCTCCACCTTCAGGCCTGGAAGATGGAATCCCAATGAGGGAAAACAGAATAATGATTACAAATATATTTATATTATTTTTATATTTATTATTAGATTATATATGCCAGTTTTGAATGGCACGTGACTAAAGAAAACGGAAGGGTCGTATAAAAATCTAATTGTGAACAGATGTCAGAATTAAAACGAATTTTTAAAAAGAAAAAGACTTTGAAATGAAATTGACAAGCAAAGACTTCCGTCGCTACTACTGAGAGCTCCTGAACTGTTCTTACCTTTGATTTCCTTTGTAAACTTCACTCGTTGCGAGTCAGTTAAGGGCTTCTGTTGTTCTTCAATGCTTTTGAAATCCAAGACCTCACACATGAACTCAATGACAGGCTGAGCTTTGTAGAACGCGGTGGCAGAAACTGCAAAAGGAAACATGGCACGTGGGAGTGAGGCTCACGCGGGGAAGAACTCGACGAGACACAACTGTGTACCATCAGCCGCCAGCGTTACCATCGATGTTGAGCATCATTTTCCAAAGGGACGGTCTGACCGATTGGTGGAAGCCAAACCACACCTCTCTGCCGCCACCGAGGGGGTTCGAACAGCCCTCCGAGGGCGTGAAGAAAGAGCGGCCCACCGGCGTGTACCTGTAGCAGAGGGGTCAGTGGTGAAACCGTGTGCTGGAGACAGAAGTTAGTCAACAAACTATTACAAAAAAAACACACAAGAAAAACAGCACGTCTCTACGGGTCGATTGTCTCTGCACGCCGGAACAAATGTACGCCGATCGCAGCGACTTAGATGGATGAAAATCGGGTAGCGCCACACTTTTCCATCACGCTCGCTGCAGTCCAGCTGGGTTGGATTGGTTTCACCCGGGTGGTAAATTAAGTTGGTTTCGGTCAATTTCCATTTCGCCACTGGATCTCACTCATTGGAATCGCAAAGCTTTTTAACGTGCCGTGAGTCACACACACACCTGCTGAGTCACTGCCGGTGTGCGACTCACAGCACGTGAAAAGCATTGAAAGAATAATCCACTGAGGTCGTTTGACAACAATGGGCAGGGCAATCATTCATTCATTCATCCATAGATTGTATTAGTTTTAAACCCACCTCATAGAGGGCAAATGTCTCATGACCACATCCAAGGCTTGGACGGTCTCAAATGGGACGCTGGGCAGCCGCCCCGCCAGCGCCTCGTGCAGCGCCTGCAGGCTAACGCAGGACACCCACTTGATTGACACTTTGAAGCTGCGGTCTTTGCCTTCGCCGGGAATGGTCACCTCGAGCTCCACCTGGGTGGGAGACGTGAAAGAAAAGATAAAAAGGACGGAGGCCGCGCTGTGCTATCCGAGACTGAACACCTTTGGACACAGATGTATGCATTTTGCCTTGCATGCAGTGTACATACCTTGTCTCGGCCTATAGGCAAGGGCATGGCAGTGTAGAGATTCTTCCTCCCGTCGTACACTGGCTTTCGATCACCAAAGATCTGCGTTTTAAAGTGCTGGACCATGTGCTCCACGATTTCCCTTGGGAACAAAATGAAAACAAATAAATGACATTTCCCCAACTGACCCGCCACGGGCCCCGGAGGGGGGGTGGGGAGCGGCGACATACTGATACGTACCGGTTGACCCTCCTGGGGCATTTCTCAGGCTTGATGTCAATGTCATAATGGTAGACCTCCAATTTGGGGATTTCCATTTCAAAGAAGTTGGCCTGGAGCTTGATTGTCCTGCCCATGGTGCCAAAGTCGGGCCTTGATGGTGGCTTGAACACATATTCTGGCACTGGGGAGGATGGCGGGTCTAAAACAGGGGGGTCAAATGTAGGAAAGTGGCAAATTGCAAAATAAGGATCACATTCTATGGACATCTTGCATCGTGATAGCGCAATAAGTATGTTTTGACAATGTGACGTATACAGTAATCCCTCGTTTATCGCGGGGGTTACGTTCCGAAAATGACCCGCGATAAGTGAAATCCGCGAAATAGAAAACTTTTTTTTTTTTTACAATTAGCAACTATTACATGTATACAAATACAGTGACTCGCGTGTAGGCCGTTTCACTGCTCTTCAGACTGGGCCGCTGCATCCTGACTGCGCTCTGCAGTGTTCTCTTCTTCTGAAGCCCGCGGTGCAGGTGTGTTTGTTCGGGAGAAGAACATAGTGATAGGCAGCTGTTGTCGCTCTTTTTTCTTCTTTGCAAAAAGATCCTTGTACACCGACATGCCACCATCGATTACGTTGGAGAACTGTAATGAACGGCTCGGGAGTGAGTTTTTAGCGAATCAGAATGCAGAGCACAATGCACCAAAAAAAAAAAAAATGCAATATGAAAATCCGCGAAATAGCGAATCCGCGATAAGTGAACCGCGAAGTGGCGAGGGATCACTGTATACGCATACATAAAATGACAGTGTGGTGTATCAAAACCACTTCTGCCATGTCAACTAGTACCAAGTTGTAGTTCTCAAAAATACCGATGATAGAAAAATTTATTTAAAGAAAAGCTTGCACGCCATTATAGAATCAATTCTCCCTTTACATCTAACACCTGGCTTTGTTAGCTGAATGAAATTACTATTGACGTTGTGAGCAGACCGGCATGCATGTGTGAACATTAGGACCGTCATCATCGGCTGACAGGCTGAACCTAGAAGCTTTGTATCTGCCACATAAGATATTAGAGGGAGACTGGCTGACCCTCTATTCCCCTCGACGCCTTATCTTTGTGCGTCAGCTCTGTCCAACAGAACAACACCCATAACACCCAGTAACGCACTGTGGCTTTAGACTGGGAGGTGTCTTCTTTGGAGTCTCACTTACAGCAGCAAGCAACAAGTGTCCCATTTCCTGGACAATTTATTTATTCAGTTGGACGATTTAATCACAGCTGAAAGCAGTGTAGATTGTGTTGTGATGCTTGTATGGTGTAATAAAAAGAAGGAATAAAAGGGTGATGTTGCCACTTAAACTGGACACATGCTGGGACCAGTATAAGCTCACGCTTAAGCTTACCAGAGCCTGTTGACCCAGTGGAACGGGGTCCCTCTTGCATCTCGGTGGCTGCAGAGGACATAATACAACATTGTGAATGCTCAAAATCCATTTGATCCGATACCGACTGTAACTCACTACATACAACAGGGGAAACATACATTTGGGTCAGTTAATACATGACAGAAATAAAAGGTTTACTCATTTTACGAGTTAAGTCTTAAGAACTTAAGAAGCAAGTGGCAAGAAAAAGAGAAGAGGCGCAAAGTAACATTCATACACACTGGTAAATTTCGATTGGCAGAAGCTAAATTCAGAAGGTTCTCCTCTCTTATCGCAACGAGAATGCCGTGGTCCACATTCAAGGGTGGCTTTTTCAAAAACTCTTATCAACATGCAAACAGATTGCCAGACTACTTGATTCCTCCCAACTCGGTTAAAGCTACCCTTTCTCCTGGAAAAGATCTTTCCTGGAAATGGCCTGATCAAACTCTTCATTTGGTACAAAGGAAAACAAGAATTCCGTCAGGCAGCGTGGGGGGGAAACCGAGGCAATTACTAAATCTAAGAAATACAATATAGTGTTGTTATTGTTTGTGCATGTTTTTCCTTGGAATAAAAAAACCTAGGACGCAGCAACAGCTACAATATTCTAACATATTTTTATACTCCCCAAAAAAAAAAGAGTAAAGAGTCATCTGACACCAAACTTCATATGCTTAACTTCGTGGGTTTTATTAAACGTTCTATGTTATAGTATACATTACGTTATACATTGACACCGAGATCGGAGGGCTTCGGAAAATGTGAACCGTGGGCGAAAACGTTGAAACACAACTAAATTAAAGTTAGATACTGTAAGCTAACGACCGCTAAGATTGGTGATTAGATAGCATGGTCGGCCGCTAAAAAAATGCTTTATCTCTGTACACATGCATCAGATTGTGAGACACTCATCGTAACGATCGCCGTGTTTACATTAGCACAGCGTATTGGGGAAAACATCCGCCGATCGATCCCACACCACGATATCAGATCGGGCTGCTACCAACATCAAGTTCGGGAAACGAGGTAACGTTAGCGTTGAAGCTAACTTGGCTAGCAGCGGCGTCTTGTTGTTGCACGCTAGCTAAGCTTGCTTTCCTAGTAGCAACACTACTTAAGACCGGGCTGCGTCTTATTGATCAACAAATCGGTTGCGATTCCCATGACTATTAGCAGAATTAAAAATGAGCCGAGTACGTGTGCCAGAAATATACATGTAGCAGCTAAATGCTACAAATTGTGTGTTCATTTTTGCTAGCGGCATCACTTAGCCGATGTTAGCCAAGTTAGCTAACGTTAGCCGCTCCACTTACCTCCAGGAGAGGAATACATTTTGTCGACTTTTTAAGCGCGTCGTGACGTACGGATACTCCACTTCAATTTGGCCAAACTCCACCGTAACTCATCCGTGATCGAAAAGTACGTCTATGTGCAAGAGCGAGGAATGCTGCTCAGTATGGAAATAAAGATATTTAGTTAGCCAAGTGGTAAATATTTGGAGTCGCTCATCCTCGGCACGGCCCCATCCCCCCAGCACACACAACGAGAGCCGAGAGAAAAGATAGCCGAGAGACGACCCATGCAGGCCAAGAGGTTCCCTCCCTTCTACTTCCGGCTTTGGTCACTCCCTGGCTTTGGGCAACCTTTTTTAACTTTGTGGTTGTATCTCACAAAATATGTATTTTGTTTTCCAATGCAGTAGTTTGAATTGCTAAAATTCAATTTGTATACGAATTATTTCCTCTATTATGTTCTGTAAATAAATATATGAATAAAGTTTTAGTACGTTTTATACGTTAATCTGATTTGGAGGGGAACTATCTTGTTATATGGTATGCGCGCGCTCCCAAGACTCGAAAACATAATGAACAACCCCAATATGGGTTTTCTTCACGAGAAGACGACCATTTGTCGTGAACTAAAACTATACAACACAACACATATAACATGTGAACGCGATACAGAGTGAGTAAAAAAACATATACTGTAGAAAAAACTTGTCCACAGCCAAAACAGCACAGGACGAAATTCGTCGCCGCAGTCGGAGGAGTACTTCCGGGGTACCAAAGTCAGGTAAGCCAACGGAAAAGTATTTAAACAATCTTTAAACACGTAGTCCCGTATACTATCGAACGTTATCTGTTAGTTCAAACATTGGAAAGGTGCGAAGGTGGTGTTTTAACGAGGTGAGGTAACGTTATACTTAGGGTTAGGGTTGTTGAGATTAATTGTCGGCTTGTATAAAAGACGGAATTTATGATTTATGGTATATAAATCTTGGTTTTGTAATGACGTAGCTACCTTACACAGGTAAGAGTTGAACGTTATGAGGTATAAATTATCTTCCAGTGAAAGAACGACGAAAGGGTAAATGCACATGTGTAATAGACTGTTATCCGTGACAAGCATCCGGCTTATTTCGGATAATTGAGTGCAATTAAAAATGTTGCCTCAAATAGCGTCTTAAGGGACAGCGCCCCCGCTGGTGGTTGAAGAGCATGGCTGTTTGGTTTGGAGAAACGGTCCTTGACACAACACCTGTCTAATAAATCTAGTTTCCTATTCACTATGTCTATTATACTGGGTACAATGTTATCAGTGCATGGTACAAAACCAATGATACTGGATACAATGTAATGGTAATCTATTTATTTCTAAAGACCTAAAGCGGTTTTCCCAAACTAGTTTGTCTTAATAATTGCGTGTTTCCCTTGATGAACAAAATAGATGGCTTCTTAAGGAGAGATCAGATTCTTCGTGCCCTTAAATTTGGTAAACACACAATGAAATATGATTACAATCGGCTGAACGTGGATGGCAGTTCTCCAGTTTGGCCACTGCTCGGCGCTGTTCACCACTGAATGTGAAGGCGCGTTGATTTTGAATTCTGGGCAACGGGCTTTGAAGATATGAATCTTCAATGACCACGTTGGGGGAGCTGGTCAATTTTTACTTTTTTTTTGTTGTTGTTCACGCCAATCTAAGTCAGTTGCCATTGATTTGAGAGAGAGAGAGAGAGAGAGAGAAAGGGCCATGGGGGTGGGTAACTATGTAAGGTGTTATAGAACATTACATGCATTTGATTGGCTGATTAATATATTCGTCCTATTGAACATTTTAACCCAGTCTATTTCTATATTGTGGAATTGGTCAAATCTAGTTACACACTATCTTATCCAGTTTAGTTTATGTGATGGTTAAAATTACAAATATTAACCAATGTGCTCAATAACATACTATATATGCTATTCATCATGTGCGATGATTGAAATATTGGATTTGTGTGCTGTCATTTAGTTTGGTGTTTAAACCCCACCACAATAAAATACAATTGAGCGGGATTTTAATATAATGTGTGTATACAAAACTAATACATTCGATCGTAATAACTGGTCCGTCTTGCAGCAGGAGGTCTTTTTTTAATAATTAAGTTTTAAGTAATTCATCCTCCTTAAACGTCGATTGGTGACACGGCCAGCACTTTAATTGCTCCCATTGATTGATCGTATAAAAACACAACAATGCAGCCTCATAGCCCGGGTGGTTTCCCCCCTATAAGAAAGCTGGCTGAGTGAATTGGGTGTAGCTGTGTATGTGTGCGCCTTGGCCAATGGAACCAGATCCTCCCTGCAGTGCGTAAGAGCGCGATTTAGGATTTAACCAAGTCTTTGCTGCGGGGCTGCCTGCAGTCTTCACCAGAGCCCGACGGCCCGAGAGCCTTTTCAACAATGCCAGTGTAGTTTCCACACCACTTTGGAGTCAGACCGCCTCGATTTTTTTCTTCTTCTTCTTCATCTTTAGTCTTTTGCGAATCAAAATAAAACAAAAAAAAACACGCGTTCCCTCTCGAAGTATGACTGGAGTATTCGATCGGAGGATCCCGAGTGTGAAATCTGCAGACTTCCAGAGCTCATTTCAACTCTCCACCATGCACCATCCTTCTCAGGAGTCGCCCACTTTACCCGAGTCCACCGCCACGGATTCTGGCTACTACAGTCCCGCCGGGGGAGTCACGCACGGCTACTGTTCGCCCAGCTCCACCTCGTACGGGAAGCCTCTCAACGCCTACCAGTACCAGTACCCGGGTGTAAATGGATCCGCTGGAAATTACTCGACAAAATCCTACACCGAATACAGCTCGTACGCGACGCCCGCTTACCACCAGTATGCGGGGACTTACAGCAGAGTGCAAGCCCAGCCGAGTCCGCAGGGTAAGGGCCGCAGATTCCCCACCTATTCTACTATTTGAAGAGAGAAGCATTGTTGGGTGATCACGAGACGATCACCTGAATTGCAATATGTAGGTTAAGAAACAACTTTGTCATTTTTCCCGACGGTTGCAGGCTGCCCCCCGATTTACTTAAATATCCAGAAAATGTGCAAAATGTGCATAATGAAGAAATATGTATGTGATGCTGATTAATGTTTATTTAACCGCGTCATTTAATAGGATTTGTAGGACATTTTTAACCAATTTTGATTTATATTAGATTTTCTGTTGGGTTTCACAGATTGGCGATGACCCACCCAAACAAAACAATACGCAGATAAAGATAGAATTACATTAAAAAGTATTTGCAATTTCTAATAGGCTCCCATACTTATGTTTGCTGCCGTTACTTCAACAGAAAAAGAGATAAGCGAGCCGGAGGTGAGGATGGTGAACGGCAAGCCGAAGAAAGTGAGGAAGCCCCGGACGATCTACTCCAGCTTCCAGCTGGCCGCCCTGCAGAGGCGGTTTCAGAACACGCAGTATCTGGCGCTGCCGGAGAGAGCGGAGCTGGCCGCCTCGCTGGGACTGACGCAAACACAGGTGAGATTCTAGAGCAAATTCTGCCGCGACTCATTTTGAGGTTAAATGTTTATCATGACCGTGACAGTATTGGTGTTTTTTTCCCCCCTGTGCGCCTTTTACGCACCGCGCCTCCTCCGAATCCATTGTTTCCAAAAGGCTGTATGCGATATTAATGCTGCCGTTTTCCCCTTTTGTTTTTTTTCCCGCTATAGGTAAAAATTTGGTTCCAGAACAGGAGATCAAAACTGAAAAAGATCATGAAAAACGGCGAGCTTCCCCCGGAGCACAGCCCCAGCTCCAGCGACCCTATGGTGTGCAACTCCCCACAGTCCCCGGCCGTTTGGGACACACAGGGCCCCTCCAGGCCGCATAGCCTACAGCCGCAGAACATCAACACGGCGGCCTCTAACTTTTTGGAAAACTCTGGGTCATGGTACACCTCAGCCGGAAGCGCCATGGCTGCCCACCTGCAGACCCCTAACTCGATACAGCACTCGTTGGCTCTTGGAGCGGGGACGTTATATTGAAAAAAAAACAAAAAAACAAAAAAAACCTGTTGTTCATTGCAGATCTTTTTTTTCTTCCTTTTTTCTTTTTTTCCTCCTTCTATGGGACTCGTGTTCAAAATTCAGAGGAATATGCAATGTATTTGACAGTCATAGAAGAAACGTGTAAAATGTGTAAATGTGTGCATGTAATTTATTGCATTTTGAAAGACTATTAAACGTTTAAATGGACAATGGAACTTTGAAACCTCCGGCCTCACTGCAGTCTCTTGTTATTTTAACCCTCGGTTATTTACTCTGAAAATCACGGCAGAGACTCACAGACATCAATAACGTTTGGGAGCCTCAGGTGACAGGTTGTAAATCACAGCGGTTGCCGGATGAGCTTACTCTATAAAATATCCGAATTATAGTTCTCCTTCGCCAGATTTACCAAGAGTTATATTTATTCTGTGATTTACGCATGTCTCATTTTGTATTACATCTACTTTAAAATGGTGTAGAAAGGGGGCTACACAAATATCTGCCTTCTGAATTTGCCTTTCCTTTATGCTCAGGCATTATTTTTAATCTACATTTGGTGAAGACAGCAAATGTATCATTGTATTAAACAGACCTTTAACTAATATGTGTTGGAAATACCTTACCAGACGAATCATTAAAAATGGATACCGGCGTTACTGGATTGATTTGTCAATTATATTGTGATTTAAACTAATCCTAATATTCCTATAATATTTTATAAAGACTAATAGTGTGTGCACGAGTCAAGTGGCTCATTTGCTTGATCATTTTGCATGTAATCCAGTTCATTGCATCAAATGCTTTGTATCCGGACATTGTTGTAGTAATCCGTATTTTGCTGTCGAACAATAATTCCACAGCATTTTGCTGTGTACTTTTCCCTTTCACATCCAATATTCTGTAATGAATTATTATGATTCCATTCCCCGCTGCCTCTGGTCACCAATGATCACCTTTTCATCACTCGCATTGTGTTTTCCCGGACAACCTGATTGAGCCTTTCAGCGGGTTTCCAGCTCGTCTGCAGAGAAAATGCCGGCTCCTCGCTGCAGACAGTCTGCAGTCGCTCTTGCTTTGTGTCCCCTACAATTAGCCGCTTTGAATGGCAGAGAGGAGGCGAAGGGGGGTGGGGGGGGCGGCACGGAGATCTGAGACAATCCGCATTCCTGTGGGGGTAGACCGGCTCCAGAGCCCTGCCACTCCCGGCCGCAGCCCACCTTCCGGGTGAAATAAAAGAGAGAGAGAGAGAGAGAGAGAGAAAAGGGAAGGAAAATCCTCCACGATTTCACCATGTTATTAGCAGGCAGTCACACCGCGGCCAAACAAACCGTGCCACTGTGGGAAACATTGGGGATTTGAAAATTGATCTAATTGAATTTGCCCGGCCATATGCTCAAAGATATGGAAGTGAGTTTTTACAAACGAACACGATTCACAAAAATACCACACACACGCAAGACTGCATATGACCCACAATGACCCAAGCATGTTACCACTTCCACCTGACACACAATTCCTCTTCGTGATTGTAGCCTACACGCTACACGGGTTGCACACAGACACACGCACACGCACGAGCAAAGGGAACATCTTTTTTTTATTTATTCTGAAATGCCACCCTGCTTGTTAGTTCGTTTTCGGCCCAATTTATGCTGCAGACTAAACGGTGGCCGTGTCATTGCAATGCGAGCAGGTCACTGGAGAAATGCACATCCTTCCCACTGCACGTGCACGCTCTCAAGACCACTCAGGCGCGCGCTCGACCTCAGTGCACATGGAGCCCACACAGGCCTCAATATCTCTCTCACAGACACATCACTACTGTATGTCCCCAAACCATTTGTCCCTCTCTCTTTCCTCTCTCTCTCTCTCTCTCTTGCACGCACATGCAGACACAAACGCGCACACGCACGCAGACACACACTAGCGGTGCCATTATATCGAGAGCCCCCCGTTTATTTCCAACCGAATATTTTCCACTCAGTTTCCCCCCGTTTTGCAAATCGAGTCTAAATAATGACAGTTAGCTTTACTGGACGGCTTCAACTGTAACACTCCACAATAATTATTCTCCAGGATTAGGGCTGCCATTATCATAATCTGGACATTGACAATTACCTATAATTTGCAAAGATGCGCTTGGTTCTTGATTGCAGAGGGCTTTTTTTTTTTTTTTTCAAGCTTGCCATCACTAAACAGTGACAGTAATAACAGCTAATTTTGCAGGCAATATATAAGAGCTTACCGGGGTGTGCAAACACTTTCCCACCTGGATTTGCTTATTCAACCACCGGCAGTAAAACCCCGTGCAGAGCTCTCTTTTTTCTGGTTGTCTGTGTGAGGGAAGCGGAGGAAGGTAAGGACCAGTCTCATTTTCATGCTCGTGGCTTTTCTTGATGTTAAGGCTGAGAATGACTCGCTATGGTTAAATCGTGCAGGCCCGGGCTATGCCAGAGAAACCTTTCGCCTTTTCCTAAAGATAACCCCGGCGCGTGGGTTAGAGGGTCGCTGTGATGTGTGCAGCTATGGCGCGTGGGGATCATTGTGAGAGGAGCTTTTATACGAGAAGCTCGCTTCATGGCATCAGCTCCGTGCTGTTACGGCTCACAGAGCAAGAATAGACGCGTCACTCTATCGACCCCCCCACCCCACCCCGACCCCCCCCCCATATTTCACCGTGCTGCACTTAACTTTTATCTATCTGTACATGCGTCTCCATATTGTCTTGTCTTTTCACCCGATCTCTTATCTTTCTCTCATCTAACGCCATAAATCTATTTCATGTGATTTAGCTCATCAAAGCGCCTTTTTTTCTTCTTTTTCTTTTTGCAAAACACGATGAAACGCGTCAGTTCTCGGAGCTGAATAACCCCGACGTGTATTCATGAGCCTTGTTGATGTTGACTCGATTGCTGCTTCGGGCTCCCTGCAGCCTGCGGATCGGGGTGCACACGGCCCCCGTGAGCAGATAGGCCCCCAGTCTGGTGGGGGGGGGGGGGGGGGGGGGGACCAGGTATAGGCTGAATGTGCGCCAGTGGGACATCCGCGTCTTGACAGCTGCATGAAGCTTTTCAGCGTGGTAATTTCAGATAATATCCCGAGCCCTCGCTCTTCTCGGCAATTTGTATGTGAATAACCGAATAATTTCCCCCTTTGTTCCATCTGTGCTACCTCAAATCCAAATAAAGATGCCTTTTAGTATTAAAAGTGGTAGAAAATTACAGGTAATTATCTTTGACGGTAAAAACGCTGTAATCAGCGGGCTACATCAAAAATTACCCTAATTATGCCTGCATTTATGAGAATGGGAAAAAAAAGCCTCACTTGGATAAAAACCCACAAATTGTCCCAAATATCTCCTTCATATTGAACGCTGCTGCAGCTGGCTGCTTTGTTCACCATCGATCCCGTGGAGCTTGGCATTTAACGGCCTGCATTAGGACGGAGGGAAGGGAGAAAACATTTTGTCAATACTCCTAATAATTGAGGGTGAAATGACAAGATAAGCTGGACCTGGAGCAAATGTCTTTTGGAGGTGAATGTAGAGAGCAGCGGGGCAGGGTAAGTTCATTTCCTCCCGTGTTCAGTGCGTGTGATAAATCTATACAGTGGCGCGCTTCATCAGCCACCAAGCGCTTTTGGAATTATTTAAAATGTTTACTCTGGTAAAAATGGGCTTTTCAGTGAGCCCCGTGTCATTACCTCGTGTTGTCGGTTTGACGCGCGTACACACCAGGGGTACGGGAAATAGGCCCGCTATGATGTGATGTTGGCCCAATATGATGCATAAAATAAAAGGCCCAGTTTCAAATGAATATGAAATCATGCAACAGCAGGCGTCTTGTTTTTTTTTTTTTTGAGTCACGGTTTACTCAATCTGACAAAAACATAAAAAGTGTATGTACAACTCAAATCGCAGATTATATTTACAGACAGACAATTTGCTTGGTTTTGCATGTTGGAGAAACAACCCGGGAAAAAAAAAAAAAAACCCAAAACAGGAGTCCCACCACGTCGACAGGCTCACGGCGCACGCAGAGTGTACAGTCTTTGCCCAAAGTGGCGGAAATGTCACTGATAATATTTGGTATATTGACGTTCAGATGTTGACATGAATGAAAGCATAACAAATATGCGAGCCCATCGAACAGCCATGTACGCTTTAAAAAAAATGGTTAGTTCCCTTATTTGTGTCATCAACTCCGAGGCTTGGCTGCGTTTTTTTTTGTGTGCGTGTATGTGTGTATTTGTTGTTGTTGTTGTTGTTGTTGTTTTTTTATCCTGCAGCCGAGGGGTGCTTCTCCTCTCCAGCATTCAGTCTCTCCGCTGACACAAATTGTAGGCTACGTTGGAAACTGCATGGCGGGGATCCGGAGGCCTCCCGACAAGCTCACTGACCTTCCCGCCTCGTCAGTCTATCTCTGCATCGAGTCCTGATGCGGGGACGAGTACCAGTGAGAGTAGCCGGGCATGTAGCTGTTGGCCGGCATGTTTACTCCTTTGGACGACGCCGAGACGTCCCATATCGGAGGGATGGTCGGGGAGCGCGGGGACAGGGACATGGAGCCCGGCATAGGGTCGCTCTCGTGCGGGTTGCCGCCTTGCTTGAGCAGTTTCTTGAACTTTGACCTCTTATTCTGGAACCAAATCTTTACCTGCGGGGGAGAAGCGTGCATGCAGTTAGTGGAGGACGTGGAGAAATAGCCTGCGTTGAGTTTGAGGCAACGGTTGGTTAGTGTGCGGTAGAATAAGAATAAATAAATCAAGGTCCTCAGCCAAACAAAAACACCCACAGCCAAATAATGATGATAATAATACTAGTAAAAATGTCCTGATATTTGTACTAGGTATGCACATGTGGTTTCCAGGCGTTGATGTCAACGTGTGGAGAGTGAGTTCCTCCTCGTACCTGGGTTTGTGTCAGTCCTAAAGAGGCAGCCAGCTCGGCGCGCTCCGGTAAAGCGAGGTACTGTGTCTGCTGGAAACGGTGGTTCAGTGCTTGAAGCTGCAAACTGGAATAAATTGTCCGAGGTTTGCGAATCTTCTTGCCTTTCCCATTAAAGCGAATCTCCCCATTTTCGATCACCGTCGTTTTCTGCTGCTCTGCAACAAAAACAGCCAATGTTATTATTCAAGCCCGCAGCCCGCGGCGGATATCGTGCATTTTGTTGTGCAGCAAAAGCACAAGCGTGTCTAAACAGCTGTGGAAAATTCCGCGAAGAAAAAATAATAATTTGGGAGTGGGGGGGGGGGGGGGGCGAATGAAACTGTCTAAAAACGGAATATCTCGCATTGCCTTTAGGCGCCGTGGCAGCCACAATCCTCATACGCTGTCATATTTGGGATATTGCTGGTAATGACATGTCAATTAAATGCTAATTACAACATTCAAGGCGTGCGGGCTGCCTAATTTTCACGAGTAGTCGGTGAGGATTGCACGGTCGTGATGATCACACCCCGGGCATTAAAACGGGTTTTTGTGGGAAGCGAGAGGAGTGCTACGCGGGACAGCGAGCAGTCGGAGAGGGCTGAATCGAGAATTATCCAGTGCCATTTACGCGCGGTTTTCTTCGGCGTAATCGCCCACCTGAACGATCATTCGTCCAAATTTGGAGTGGCCGTGCCGTGACTTACTGTGGCATGATACCAACACTGGGCAGGAGGGGGGAGAAAGGAAGAAAAAGGGAAAAGCCACTTGCTAATGGCTGAACTGTCCTGCCGCCTGGGATGGACGCGACGCGGTGCTTCATTTTTTTTCTCTCTCCACTTGGCATGGTGCAAAAAAGGGGTCTCTTACCTGCGCCGTCTAACCTTGTCTGTCCTCCCGTGTTGTTGTGATAGGATGGCAGGTACGGGCTGTGGTGCGGGTGGCTCACGTAGGGGTAGGGTAACGACCTGTTGTAGGTGTTGGTCCCGGTGTACGCGCCGTTCTCGTGCTGGTGGTGAGCGTGTGAGCCGGAGTGGAGACAGTGCAGCGGGTAGTGGCCGCTGGCCATCGACGGGGAGCTCTGCTGTGAGTGCGACTGCTGCCCAAACTCCATGAAAGCAGACTTGGACGAGTCCTGAGCCTCCAGACCGTCAGCCATAGTAGTCATGGTCATCATCGAATTTTCTGCCTTGAGAGCACTCACCCCCTCTCTCTCTCTCAAGACCAAATCGGGTTTCTCTCTCTCGCTCTGCTGTTGTCTCTCTCCTCTCTCCACCGCGAAAAGATATTGTCCTATTAACACCCGGACTTTCCAGCGGCGTCTTTATTCCCCCCCCCCCCTCCTCGTTGTGTGATATTCTCGCTCAAAGTAGCGGAAGGTAGGAATAAGTTAAGGAAGAGATTTTAAGGTGGATTCTGTTAAAATTGAGCCCTGCTTCCAGACTTGATGCAGACGCTACAAGTAAAATGGTTTGTCTCCAAAGGGCAGCGCCTTCCGATTGGTCATCCAACCCAACGTCATCAGTGCTCTGCGTTTCACGGAGACTTGAGCTGGAGTTAACCCACCTTACCAGCTCCCACCACAACTCTGTGGAAATAATATATGGTGGGAAAGACGCAGAATTCCAAGAGACACGCTTCACACGTAAAAACAACTCTTTTTCAATCGCCAATTCGGTTTCGATTTTTTACCCGAACCCTCCAAATTACGCACGACGTGCAGCCTATAACACGCTCTTTGATTTCGCTTAATTAGCCAGCCGTCTATGTGCCTCTTGTTTCTCAGACTTTAACTCCTCCTCTCTTTGAGAATTAATACCTTAAAGGGATGCAGCAATAGTCATCGTGATTAACAAAGAGTGAAACAAGTCGAAATTCACTTTAATATGAAAATGATTCAAGAACTATTAGATTCATTCAAAAATATCTAAATAAATGTTCAGTTGTAATAGTTTTTTTTTAAATCAAATTTGTATATGATCACAAAGTGTAGAAAAACCTCAGTCGTTTTATAAATCAGATTTTTTAAACATCTAATAAATAAGAATAGATCATTTTTTATGTCAAGGAAAGTCCTCAAACAGGTGGAATGAGCTTGGAAACGGGCCTTTAACGTCAGCGTTTTAATTATTGACAAATGATATATATATACACATATATACTTTTACTTTTTTCATTTTTCATTTTTGAACATTACTGTTCGAGAATAAGTGTTTATTAAATTAAATTGTTTTTGCAGTGCAATATTTACTTTGATGTCTGCTAATGAGCAGTCCTGCTTAGAACCCCCCCCCCCCCCCCCCCCCCCCCCTGCAAGTAACGTATATTACTTCCAAAGGCTACTGACCATATGATTAAGCATCTTCAGACAATTGAAAGCACACTACATGTGACACATCAAATAACAATATGCCTGAGGTACAATAGGTTATTTTGCACATAGCAGGGTGGATACCGTGATGAACTGACAGTGCCTTTATCCCTGCTGTAATATGAGGCCGGATATGGTCCTCAATATATGTAAATTATACAGTTTGCCTCTGAGCGCTGCCACGTTCGATTCGCATATAAGATTCAAATGACATTTCCACGTACTTTAACGCAGTAGGTATTCAAATTATGTTTATTACCACTTTCGACACATTTTTGTCTACAATGTAGCATTCAGCAATTTTACCCCCCAAAAAATAGAGGATGAAGAATAATTATGGTAGCAATCAAGTTACTGCGAAAACCTATTTGATTAGCGGCCACACTTTACTCAAATTGCAGCTATAAAATTAAGAACAATTCGCCTGTAATGATTATGGACCGGATTTATTTTGGGAGGGTGGAATAAAAGTGGATATAGCATAAATTATCCCCTAATTATACGCCAGCGTCGCCTCAATTATCCTCTTATCAAAAATGGTTGTCTAAATGCAGCGTTTAGTTTTCAATTTTCTCCTTTTCTGTAACCAGAACTTGGTACCTTGCTATTATCGTTCCGGTTGTTATTTACTTTGTGGGATTTAAAAAGTGCACAACTCAGCCGGATAAATCATTTTTACAGCAGCGGACCACGAGAGCACAGAGGCAGGGATGTGAGCCCCAAGAAAGGATTTATTTCATGCTTCCAAAACTCTTCTATTTTTCGAAATTATATTTTACAAACAGGCTGCCTCTTTTGTCGCCAGGAGCACTGAAGGTAAGAGCTTCCTTTGAATGCTCCTGCTTTTTTTTTTATTTTTGTATGTCCCCCTCACTCTGGTGAATGATTTGATTGCCTCTGATAATTCCGTATTTTAGGCGCTCGGTGTGGCCGCTCAGACGTCGCAGGAAGTCAGCCCACCTTGGTCACCCCTCAGTGATCTGACATAGTGGCCAATTCCCCTGCCCGTGTTCCACTTGGACACGCAGAAGAGAAACCAGATCCTATACCTTTTCTAATCGCCTTTTGAGTGCTACTACAAAGACGCACATGCTTTTTTTTTTTTTTTTTGCAGCGATGTTCAGTGCACGATCTTCGGTCTCGGTTGAGATCAGACGTCTTTTTGCGGCATCTTCTGCGCGCCGCCGCACGATTCTTGTGGTTGTTACTTTGCGGGGTGTTCTGCGCGGTTAACACCCAAAGCCTCGGTGTCCCGCAGGCGTGCTGCGGGAGGCACGCGGAGATTAAGTGAAGTGGTGAAAGGACGGATTTGTTTGAACGCAGACGACATGACATGCTCGACCTTGGTGCTTTCGAAATGTTTTAAGATGCCTGCTGACAACCGTGTCTCATTGGAAGGCACGTGGCGAAACCAGCGGTTCCGTATACAAGCGACAGTGGACATAATTCGTTTAAAATCCAAAATATTTAGACTTAAAAAAAAAAGGAGACGGACCCTACTCCACCTGCCCTCCGTCATATTAAGAGTTCCTGGAGGGAAATTATTTCATATCTCACCTCCGTCTAAATGTCAATCACAAAAAAATGAACTGCGTTCAGCTGCAAATGTAGAAATCACTTTGTCCCTAAGTAGATGATTGACCTTCAGCACAATCAATGGCCGTGGCGGTTGAACAGAAGTGGTCTTTATTTCCAGCTGTCTTATAAACGCTGATGAATGACTCTCTAAAAATCACTCCAGGCCTGATGGGATTTCCCTCACGTCCGCTGTCCACGTCGGGATACACGAAAACTGAGAATATTTTACTGCGCGTTTAGGTGTAACCTGTCCTTATTTGTAGTGTTAACACGGTCGCTGCCAGTTTCGAAGGCGAGCTGTGGCATCTTAAACCTAAATTGGTAAAAAAAAAAAAAAAATCAGCACGTGCTCGGGCAAGGTCCTTTACGGACAACAGACGCGTGCACACGTTTCCAAACGGTTCAAAATATATGAAATACAGCTGTTCTCCACTTCCCTCTCTTACTTTCTCTGTCTCTCTCCCTCTTCCAATGTGTGTCACTGACTGCTGTCACGGTTGTTGTTGTTTTTTCTTCTTTTAAAGTCTGCACGTATATTTTCTTGTCTATTTTGGCCACACGTGTTAATCATACATGAGCGTCGACACGGACTTCCAGTAGAACACGGGGCTTTCCTGTAGCTGGAGGCTGGGCGCTTGCGGTCGGTGCAACGCCAACCTCCGCGGCTGCTCAGGGGGGTCCGGGGAGGTTTTTGGGGACGCTGAGGCTTGTCACCTGCAGGCAGAGACCGGGAGGCACTTAAACAACACGTTTCCCCTTCTCCGCGGCGCAAAGCCGCTGGCGCTAAACAGACAGCCGGGCGTCCACGGCGGCTCTCCGTGTCTGCCGTGTGAAGCGCACGCGGATGCACTCTCCCCGTGCGCAGCTGTCAAGCTGTAACGCGGTTTCATGTAACTACATGCATTGAGAGGGAGCAGCCCCCCCTCGCACAGATGCATGCATGCATGCACGCGCAACCTCACAGCCCCCCCCCCCAAAAAAAGATCACCGATCAGCCTTTAATGCGATCAGAATCCATCCGTGCCCAAATGGTTTACGCACTGATGCCAACCAATTTATGCAAAGCTTTGATGTGTCTCCCGAAAGCGCGAGACGTACACGCAGAAAAAATAGCGCTGTTTGGCCGTAAAGAAAACCACGCACCCCCGGGCGCACGTCCTTTTACAATAAGTTTTGCATCATAAATTGGGATTGCATTATCTCTCTAGTAAATAGATAAATTGGCATATGCATGGCCCCAGGTGCAGGGGAGCGAGGGACTTCAGACGGACCCAGCGTAGCGTGTTGCTCGAGAAAGTAAACCACAAATAAAGCGAAGGCCCGTAGCACCGAGTCTCCACAGACTCTCACGGACTAATGGATTTAATTTGGCAGACTGAATCCGCACTGGTCCCACTCAAGGGCCGAGTCCTAATTAAGACTGCTTGTTTCTCTTGTCGCCTCCTCTCCCTGCATGTTTTAGGTCCAGCTGACTGATTGCATCGCGTGGGGGGGGGGGGGGTTTAAACGATGTCACTCTTTTCTGAAATATTGAAGAGAAACTAGAGTTATCCAGCAATTCTGTCGTTTGGTGAAATGTGGCAATGGGTTTGATCAACCTGATCAGCAGAACTGTGTGGAAATGACGACAGCGCATCATACCGGTGTAATTAAGACAAGGTGTCCATATTGTCTCAAATTTTCGTTTTTTAATCACAGACTGTGCACAGTGCGCATAAATATATATTTTTGCATATCGTCTAAGATCTGATGAATACGCAGGATCCTGTATATCGAATCAATAACAAAAGGAGCTACATATTCCAAAAGTTGATTTGAATGTTTCGGTGACATATAAGACCACAGTGGCGTAGTGTGCGTCCCCCCCCCACACCTCCTTCTGCTGAATACGCGACATTATTAGGTCTGACAGCACAGTGGTCGGTCTTGAAGGAGAGGATTTGGTCGATGGATGACAGACAGGAAGGCCAGCAATCATGGGCTCTTTTTTATCAGAATGTACTGTTCGATGCCGTTTATCCCTGATGATAGAAAATTGCTCTGTTGCCAGGACGCTGCCGCTGAAATAGAGGGCAGGAGCAACATTTCCATTTTCCTGTTTGAAAGCCATTGAAATGAATTAGTAAAAAATGGGGAAAAAAAGAGGAAAAATGAGAACGAAATCCTGTCGTAAACAAAGGAGAGAAAACAAAGATACCATTTTCTTTTGCGAGATCCCCCCCCCCCCCCCCCCCCCTCCTCGATTTACCCCCGTTTCCCCCTCTTCCTGCAGCAGACTGAGGGTTTTACTTCCAACAGTTGCAAATCACAACCGTGGCTCCTTATGCAGTCCGAGGCCCGGCGTCTACTTCAAAGACAATCGTGTACCGCCCCCCCCCCCCCCCCTGGATTAAATTGAGGGGCTTTTCATCTGACGCGAAGGGAAAAAAAGATGCAAAAAATAAAGAAATAATACTCATTAAATAAACCCCCCGAAACTATTAATTTATATTATACCGTCATCAATTATTGCATGGGGGCTTCCTTCAAAATGAGTTTTTTTGAAGCGTTTTGTCATGATGTTTACGTCCCTGATGCTGCTGCCAGTTGGTTTATATGGTTTAAATCTCGTTTCTCAGTATTCTAATGCGACAATCGACGAACGCAGAGCCAACTGATTATAATATAAATCATATATTGAGAGGTTTAAAAACACAGCATTACTGTATTCCTCTTGCATGTATTCTTTCGTTAAGGCAATATAATGATCTGCGGGACTATTTATCGGTGTCACAGACGGATCCATCGTGGTGATGGATGCAGGGCGGCTGTTGGTGTCCGAGCAGGTGACTTAAACCCACAACCATAAAAAGCTCTGAGCTGCATGCAAACACACCCGAAACACTGGATTACAGCGAGCCCTTTAAAGCACAATTTGATAAATAGTGGCGAGGATGCCGCGGATGTAAATGTCCCACCATGACCCGCAGTCCTTGCAGCAGCGGAATGATAAGATGCTATTATGGGTAATAAAGTACGCCCGTAATGAGGACGGTGGGTCTCGATTACAAATGCGAGGGATTAGAGGAATTCAATCTTCGTTTCACACAACACACAATTCCTGTAATATATATCTAAATAAATAAACGTGTTACGTGTCGTCCTTATAGGGTGAACAACGACGGTGGGATTTAGAATTTGGAGCAGAATCTGCTGGATGAATAAAACATCACTGAGCTATCACTAAATCAAAATATCACGAGCACGAAGCTCAAACAAAATCAGATGAACCATGTAAAAGAGGATTAAACACGGGGAAATAATACTAAACTCTCGCTGAAGTGCTGCGACACCGGAGAAGATCTCAACTTTTACTCAACTTTGCCATGAATAGGCCTGAAAATACTGAACAATCCTGTTCGGTGGGAATATTTTGTAGATGCATCTCTCACAAGAACGCCCCCCCCTCCGTCCACACACACACACACACACATCCTCTCCCTCCCCCAACACACTCTCTCCACACACACACACACACACACACACACACATCCTCAATACATACATTACAAACTAATAAAGTAGTGTCTTGTGTGTGTGTGTGTGTGTGTGTGTGTGTGTGTGTGTGTGTGTGTCGGGCTCTCAGGCAACAATGAATGCCCCACTGGAGGAAGTGCTGCACACAATAGCCGATGCTGACTGCAAAATAAAAGAGCTTGAAATTTAAGAGCGCGGTGTGAAGCGAAGTGGAAAACAAGGGTAGAGAAAGGGGAGTCACACCTGGTGAGGTGAGATGTGGCGGACGAGATGCTGCTCGTGTTCTCATGAGCTGTGTTGGGTGGCAGCAGTTGGTCAGGTGAAAGCTGTGGACCTTTGTCTGCTGCACCCTGGGACACTCCTACCTGAAACTGCATAGCAGGCCGGGCTTTGGTTCGGCTTTGCTCCCTGCCCTCCTTCAAGGAGTTGCCTTCTTGCTCACAGAAAGTTGGATTAACAGAGAGCATTTATGCAAAGTCTACGTTTTGATTTATTATTATTTTTTTACCAAGAGTACACCTGCAATCAAATGTTCGGATCCAGAGTCTCCACATTCATTTCTGGTTATTTTGCATTAAAGATAATCGCAAAGAAGGGAACGTTCCTCTTCAGGCTGATGAATGTCCAGTGAAAGACATTTCCCTGCTAAAGGCCTCTCAAAAGGTTTCCCTTGTGAAACAAGTCAATTCTAACAACACAATGTTGCTCTCGCAAGATTCTGAGAAAACAATAGACTTGGACTTGTATAAAAAATTAAAAAAATTAAGCCATGTTTTCCTTCCATCTTTTACCTGGACCATCACCCCTACTGATATTACTATTATTATTACCGGCTCTTGATGTTTATTTTGGTGCTTCTAATGTTGCTGTTGCTGCTATTATCATCATCATCATCATCATCATCATTACATTCATCGCCAGATTGTTTCTTTCTTTATTACACTGCAGCTAATCCTTAAAATAATTCCATAAAAACACCAGAATATAAACAAGGTTAAACGGGAGAATGTAAAAATTAATTTTAAGAATAGCAATTATTACAGAATTATTGTAAAAGGTTTAGAAAACAAGTATGTCAGAATGAACTGATCACGGAGCACTAACATCTCCAATATGAACTACAAAAAAAGTACCAAACTGAAGCAAAGTTGACTACATCCGGCTGTACATGCAGAGGAAAGACATTTCTAAAAGGTCTGTCTCAGCTCAAAACCTAAGAAATAATCATCCACCTTTTTTAAATGTCAAAAAATATATTTTTCCGTCAAAAAAACCCGATAATGAAGGATTTCATCGATTTGATGGCCCACAACAATTCTGTGTCCTGCAGCATGATTGTGTATAATCGTGACTAGACCATACGAACATCACTTCAGCCTTTATAATACACTTTTGTTTTTAATAAAAAAATGTTTTTTTAATAGAATCCTGCTGCAAAACAAATGTATCACAGCAGTTCAGGGTCCTCTTACTTTACAAACTGCAGATCACAGATCAGCGTAATGATTTGGCCAAGAGATCGTGTCCATAGCCAGCTTCATAATATCATACTTATTAATTTGTTGACTGAAAAGCCCTCAGAGCCTTTATTTTCATTTGCTCTGAACTGTCATATTCAAGTGGGGAGATTTTTTCAGGACTTTGTCCATTTTAGTGAAGTGAAGGTAGCCAATTATTGCCATCATTGCCCTTGAAAATGCATTACGCCTCACCTGAGGGCTCACTCAATCAAAGAGACTGAAGGGGTGATTAACAGACAACTTCTGACCTTATTCCATCGCAAAATCCCCCAAAAGAGCCAGTCTGCAATCAACATTTCTCCCTCACTTTTTGTGTTGCAAACCTTCTTATTGTTGGCGTGTAACCTTGAGCGTCCCCATGGCAGCACTGGGTTGAGGAGCCTCAACGTGCCCACCTTCACTCTAAGTTGGTTCAACCTTGAATATTCCATCAAACTAAGCTGTTTTTTGTCAATCAGATTTTCATGAAAAATGTGACAACTGAAATGTGTTCCCCAAATTAGAATTTATTAACAGTATGTTAAAATGTGATAACTTTCACAACACAGTTGCAGATGAATGTTAAGTAAAATTGTGCACAATTAAAAAATCTACATGATATTATTTCAAATGTGTTCCCCAATGGTAATATTCACTTAAACACAATTTGAGTGGGTCCAGACCATTTCCTAAATGTTTTATACTATTTTTAAATGGTAAAAATGGGGACTGCATAAATTACTGTTAAAGGTCAATTCTGATTTTCTAAAATGGGCTTGATGAAAGAAACTCAAAGTTAATTGAAGCAATACGATGTTTCAAATCAAACAATTAAGATGTTTAAAGTAAAAAAAAAATGTTTGCGTCATTATTATTCCTGAAAACTACTTTACGACCTGCAGTTTTCAAATCATTTAAATTTTTCATTTAATTCAAACAAGCTTAATCGTGCCAAGCTTCCTCTGGAGTGTTGCCGGCCTGTCGTTAGCAGCCGCCTCAGCTGGGGATGGATGAGCATCACGTCCTGGAGACAACCTTTTCCTCCTGAGTAATTAAAATGAGCACAAAGTGGATGTAATGTTTTTAACAATCATTTCAATCAGCAGAAGGTAAAATGGATTTTCTCCTTTTTTTTTCTTTCAGGAAATGCTCATGAATAACTTTTTGATCTCTTTTGTCCCCCCCCCCCCTCCCCTTCTCCCCCTTCCTCCCACTGCCCCCTCCCTCCCATTGCATGTCCATCCACTGGTCTCCATCTCTCCTCCATCGCGTCCCCTACTCTCCTCTCCATATTCCTCTTCATACCCACTCTACCCCTCTCTTCCTCTCTCCTCAACCTCGCTCCATCGCCCTAACCTCCCCCCCCCCCACCTAATAGGTACGCCTCCATCCCCTCTTGGCAGCTACACCCCCCCAAGTCCTCCCTCTCCCTGGTTGGTTTCCACAGCTGTGGTGAGTGAGGGGCAGATGACCGGAGAATTGGCCCCTGGGAGAGCGCTGAGCCATCCTGGTGCTATTAGGCTCGTGGCTAATAATAGGTGTTTCAGACCAGGGGAAGATCAATCAGGGGGAATCATGGGGAATGTTCGGAGCAGCGCTTTTTACACATCGGCCCAGATGGATGAAATTACACTTGTCAGTTTTTAGTTGCATTACTCCCAAATTGGTTGTCTGCTCTTCTTTTTCTCTCTCTCTCCCTTCCTCTCTCTCCCTCCCTCGCTCTCTCTCTTCTCTCGCGTTGCCCTCATTCATGTGTCAGTGGCCTGCTAAAGGGATTCAATGGTGAAATCCCTGTCATTTTTGTCTCTTTGCTGTTTAGCCCTCAGCCAGCGACTCTGTTGCCTGCAGATGCACTTTGAAGAAATCCGTTTCAGGTCTGGTCTCATGACTTGGGGCCTTTGACATGTTAAAGGCAGGTGTGCAGGTGTCTAATGTACCTTTTATTGATCCTCTAACACAATTTATCTGATAATCAGTTCATAATGTTTCAAAAATTGCAATGTTTTGCTTTCGCATTTGTTTGTTCCGTGTCACAGTTAGCTGGATACTTTGGTGTTTATATATTGTTGGTTGGACAAAAACAAGTTTAGAAGATGTCACATTTTTAATAATCCATGTTTTGTCCTGAGTGTGTAATAAAGGATACAAATGATGCATTCTTTATGTTGAATTACACATATTCGTGTTTAAACCAAACTTATAAATGTGTCATTTTGTTGTAATCGCAAAATTATCTATTTGTGATGTAAATGAGTCTGTCAGGTGGAAAGTAAACTTGTGGTGTATCTCATGAAACTGAATAAAACACACAGTACTCACTTTCTTGCTATCAATTTGTCAAATAGCAGCTGAAAATTGTTCAAAACAAAATGAGGCTGCAGGTATAGATTAAGACTTTGAAGCAGGACAGCGCTTCTTTACTATTGTCACCCTAAAATTCTTACTGTGATCGATTTGATTTTGACTCAAACATTTAAGAAAGCTTAACACCCCCAACGGGAGCTCAGAATACAACAGATGAGCCGTGTGGTGTTTTATGTGCCGTTGCAGGGGAACATCAAGCCCCGTAGGGTGCAAAGGGGTTTATGCCTGGCGGTGTACAGCATCATCAGCATCATCTGAACGTGTTACACGATAGCGCGTCAAGCGTTTCGAGGCAGAACAGCTCTTTCTGTCAGTGATTTCCACTATTGACTAGATGTTGACAGACTAAAAAGTTTGGTGTTTACGATGCTTTCCCTGCAACTTGTCCTCACGTTAACAATCTCCCCTTGATGTGGGTACCAGCCAAAGCCTCTGGCTCAAAGGGGGGGTTTGGGGGTATGGTATTGATATATTCAAGTGCTTGCTTGTGTTACTCCTGTGTAAGACAAGCGGCTACTGCACCCTGCCATCAAAACACAAGCGTGACAATCACGGCTGAAAGATTGGCTGAATGCGGAAGTAGCTGCTCTGAATAGCTCACCGGGGAGACATTTACTCCCCCTGCCCCCCCCTCCCCTGGAAATCAATACAGCCCCCAGATGTTGGGAGTCTCCCGGTCCACGGGGCTGCCTGATGTGGAGATGTTCCTCAATGTCTGATTGCACAAGGAAGACTGGAGACAGAAAGGCTTCTTTGACTGAAAGTGCGGTGACCAAGGGGGGTGTGGGGAGGAGGAAGGGGGGGGGGGGGGGGACCGGGGCCCTCTGTGAGAGAGTCTTCATAGCAACGGGGAGAAAATTAACATTGACATCCTGACTTCCCAGCACTTCTCTTCCCAGGGTCTCTGCAGGATATTTCCATGGGGCAAGAAAAAAAGAAATATGTTCAAAAGCTGATATAAAGACACACACACTCTCCCCTGCTTGTCTTCCATTTATATTGAAATGAGTCTTTCTCCGCAGCTCGGCTCGTGTGTAGTGAATACAGAGTCCTAATGTATGTATTTTGCTCATTTTACTGTGTCTGGCGTTTCCGCGCCACTCCTCTGACTCTGTGTTTGCCTCCCGCTGTGGTAAACACAACATTGCTATGATAGCACATGCATTTCAGAAAGCTCCAAACACCGCAGAGGAGCCGAAACATTCATTCCCCACCCCCACCTCCCCCTCCATCTCTTCCCCTCCTTCTCCCTCTGACTCCGTCGGCTCTCTCCCTCACTTCCAGCCAAGGTATTCAGCTCCCATGATTGCAAACACGCATAATGACAGCATCTCCCGGGGGCCGGCGGAGGTACCCCACTGATGCTGAGAGACTCTATCCTGTCGTCACGTTGCAGGGAATTTGTCGGCAGTGCACGCTGGAGCCTGGTGAGCTTTGGCAAGGCACAGCCAGAAGCCGGGCTGGCTGTTTTTTGTTAATAAAATGAAGTGCAAATTGTGCCGGGGCTCGTATGCATCGGAACAGCTCACTGCTTCCTCCCATTACGAGGCCAGGGCGAGCGCCATGCAAGCGTAAGCGTGAATACATTATAAAGTAATGAGGAAACATCCCGGAGAGGGTCACGGGGGGCGTCAAGCGGCTCCAGAGGCCTCACCAAGAGCTTTCAGTGTGCTCTGTGATGGATTAGTCATTCGTGTTTGAAGAGCGAGAGAGAGGTGGAGTTCAATAATGTTACACGTAGCAACAGTTGCTAAGAGTTGCGGCGAGCAGGGCCTATTCAGGTTGTGAACATGGACAGTTGCTGCTGAGCAGTAACACAGGTGAGATGGAGCTGTTTTGTGTATCAATGATGATGGCGGTGGGGACATTTCCGCCGCCGCCGCATATTATTCATGAGCATGGAAAACGCTGCTGGGAACCATGGGTATGGAGGGGATGATGCAAAACCATTTGTACCGTAGCAGCAGAAGAGCAGATGAGACAAAATGTCTCAGAGACTTTAAACAAGATTTTCGTTGTAAACAACGACATCCCGGTTCGTGCTGCTGCTGCTGCTGCTGCAGATGGAGCATGTCGTTCCATAAATAAAATCGATTCTAGCTTGGTACCTGAAAGGCCTGGGGAGGGAAAAAAAAGAAAAGATTAATGCACATCATTCTGCTCAGCAGCAAATCACCCACCTAACCGGAATTATCGCGGCCTATTTTAAACCCAACTCCCTTCGGTGTGTCACAGAAAACGCTCGCAGTGACACATTTAACGGAGAAAGCCAGCCCTGAGTGCGTCGCCGAGCCGCTCCCCGTCAATCACGCATCGCACAAACAGGTCACATTCTATACATTCCCGTCGGGTGGGTGGCGGCGAGGGGGCTGGGGGGGGGGGGGAGCCGGTTTAAAGCCCAGTGCTTTAGAGCCACTTTTGGTTTCTGCACGCCACAAATACCCTCCCATTGGCATTCAGCCTCTGATGAGCCCGCCGAGCCGCGACGGAGTCGCCTGATGGAGCGCCATGGCAACGGCCGACACCTGGCAAGAGTTCATCCCACCTCCTCACTCCCTCTCCCCTCCATCGTCCCCCCTCCCCCCAGATGCTGGAACATATTTCCCTCAGACTGACTGAAAGCCCCTGTGAACAAATAATGGGTGCACGCCAGTCTAAATAAAGTGCGGTTTATGAGTTGCGGTCAGAAACGTCTCCCTCTCTCTTGCTCTCTTTTTAATGTTCTGCACGAAAAAACAGTTGCCAACGGTTTTTTTTTCCTTTTTTGGGGGGGTTGGGGGCATGTGGCTGGTTGGTGATTATACAAAGCCATTTTTTCCTTTCTCGCAGCGAGGCACATAGTTAAATAAGAGAGAGCGGCTCCACACCAGTAGTCTGTGAGTGGAACAAGGCTCCCGAGCCAAAACAAACCAATCTGTCCCTCCGCCATTTTTCAGCCTCAGCTCTTCATGTGTTAGACGGTGGCGTTGAATAAATCTCCAGCAGCGAGCTTGAGTCCGGCTGTGTTATCGATTAATCAAATTAATCAAGACTGCAGCGAGTAATGTAGAGGCCTTCCAATTTGAGGGAACCGCTGTTTAATGTGAACCCCAAATGATCAATCACAGAAAACAAACTTGCCGATGAAAGAAGATGTTGTTTCAGAGTTCTTCTCACACAAGCGAGATTTAGGTCTTTGTTATTAATCATTTATTAAATTGAATAGTTCATATTTTGGGCATCACGCATATGTTTCCAAGAGAGATTTGAGAAGACTGATATAAATGTCACGTCTTCAGCCGGAGTCAAAACATGTTTAACCAAGCTTAGACTGGAGACGGCCAGCTTGGCTCTGTCCAAAGTAAAAAGAAAATAAGGTTATTAACCAAATGTTGGCGAATGACCACATTGTATGATTGTACATTTACAATTTGTGGTTTCAGGGGGCGGACCGTGCTGATGCTTTGCTAAAATAAAATATGACATGTGTCTGCTGAATTTGTGATAACTCAACTGCTGCACATTAGCTTGTTACTCAAGGCAGCGCAGCCTCATTCGCTGCTCTACTGGTCTCCTTGGCTGAGAACAAGACTCAAGGATTTAAAACATTTTTAACATATTTGTCATTATAGTCTGTTAATATATTTGTATCCACTGTAGCCAAGGAGCAGCCTTCCGAATTCATTTCAACTCTTTTGCACTCAAACAAAACATTAGCGAAGCCGACAGCAGACGTTGACCAGAAATGTGCATCTGCAACACATATGTTTAGCTTTTTTTAAAGAAACTGTCGGTTTCAACATAAAACACTTTCTTGTTCTTGGTAGAGAAGGCACATTGTTCCCTTGCTTCCAGGTCCTAATGTTTCTAACAATCTCACTTCTGCTCTATACCCAATACAAATACGCCATGAATGTCTTCACCTCCCACATCAACATTCTGAATTGTTCTTTAAAGGAGGAAATCAGCCGAGCGCATTACTTAATTTTGAATTGCGTGCAATGAGGTTCATTGAGAGTTCTTCATCTCTGCCTTGAGTTCTAATGTCTAGTTCTTGATATCAGGTAAGATGAATGATGCAAAAATCCAGCAGCGATTAAAACTTACTAATTATTGTCTGCGTGACTGCTTTGTTTTTTGGTGAAGCCCTTAGTTTCAATGTTTTGTAAAATTCTGTACAGAACCAAATCGTGCCAGTAGGAAAATCAAGATGGCTCAAGCTATTAGTATATTGGCACACAGAACCATATATATAAATGTGACACGTCTACCAGAAATCATGCCCGCCATTTATTCAACTCCCTTTTGGCAGAGCCGAGGAGCTATGTAGTGGAACAGAGTAAACTGGAGAAAAGAAAACATTGAAAGGTGGCCCATAAAATTATGAGACGGAGTAATAATCTTAAATAGTGTAATGGAGCTATATGTTTAATTCTACTTGGTGATCATGCCGCTCTCGCCATAGTCACATTTATCCACGTATACGCAAGGTGGAAAATTGCTATTTGCGAGTCCATTACAACAGCGCTGCACTAACAAACGCTGAGCCAAACAACTTTCAGGAAGTTTGATATTTGCCTCTAATCCCAGAAACAACAAACCATTGTGACTCGCAGGAAAATGAGCAACTTCTTCATAGTCATGCTTGTTTAAATCTTTGGAAACCGTGGTAAACCCGGCGGTAACGTTGCCAAAAAATATGTTTGCAGCCATTAGTAAACGCTCCACTTGCAGTCTCTTTGTGACAAATTGGGCTTCATGTAATGTGTGTTAGCAGTAGCAGTACACTAACTCCATGTTTATGGAGGCTTAAGAGGGCCTGGATCATATCTAGGAATTGCCCCACTTGCTCAAAAAATAAGTGGGAATGACACAAACACTTGTCACAGAAGTTTGCGGTTCTGCAAAATCCATAACCTAATTTAAAAAGATGATCTTTTTCTTTCCGCACAAATATGTAAACAGCTTAAATCTCAGCCTAAGGCTCCAGGTTTCACAGCTTCGTGGAAGCTAAACTGAGATGATGTAAGTCGAGGACTAAGAGAGGCCAGAAGAGTGGATGAGCATTAGGAAGTTCTTAAAGTGTAACCATCTCCATGGACCCTGGATGTGAGGTAATGCCGATCCCCTCACCGCCAACCACAACCAAGCCTCCTCCAGGCCTGGAAACGACCGGCTCACACAGCAATGTTACAAATGGTGGGAAAAAAAAGATATAAAGACCATATTTGATGCCTTTTGTACAACAATTTACGCTCACGTATGGTGAGATCTGAGAGTCCTCCATACTCCGCCGATGACACAGGTCTTTGTGTTTGTGGAGAAAGACGAAGATGTGACAAGAGTTTGCGTGGGATACGGCCGAAAACTGAAAAAACATCTGCGGATGTTCGCTTTTCCTCCAATGGACTACCTTCTGGAATTCTCCTTAAGAGGGAGAAGAGAAAGTCAATACTCCTGTTTTACATCAGCCGAGCAACTGCCGAAAACAAAACAAAAGGACAGAACGTCCATCTAAAAAGTGACGTTTTCTTTTGATGATTCGCAGTGTAACCTCCTGAAGGCCATTGACATTACCGTGGGCTCGAATTCTCCAAGTGCCGTGTTTTCAAGCGATGCCATTGTGAGGCTGTTATGATCAGTGTTGTTCAGCATAGGACTTGAGGGAATAAACACACATGTTTTCTCTATGTCAGAACACCTGCCATTGATCTATCAGCTAAACTGCGATTGAAAACCACATTTTAAACATTACATGAGCGGTTTCAGACATATCTGGGGCATTCTATACTTACACACTGAGATGGCCCCTAATGGCCATAAACGGTATGCGAACTGGTCTTTACTAATTGCACACACACAGCACAGAATAAAATGTATTGCTTGTAATCCAGATTAAACAATGAGGCTGATTAATAGGAATTTAGTTTGTGTCATTTATTTTGTTGACCAAAATGGGACAATGTTCATAACAAAAAATCAAGAAAACAGCCATATATAACTCATTTTGGCAATAGGCATCCTCTATTGTAAACAAGGTACTGCTTGCACGTTGGCCGACCACACACACACACACACACACACACACACACACACACACTAACCCTTCTGAAGAAATAATTATGTGTAGGGAAATACATAAATCCAGCACACATTGATTTGAAAGTTCTTTTCACTCGTAAAGTACATCAACACCTACTGAGTGTAACTAATGTTCGTCACAACAACAGTTGCAGCAACGCTCGCTCGCACTACCTCTGGGATTTATTGGCTTTCAGTGCAAAATTAAACAAGTCTGCTTTTACATAACCACCTCAAAATGTCCATCATAAATTATCGCACACGTCTCGTGTGCAACAGGGTCGTACCTCTGCTTGTAAGAGGAATCATGTGCAGCGAGCAGGTTGAGGAGGAGGAGACAAACATCACTCCTCTGGGGTACAACAAATAAATGCTACTGGGAGACGAAAGGTGCTCATATGTGAAGACACGAAACTTAAAACATCTGTTTGTGAGCAGCAGGGTCACGATGGTTGATTACTGTTCATTTTCTTACTCTCTCATTGAAACTTGTTTTATTACAGAGCTGACACGCTGCTAAAATGCTGCCTAATAAATATCGCCTTTGTTTTTTTATGCCTGCTTTGAGGTAGCCCTAATTGACCAGGCGCTGCACGCTCTCCCCAGTGACATGTGTCCGAGCCCGAGCCAGAAATAACACCTTCACCGAGGAGGGGAAGGGGTGTGCTCCGTTGTGTGTTGCATGCATAGCTATCTGTGTGTGTGTGTGGGTGTGTGTGTGTCTCTCTCACTCTCAGTGCCACTTGTGTGAGAGAAAAAAATGTTCTAAGGGCCACAGTCAGATTTTCAATTTCAGTGCGTCTGCACATTTGCATTGAGAGTGCAGGCCTGGTGCTCTGGTGGAATCTCCCAGAGGAGTGCTTCAGAGGCAGAGGCCCCGGGCGATGAGAAAGGCCTCCTTCCACACGAGAGAGGACGGGGCACAGCCACCTGTGAGAGGGGTGGAGGAGGGAGGGAGGGAGGGGAGGATGTGACAGAAAACCCCCAGGAAAGTTGTAAACATAAAAGTTCTGGATGTTTGAGTCCAAAGCGAATGTGACGGTTACACCGTGAAGTCATTTTTATACCATTTGTTTTATGGAACTGCTGATTTCAATTAATTTGAACTTTATTGGAATATGTTTGAAATATAACATGATACATTCAAATGTGTTTGGTTCTTGTGTCAGTGATTAAAATGCTCTGCTGAATCCAAACCCGACCATCCACCACTAAGCCGAGAGCCAGGAGCTGATCCGTTTAATCCCAGAGTGAAAATTGCTTGCATCAAGTCTCGACACAAAAGTGTGGTTTCAAGACACAGCTGTTTCTTATACATCACCTACCAAAAACGAAAATCCAAATTAGCACCAATAGAAATTCTGGCTGAACATCGTGTCCAACAACATTAACGGCTTCTTTTTTTTTGAAGCCAAGAGCTGATTGATATTTTTCCACAAACAGCAGTAAAGTTTTCTAGTGTCCTTAAATCTTAATTCACCGTATTTGCTCTAGACTAGACATGACATCATGGCAACAGGTAGCCTAGTTTGTTCCACGGCTCTTTAATCATCAAGATTGCCATCATAATGGCTGAGTGGCCCACTGGCTCACAAAAGAAGGCCTCTCTGTGTGGAGCAGGAAGATAAGGTATGTCCCAGCTTCAAACGGTCTGCAAGAAGAAATGAGGAGAACAGCGCTCCCTTTATTTTTGATGATCTCGGATAAGACGATGCTCCCCAAAAACCGCTCCGTTCGCAAATACCTGGAAGTTGCAACAATCAACCAAAATAGACATTAACGGAAGCAGCAGAACGAGGACACTTTGTCGCAGTGGAATGGACCCAGCAACCACAGATGGCTCTCAGGTTTTCTATGATCAACAGAGACAGTTTCCAACATTCATCAATGACCAGACAGACTTCTGCCAAAACACTATCAAGGGCCTGTCAACACGTTCCCTGCACTCCTTCCTCTTCTCTCGCTCCTCGTGCCCGGGGTTGGATGCCTCGGTGTCAGCCGCACCAGTTATTCCCCCTTAATCCTAAACAGATTGGCTTCCGCCACAGCAGAAAACCCTCCGTCTGGCCGCCTCCTCGGCGCTCGCTCTGCAGAAATCCCATTAATCGGCAGCACATGCCGATAGGTTGTGGAACGGATTATGGGCCTCGCGACGCATGTGGTCCACGGGCTGCTGCGACGGCTGCACGGTGGCGTTCGCGGACACGGTCGGCCCCGAACGAGGAGACGGAATTGATCGTCGCCGTTCTCACTTTTACAGCCGCCCCAACCGAAAGGGGGTTCGGGGGAGGGGGGGGGGGGGGGCGACAGTTGTCAGTCATTCCTAATAGTTGCTCCCCTCAACAGCGGAGTCAATGGCTTTCTCCCTGATGTGAACACTGCATAGAAACTCATGCGGTGGGCTGAACGTGTAATTATCAAACGTGGAGCTGCTTATTAAGATGAGAAAGAGGACAGGGCGATTGTGTTTCTTTTATTTTTTTTGTTCCTCGGCACAATGGAGTAAGTGGAGGTCTGTGAAATCATGGCTAGGAAGAAGGATCTGAGAGGAGGAGGACAAGGGAAGCAGAGGGAGGGGGCAGAGGGAGAGAGAGACACGGGGAGAATGAGATAAAGGGAGACAGAGACAATCAGCCACACACACACACACACACACAACGTAATAGGGAGGTAACCACAGTTGTCTTTTTTCTACTGCTGTGCCAGTAGGTGGTATGTATGAACAAGTGTGCGTGTGTGTGTGTGTGTGTGTGTGTGTGTGTGTACCTCTTTAGGGAGGGGGGGGTGAGGTCTGATAAACACAGCTGCGCGGCCTGCTCTGCCTCTGTCAATTGTACAGCACCAGTCTGCCAAGGGTGAAAAGTGACCAAAATTATCCAAGAATCCAGGGTTAACAGTGTGTGTGTGTGTGTGTGTGTGTGTGTGTGTGTGTGTGTGTGTGTGTGTGTGTGTGAAGTTGCGTGTCTTCGTGTGTGTGCGTGTGTGGTAGGAGGTGTCCTAATTCAGGAGGAAAGGATGAAAATTACACCTCTGCACACATGTCCAGAGAGTGGATCATACGCTGGGTGGTTGCAAAGCTGTCTGTGAGGGGAGGACAGTGTGTGATCATGTTTGTGTGTGTGTGTGTGTGTGTGTGCGTGTGTGTGTGTGTGCAGGTGGAGGACGGATTGTGCTTTTCGTCAGACGGTGTCACTTTATTTATTTGTTTCTTTGTCAACCTGATACATGTTACCAAATGTGTGAGCAAGATCGATCTGGCCAACCTCGCATTTAAAAAAATAGATATCAATACCTCCACAAAACTGCTAATTTGCTTAACAAAAATAAAACCTGAGCACGGCTGATTGACACTGTTTATCAGAGGCTCACACATTGTGTCTCAAGTATCCCTACATCTGGGTTAAAGGCATGAAAAGTTAGATTTTGACCATTTTTATCTGAAGAGGAACCGGGTGTTGGACGCTTCCCCGATGATGCCGTTGCAGTGCAGGGTGGAGGGTGTCATAGATAGCAACACCCACCCAAAAGAGGAGTGACTTCCCGCTCAGGTAGACATCACTCTTCAATATGTGCACATGGATAATAGTCTGTGCAGCTATGTTAATGTTGAGAGGGAGAGGGTTGAGAGGGTTAAACATCAAAAAAGTCAATGAATCCTGTCTCAAACTCAAAGATGTAACTGTTTTCAATCTTAAACCACAAATCTAAATCCAAAATCTGAACCAAAATGTGAGCTTAAAGAGCTCTGAGTAGCCAAAATATAGCAACACAAAGCCCAGTAATGCTTCAGTTAAGGAGAGGATGCGGTTGGAGAAACACATGAAATGCACTGGTAGTGAACGTTTAGCATACAGTGCTTGCCCAAAATAATTTTTTCCTCATTATGTTGACAATAAACTGACTGATTAAATTACATTTCTTTTTTTTAAGTAAGTTGTTTATGTCCCATGCAGAAAACTGAATATTGTTCTTCATTAAGTTGATCATAATTTGGATCAGCTCAATTCCTCTTTGTTAAATCTCTGTTAATTCATCATTGATGGTGTCCTGATGTACATAATTGTCCAATGTGGTCTTCAACGTGACATTAATGCACCAAGCAATGCAGCGATGAACCAATAATTGTCAGCACAGAAAAAGATCGCTACAGCAAATAAACATGGATGCAAACAATTCAGGATTTGGATTTGTTTGTGTCAGTAGTCACTCGCGCCTAGCCGTTATGTCCGAGAGTGTGTGTCTGTGTGCGTAGGCCTGATGCCTGAGCACGCATGGCTATAAACAATGGGACTGGTTCATAGACGCACACTACAAGGCCAGAGGGACGCCGGCCCATCGACCGCTCGTGCGACGACATACTGGCTCCTGGCACATTATCTCCCCCCCAAACCGCCCGCCAGGACTGCTGTGTGTTCTGTTAAGAAGGTGAATGAATGGGCTCGCTAGCAAAACATCAGGACGCCTAACCGGCCATTCTGGGCTTTACACAACTGTGACAGGGCTTTCTGCTCCCCCAGTGAATAGTTGAGAATAGTAGATGTGTCCTCACACCATTTGGGTTGCTCATAGTTTGAAAATGATAATTAAAAAATACTGAACCCTTTTTTTTGCTAATGATGAACCCCTTTTTTTAAAAGTATTTAGTAACACACTTTTCTGACGTCCTCAACCCTTTTTTCCCTAAAGTGTCCAAGCAATGAAACACGATTCCTCTCGCTGTAGTTTTTAATTGAATTACTATCGAAAATAAGCTGTATTTTATTTCATTAGAGCCTGGGGCTAAAGTACGGCTGTGTACAGCGCGCAGTGCTAGTGATGATACTTCCAGGTATGTGTTTTCAAAATGCTTATCATTCTGAGCTGTGGATATTCACATAATGGAAGAGAAGAGGTGTTTCACAGAAAAGGTCAACTCGGAGTTACATCATTCTAAACTCTTTAGCATCTCTTCACAGTTAAACGCATTTTAAAAAGTGCGCACTCTATTATATGAGAGGATTTTGGGGAAACTACTAAAAAAAACCTGCATGCACAAGGTTGGGTTTGTGTGTCATGCATGGGAATATTGATTCTGCAGCCTTGTAAAATAATTTGCCAGTGATTTATTTGATTTTTTTTGTAGTGAATGTAAACATGTGGGTTGATTAATTCACTTCATTCGAGACCAAAAGACCAGATTAGCCTCTCCGACAATCTCTTTTTGGCAGAAGGGGGAGGGGGGGGGGGTCCCCTTACCATTAGTAATAATGAACTTAATCTTACTTATTATTTAATTATTTTAGAAAAATCTAATGTTCTTTCAATGAGTGTGGGAAGACCCTCAGCTGCCCTGCGTTTGCCCCTTGAGTGTGTCGCGATCGCAGAACCTCCCACAAAACCACCAGACTGCCTTGCTCTTGATCAAAGGTACGGCCTGTTATTAAGAAAGCCTGAAACTATGATAAAGGGCCTCCTGTTACAATAAGTGGGAAGTTGTACTTTCCTCCGTGGTTCCCCTTCACCATACTCTTCTCGGAGAGGCGCGTTGATCGGACGATTGTGTGCATGAGAGCGTCGGCTCTGACCTCTGTTTGACAGTAATGATCGCTTCTTGACCCCAGGGGTTTTTGTCAAAGTGATGACGACCCTGCGTGTATTTTGGTGAGACATGAGTAAGAAAGATCTGAGGCAGATGCCCGGGTGATAACCGCCACATCCTACCATATGTAAAAATGTGTAGGGGATCGGTTAAACAGTTTTACCAACCAAACCTTTGGGATTCCCCTCGCCGACTCTGCCTGTGTGGACTTTAGGCCTCTTTAAACCAGCAGCTGCAGCCCGCATGCATACATGGGAACTTGTCCTATTTTCCCCTGCAGCCCCCACCCCCCCCCCCCCCCCCCCCCCCGCCCCACCCCATCCACTTCCTGCTATCTCCAGGGCCAATCTAAAGCTGTGCTATTACGAGTCCTGTACTCGGTGTGTTGGCGGCCAATTTCGAACATCAACACCATCAATCAACCCGGCAATGGGGCCAACCAGCTGGCTGAACCGTCCTGTCCCACTGCTGGACAATTTGTCATACGGCGAGGCCAAGTTGCGTTCATGTATCTACACCCAAACCTTTTTCCTCTCTGCCCCCCCCGCCATCCCCTCTCGCTGAAAACCTCTCTTGATGACTTTTTGACTTGCCCTTTCATCTACTTCCTTTAAGTCTCGGCATCCCAGCGCACTGAGGCCTCTTTACCAAAAGCTTGAGGATTGTTTTCTTTCTGTCGCCTCGCACCCCGACGATAAACTCTTACAGACGTCAACGAGACGAGGCTCGCTTTGGATTCTCCTGACTGATGGTTTTGTTTCTGTTCACAGCCTGCTCCATTCACTGCTTTTTGCAATTATCTTTGGTGGAAAAAGCTGTGCGTTGTCCCTAACAAATGTTGTGGTCATTATGCAGCAAAATATATATCGCCAACAAACAAACAAATAAGCATGCAATGGAAAAAACGATGACTCATTGTCCTAAAAAAACTGGATACGGCAATAACCACAGAAATATTTGATTTTATACATGTTTCCTGTACACTCGAGTGATACTACTAGAGTAGAACAAACTTTATGTGTTCAGGAAGTTGTAGACATGGTTGGTAGTAGGAAAGGTTTTACGTGAAACTGATGAACAGAATCTAGATTTATGTTTTAACTGATGTGCAAAACAGCAGACGCCACGGCTTATTTAGATGAAATTCATGAAGATGAAAAGAAAACCAAAAATATGAATACTGTAGCTATACATGTGACAAATGGCTTTTATAAAGCCCCTTTAACAATGATGTCATAGATTCCTCATCACCCACCCTCACAGACACACACACACTTCCCCTTGTAATTGCTCAGTGTTCCCTGCTTTGCCTTATTACTTGGTCGCTCTCACTCTCCAGGCCAGCTGAGAGGCCCCCGGGGGCACTGTGGGGGCCTTGGAGTTGTCCAAACACCCCAAATGAAGGTCTGGGGAAGTTCCTTGCTCTTTTGTCTCCGCCGTCTCTTCCAGGGAAACAAGTGCAGCACAGTGCGCCGGCCTGAGAGTGTGTCTGCCGGGGTCACGGTACGACTGCTCGGCAGTGGCTCCCAGTCACGCTACCACTTCTCCTCCCAGCCACCCCGACCAGCCAGACAGACGGACCCAGCTGCACAACTGGCTGCCCTTTACCAGTTCAATCAGCCAAGGTCGCCAACAATCAACCAGTGATGATGCACATCTGTGTCTGTGTGTGTGGGGGCGGGAAGGTATCGAGCAGCATGCCTCCTCTGAATTCTTGCAGTGAAATGCTAATGTATTTCTCTCGCTACACACGTACGCTCTATTGTTGCCGTCGCCAGAGAGCTGTGCTTAATTTAGATGATCAACTTTCAAGTGCGCGCTAAGGATTAACGAGAGTCTGCGGCAAAACATTGGCGACAGTGAAAATTATTTCTGCTGAACCGAACAGAACCATACGTGAACACGCACGCAGGCTTTATTTGCCTGTAAATAATTTTCCAACATCCCATTTAAAATTTGGAGCGTTTGATTCCAGCTTTTTACGAGAGCATGTTTTACAAATGGCACGCCGGCCAAGAGAAACTGTACCTGGCAGCCATACTAAGGCTTTCCTCACCTTCTCTCGGTATTAATGAGCCCAGAAAGAGCTCGGACCCCGAGCCAAAGTAGATTACGGTGTGAGGCAGTTGCCAACCAAATCGCATGACAAACATGGGTGCAAATGCTGTTGAGATGCAGAACTGGATTCCGTCACATTAAACGGAGACTGATTACGACCATTGATGTTTGAAAATCAAAGCTGAGAATTGATAGAGACATTCTGGCATTGTAACAAATGTGATATTTTTGCCTGTAATCAGATACTCCCACTTGCGACTTGTGTGGCGTTCTTTGCATACCTGGAAGGAGAACGTGTTGAGGCGCATGGGGGAGCGATGGATCGAAGTTATAACAAGCGTAAATTGGACCCTTGGCCTCGGCCTTTCTTTGAAAACCCATAATGACAAATCACCACTTTCAGTTTCACCTCCTAGTGTTTCATCCGGCTTATACGCAGGGTTCTCTGCTCGCATTCTGACCGCCACATTGTTGGCTGAGCTGTTTAAGCCCCGCCCATGGCCATATTCTCGAGAAAACATTTTTGGTTTCATGTCTGCCTTGACTTCTGGCCTAAACTGACATTTACTGTTACCGCTGGCTGTCACCACAATTTGGAAATGCAGGCTGGCAAAAGCATGTGGGAACTGTGGTCATTTTGTTGTGGTGCGAGGATTGATTCTATATCATTAATACCTCTTGCAGAAATAATACTTAAATCATATATAATACATGTCTCAAACAATTACTTCTCCTCTCAAAATCTTCACGTGAATGAGAAGCAAACTAAGGAAACTTTAAATTAGTTATACATGTGGAGTGTGTTATAGCCTTTTCTCTCTCCTTCATTTGCAATGTTTATTTTTCTGTTTTTACCCCCTGAAATTTGTGGAAATGACAATGAACAGACACACTGTGCATCTTTGTTTAAAAAGTCACTGAAGGAGAAGAAACAATTAAGGAACAGTAATGACTTTAACAAAAGAGGGGTGGGGGTTTTGTTCAATGCTTACTCTTGCATAGCTTCCTCTCTGTTTTATCATTAGCATCCTCCAAGAAGGAAATTTAAATTGATACCAAGGGGGTAAAGTAAACGAGGAGTTAAAAATGCTTGATTAAAATTTTAGACTTCACATTATACTCCCATGTATTTCATGGACAAAGTGGATGGTTAATATGCAAATTCACAACACACAGGATTGTTTCCTGGTGATTTCCTGAAGTGGTAATAATTACATATTTTTACGTGAGCAGGCTAAACAAACACACAACCTTTAACCTTGGTGCGGAAGAGTGGATTGTGTGTCCATTCGCAAGATGAAACCACAGTCAGATCTGCAGACCTGACTGATGGCCATGCAATGCCGGAGCGAAATCCAAGCCCAGGTGACCACCAGCGGTCCCTGTCTGCAGCCCTCGTCTTGAGGGTCTAACTACTTAATAAGTGGCTGTCCAAGGTTTCCTGGACATAGTCCAGGCCCACAGAGGGCCCCTTCGAACGGACGCCCATAAGCATAAGGAGGGCTTCATTTATCAATCAGACCAATCACCGACTTTTCCGGGGCTAGGGAAGGCCACATGTTGGGGATTAGGTACACGGAATCCAGTACGACCAAATTGTGGAGGGTTAGTCAGGTAGAGATTACAGCAAATCAACAATGAAAAGAGTTGGATTATGCTGGATCAATGAGCTGTGGGTATTGCCTTACAATGTAAATTCAAGAGACGGGCTGAAAATTACCATATTGGTTGATGCTAAATCTGCCAGGATGCTAAGCTATTGTAACAGTAGCATAAAGTCTGCAAACTGGCCGCGTATAGCACAGTATAGCACACTATCCTAAGTCTGCTAACATTGGCCACCAAAAGACACTGGTTATTCCAGACCTGTAACACAATTTGGCATGAATCATTGGGAAAGATTGTATGTAGACAGATGTATGTATGTAGAACTAATTCCAAAATTATTTGTACTTTAACAAGATCAAACGTTTGCAGGGGGACACTGACCGTGCATGTTACTCCCGCCTCATATCCACAGCATCAAAACCCATGTTTCAAAGTTAGTGTGACATCACTGGAATGGAAATGAAGTCGATCTGAAAGCTTCGGAGTAGATGATTATTGTTACCCAGCCAACAGACCAACCGTGAGCCGTGGTAGAGGCTGACGGAGTTATCTGTCAACGTCACCTCTGGCATGTTGTGTCACTCCTGCTCATTTACATCTGTGCACACAGATGACAGATGAGGCCCTGACAGGTGTCAACCCTGACCCCCCCGTCCCCGCTGTGTGCGGCATGCACACTTCATGTACCATGACTTTTACTAAAAGGCAGTGGCGGGATGCGTATTTCACACGTATAGGCCACCAGTGATGTCGTGCACAGTTCTACCTGAATGAATCCACCTCTGTGCCTGTGACGGTCGCTCGCAAGCGTCCGGCTCAGCCGAACTCTTCTCAAAATGTTTAGCTTTTGCTGAGGATATCTTCATCAAATCGAACAAATGAGATTGTCCAGGTTGCAGAGAAATCGGGGTCATGGGGTTCAGTTGGCTCGCTCTGCATAGATCTGCCTCTCGCTGGCGTGTATCCAATCAGAGGACGCGCTGACGTGATTGTGTGCCCGCAGAGAAGGCTTTGCTGGCCCTGACCGCCTGCCACCGCTAGAAGGAGAGGGAGGTGTTTCCGTGTCTGTGTTTGCTAGATAGAGAAAGTAGAAATTGATTGGTGAGAGCGAAAATGGAGAAAAACAGAGAAAAGAGACAGACACAGAGGCAGCGAACAATATGTAATGATGAAAATATAAAGCAAACGTCTGGATAAGGCAAATTAGGAGAAAGCTAGGGGCTTTTCCAAACAAAAAGGTCAGAAATCCAGGTAGCCGACATTTCTCCAGTGACATGTGACATGTGTCATCTTTCACAAAGCCCCTTTGTGGTCCCGAACTTGGGACACGTCACAGCACAAAAGATGCACTTCAAGCCCAAGTTAGCTTTTGAATTGAAAGAATATGAATATTTTTACCTTCTTGTCCGAAATTAAGAAAATTCTAATTATATTGCTGTCCCATTTATCTTATTTAGAATCTGGAATTCTAAAACAGTCATTCAAAGTAATTTAAATATATCTAGTATGTATGTACAGGTTTATATTTTAGATCATACCATTCCACCATTTAATTTAACTGTCATTTATCTGTAGCCGTCAATGAAAATATGCGTCAATTCACCATGCACCATTGGCAAAGAAATTAACAATGATTTTACACAGAGGACAGCTTAAGCTAATGACTTGGTGTCAGCATGAAGATAGACTTTGGAGATAATGGGTACTTCCAATAAGAGTGCTTTTCACAGAGGGGGTATCACCTATGTTAAGAGTGTGTGAGTGCTTTTCACATACAATATAGGTCCATTGCACTGGACTATGGACACAGAGGTAGTGCACTGTAAACGCACATTACTGCGAATTATCATTTTATGATTTTATTAAAAAATATTTTGGAGGTCTGAAAACTGTTGTAATTGTAATTGAGTGTGTTAAGCGGCAGTATTATGATGCATTTTTCCAAATTCATTTTAAATCTGAAATGCGTTGAGTGGAATTTGTATCACCTGAGTGTTTGGTAAAAAATATTAAACATTATCAGCAAATGACTATTGTGAATATTATGAGTCATAGGGTGTCTATTCCAACCGTATCGACAGTCTAGCTCCACTAATAGAGGTGTCATTGTTCCTGAACTCCAGATTTCAACCAGGGGCTCAGGCAAAATGGAGTTAGACCCCCCATATTTCATTTCTCCCTCGCTGATAGCATTTATCAGCAGTGTCCTGATAAAAACAAAATATGCAACTTAAGCCCGAGCAGGGCTAAGCCGCCGAGGTGGACAGGATTACCTGGAGGCGAGCGGGGACAGGCATCAGATTGTACTGTCATAAAGGGCCATTAGACTCTTGGCAAACTGTACCTCAAGCCCAAGATGACAGAGCTTTTCAAGGCGGACAGGGGGGGAAAATATGAAACTTAAATTCGTCATGACAGACGTCTCTGTGAACAAGACCCCCAGAAATAAAGACCCTGTAGAGCAAGACAACCTAAAATAGATACTTTCTTTTTTATGTGTTTATTTGACACCTATTGCTTTTTTAATTGACTGATTGAAAGTTTGAAATAATCAATATCCACTGTTCCGAACTCAATGGAAGTTTTTTTCTGAAAACAGAAACCCGGTTTCCACACAACACACAATGGAGTAGACTCACTGACTGGCTGGGATTAAATTTAATACAGGATCTTGACAGACATATCCTGAATGCATATCACTCTCTCTGCAGATTTCCTTGAAGCAAAGCTTACATGTTTTGGGGGGGATTTGCCTCATTAATTGGCGGGTTAACTACCCCTAATCCACAATGATCACTTTCTTGTATGTTTTAGGGCATTTCTTCAAGTTTAAAAATCCCACTACTTTCTTCTTTTAATACTTTACAGCCTTCACAAGGAAATACAGCTCAAACACAAAGAAACAATTGCGCCCGCTCGGTTTTGAGTGGCATTAGAGGAAGCTTCTGTTTTGAGGCAGAGAAAGAGACAATGCAAAGTGTGACTGTTATGGGGAGACGTCCAAACAAAGCGTCTGCAGGTACAGCGAGGACACGGCTCGACAAGTTAGCAGCCAGCAGGCCGTCTTCCTGTGCGCCTCTCACGTTCTCTGACATGTGGCAGAAGAGGTCCGGTCTCCTATCTCTGGGAGGTGATCTGGATTATTCGCCGGCACGCCCCTTCTGTCGTCTCTCTCAAAAGTCCACCCGTTTAAAAACCATCCACCTCTCACTGTTCCCTGCCTCAAGGCCTTATCATCGGCGGGGGGCTGTGATAAGGAGTGGTTGGGGGGCGGGGTGGGTGGGGGGGGCGCAGACTGTCAGACTGGTGGGCAGGCTTCAGCCGGAGTCTTCCTCTGTCTGCCCCGTCTGTCTCTTTCAGTTTACTTATGGCGGCTGTCGGCCTGTCCTTTCCCAGAGGGCTTTGTGAAAGGACAGAAATGTGATGCTGATACCCAGACACAGGTTGCAGCGGAGTCTGTCTGCGGTAGCCATGTTGTATCTGCCTTCCTGGCCCCTCTGCCCCCCCTATGGAGAGACTCTAGGCGCCAGGCGCCGTGTAACTGCAGTCTCAGGTATGCTCGACGGACGCTGCAGCCCCTTCCCGGGGCTTCCCCTGCACCTGAGACTGAGTGACACAGGCGTCAGAGTCCGCTAGATAGGGCAGCTCGGAGCAAGAAAGGCTATCGTTCATGAACAAAGTTCTTACAACTGTCTTTACAAGATTCAAATGAAATGACACACTTATTACATTTCATTGCACACATCGTTTCAATCTTAGGGTCTCTTTAAAAAGGAATGACAAGTTATTATGTTTTCGGAAATATGATTAGTCCAGCATCTAATCTATAATAGCTATACTGTAATGGGTATTCTATATATTGCGGCTATTTACATAGTTAATTCATTCATTATTTTACAAGCACAAATGGAAATATGTGTTTTTGCCATCTTCTCAGTTGTAAAGATTTCTTTGTCTCGTGTAAACTAAATATGTTTAGGCTTTGAACTGTCGGTAGGACAACACAAGACATCAAAATATATTCAATATTAATCTAGGTTCGGACCAAAAATTGTCTAGTTATTTGAGGTTATCTGCAGATTAATTTTTGATAAAAAAATAACCTTTAGGTGCAGCCTGAAAAATATCCCAAGCAAACTTTTTTCCTTTCCATTCATAGAAATATTACAAAATTCCTTGAAGATTTGATCTTGTTTTTGGTCTGTAATTCCTAATTCCTGTACCTCCAAGCGTGCATTTCTATGTACTCCATAACAATGGAGCTATTTAAACACAATGGCATTTGCTTACTGCACTTTCTCTCCATGTCTTCTTCCTCTTCCCCCTGAATGTTGTGGTTGATTGTCATATGTAAAGGCTTAGGATGATTACAAAATAATTTGAAAATAGAATAAGTACGTAGAGACTAAGTTGAGGTTTGCTCTATCTGTCAACATATGACAGCTGCAGAGCAATTTTCATTGCGGTGAAAGTGGTTTTGTGGGAAATGCACGCTCTCATTTATCTAAAATACATCCTTAGCTCTGGCTGCCGCTTCATTATTTGAGCAAGCCACATGGGTTACAATGTGCATTTGTTCCTAAATGAAAAATCTTTGCTGAAGTTTGACTGACAGAACTGCACAAGCCTTTTGTGGTGGTGTAGGAGAGAAAAAGTGTTTATGTTCATCTGCCAAAGTCCTAAATAATATCAGTTTAAGATTAGGTCTGTAAAATCCCAGTGACAACTTTACAACAAGAACAAATATATATATATATATATATATATATATATATATATATATATATATTAATACGTTTCACAGTAATTAAAGTACCTTTTTTATTTTATATTTGCTGCAGACCCCATTGACTCAACTGGCTTAGAAAAAACACTTGTTGATATTCTATTATTCCCTCCTCTGGTTTATCAAGCTTATGATTAGTTATTGTATTTTATGATACAATAAAAAATGGATTTCCACAACTAATATACTATATGGAATATTGTTAAATGAGTGTCTGTGTATATTCTGTATTGGCGTGGTGTGATTTAATACCCTATCTGAGTGACAGCACGTGCATATTAATGCAAAGCACTTTTAGTTTACTTTATATCAAATGTGCTGCGTGCGAGAGAGAAAAAATGCCTCGCTAAATGCTGCGTTTTTTCTGCGCAGTCGACGCAATCTGTATCCGCTCGAACAGCCTCGTCCTCCCAAAGGTCCTGCGGTAGAAAGCCGTTCATTTACGAATAGCAACACAGCGCCAGCACTGCTAACATGTCAGACAAGAAACAGACAGTGGACCTGGGCTTACTGGAGGAGGATGATGAGTTCGAAGAATTCCCAGCTGAGGGTAAATGCTACAGATAATGTTTTTAAGTCTACGAGTATTTGATTTTCTTACTCCCCATCGGTATTCTCTGTTTTGATGGTGCTGGGCCCTGCAGCAGTGACTCAGCTAAGCTAGCCATGCTATTTTTTAGCGTTAGCCACCAGTTTACTCATTTTCTGGTAACACGCCACAGCCTGGCGATTTAACCTTAACCAACCTTACGGAATCGGTCAACGGGTGGCACTCGTTGTCTTCTGCTGTCACATAATGTGAATTTATACTTTCACAGTTCGCCTACATATTCATTATTTCGCTAGCGCGTATACCTCGGCTCCCGTGCTATCATTAACGCTAGCCGACAAGCTAACCAACGTTACGGTAGGGTTGAACCGTAGCCAAGTGGACGATGACGGTCAATAACTCCTATTAATGGCATGTTTGAACGTTTCCTATGATTCCAATACGACGTTTTGATAACCGTACTTTTTATTACAGTTTCTAATCGTGTTGACATCCCTCTTGTGTGAATCCTAGACTGGACGGGGCTGGATGAAGATGAAGACGCTCATGTTTGGGAGGACAACTGGGATGATGACAACGTAGAGGACGATTTTTCCAATCAACTGAGGTAATCTTTACACTCTGCAACATACATAATGTTCAGCTCGTCTAGTACAGCAGGTAGCAGATTAAGATCCCGGGCACAGATGGGATTTTATTCATAAATGGGAATGTGTAAGTACATGATAAATGCAATACATCCGACACGGTGCTATTTTTATTATTTGATGCAGAGTAACTGCAACTGACCATCATGTGAAACATTAGTGACATCCTGACTTATTGTCCGATAACCTGCACTTAAGGGATGGAGTGGCTCCTTTCATGTTGTGTGTTGGCTGTTTTTTTATTTGATTGATTTTATAATCACTGTCAAATACCTCCGTAAAACCAAGGATAAATTTTGTCTCGTAATAGCTTACTGAACTATTTAAGTATAAGTAATTAACCCCAATATTCCCACACTCTTTTGCAGTTTATAAGAAATCAAATGCTCCTGATTGGTTTAAATAGAATTCGACATTGTGACCGGACCAGTTCCAGATGATTTCTGGGACAGATTTAACCAGACAAGCCTGTGTTTTTTCAAAGTTGTTGTATTGACAGCATTAAAATTAGGGTTTTGGATATGGATGGCTCTTGTATTTCTTCCACGCATAAGAGTTAAAGACGTAAAACCGCTGTTCGTTTTGCAAGTCATAAAAAGGGATTTGTTGCCTGAAATGATTTGTTCAGCGAGCATCATCTACACAGTTGCGCATATGAGCCATTAACTTACTGTTTTTTTCCAAAATATGTCATTTAATGTGACATAGTTTTAAGCAAACAAATAGCCGTCCTGCAGCTTCTCTTTTAATGATTTGTTTTTTAACTGTCCGACACCCCGGAAAACACCTTGCACAAAACATCAAAGTTATCATGAGATCAGTCATACTTGCAGCCCTATTTTATTGGATAACCAATAACTGATGATAAATAAGTGGCTGTTGTTTTATTTGAGTACACTTTACACTGCGATATGCTATTGTTTTATTTGGACCAATTATGATGGCCATGTTATTAAGTTGTTTCTTAAAGATCATCATTATTGTTAAAGGGCACAGGTGCCACATTTCCATATATGTGTAATCATCAAATCCATAGCTGCACACATTATGTAATATTTTATATATTTTTCACTCCCATCTCTTAATGGTTCTCGCAATCAATAGCGCAGGGTACTTATGCCGCTACCTCCCACCTGTAATCATCTCCACTGACTTGATCTTTCTATTTTCCTTCTCCCTGTAGAGCTGAGCTGGAAAAACATGGTTACAAGATGGAGACGTCCTAGCGGCTAACAAGGCCTTTCGGTATTCGATGACATTCGATATGGACATTTATATTTGAATATTACTGGTTGACCACACGCCACCGCAAACTTACTGAGGATGTTGTTTGGTTGTTGTTGTTTTTTTGTAAGAAATATTGATTGAAGTAAAATGTTTGGAGAAAACTGTTTCTTTGAGTGTTTTGCTTACGGACTGTACTGCTTTTAGTAGAGTTTAATTTACTTAGAATATTACTTTGGACCTGCAGACTAGTCGTGAGCTGGTTGGAATTGAAATAATCAAAGTAATCACAGAAACATTGAAAGTTATATTGGTAAATAATTCATATTTGCTCTCATACCTCCAGTTAATGCGGCAATGGAAACGTTACGCTGATGCCAAAATGATCATTACCTGACATTTATCCCACATGCTTATTCCTTCCTTAAACTAAATGCAACTTTGCAGTTATTTGTTTCTGTATGGATGACCGAGGTTTTGGCTAAAATATCTACATATTCCAGGGTTTGTAAGAGCTGTTGATCTCTGCAGAAGCACACGTACCAAGACTGCACCATCTACCTGTAATGGGAGGCTTGTTCTTGCCCTCTGACACACGGTGGATTTATTTTGGTCTACATGAATTTTGCATGATATTATTCGAGTTCAAGTGCGCTCAACATAATTTATCCAAGATATACGTGATCATTTTGTGTGTGTGTGCTTGTGGTGTATGCTGCACACATACAGAGGCAGTTCCTCTGCCCTGTGCTGTATAACAGCCCTCCCTTCCTTCTCAGCCCCACAGCGCTGGGCCGAGTCCCTGAAGGAGAGATTATCCACTGCCGTGTTTGTCAGGGGTAGGGAGGGGGTCTCAGCATGGGGCCTCCCAGCTTGCCTTGCCCGGGCCTGCCCCTACTGCCAGCCAGGCCCGTCTCTTCCGCTTCGCACAGCAGGGACTCTCGTACTGAACCAGAGGCCAATTTATCCCCGCCACACTCCCCCGGCAAAATGATTTCTCTCCGTGTTTTGTCGACTCTCAGTCCCAGGGTCCTAATGAGGTGAAATGGATGCCAGTAAGACCAAGTCTGCAAAGATCAGCTTTCATCACCCTCTGGAAGAAGAGAATAAGCTAACTCAAGTACTATGTTTATGAATTGTTTGGTGTTTGTTTGCAATTGATATGTAACTAATTTATCTAGCTATTACTGAGAATAATGCTTAATCTTTTTTCTAAACACTTAGTGCGACAATATTGTGCTGACATTACATTAATGTTCATCCACTAAAGAGAACCCCCATGTGATCAAGTAATGTCTGTCTATAGTCACGTCCCAATGAATCATCCAACAACATAAGGCCATTGACTGTGGGACTTTAAACTTGATAGTAGCAACTTCATTTTGGAAAAATAACGGAACAAAACAAACCGACTAAATGAAACCGATTGTTTTATCGTCAACTGATTCCCTAAGAAAAGTCTAGCCTTCCTCTTCCAGTATACAATGTAGTGAATTAAGCTAAGCTCTGCTTCTGTGCATCAAATTGCATTCTCCTTCAAAAGAGTACAAGACCACAAGTGATGAGACCAGTTTGGACATCTTCAAACCAGCAAACTCTTCATCAGTTTCTTTTTTTAAATGTTTTCATTCAGTTTGGCCCTGTTTATAATCCTTTTTCCACCGTAGAGGAAACGCCAAGTTTCCTCCATAATTCACCCACAGGACGTGCTGTCCGTCCTCTGCTTGTATTTAGAACTATTCATTCTGCACTTCGGCGTTATGCACAGATTTTGGTGCCGAAGACTGGCGACGTTGGAAGTGGAAATCAGGTATCTATGGTTGTGTCTAAATCTTGAAAACACATTGACGAGCAGCTGACAGTCTCTCCTTCTCTTCTGGGAAAATGCAAACTCCCTGTTTACACCTAGTTATCCCAATTAACTGCATATCACAGCCCAACAGCCCCCCTGGGTCCATCTAGTGATTCAAACACAATGCTCCAGCTGCTACTGATATACCTGTCAATAAAGAAAATAGTATGCAGAGGGAAATGAAACAAGGTCACATGTTCATCAGGAGATGTGACTCATACATGGTGATACTGAGATCTGCTCGTGCCCTTGAACCTATAAGGGCCCTGGGCCAGATGATTATTCTAAGGGCTGGGGAGTCTGTGAAGTGAGGAAATCGGTAAGTGAGAGGAACAGAGGAGGACCTGTGACCATTTTGTTTGTGCTGAGAGCATAAGATTGGTCCCTTGTGTTTGACGCCATGAGGGCCTCGATGTGCCCCGCAATATTCAACCCTGCGCAGACTGCCGGGCTTCTTTTTTTTAATTGTCTACGCATTAGTTCGTCTTTGATCCCATTTAATCGTGACTTTAATTTGTGCGTGCATTTTTGTTGTTCCTTTGTGACCCACATGATTCCCCATGACACGTACGAGAAGGCCCACATGGCTCGTATTGATTGACTTACCGAAGCCTGAATAACAATCTGATGGATGAATACCTTGAACACATTGAAAGGTTTTATTGTATATCTTTAATACAATGGAACTTTTTGAAAGGGCTGTCCACGTGTTAGTGGTTGGCAGCCTTCGATCTCCATAAAGAAATCCATTTCATGTAAGAATACTAGCAACCAATTCACTGGATTGGGGAACTACGGCTGCTTCAAAATCTGTAACCTGATACTTTCCTTTATGGAAGACTAGATTCCTCACAAAGCGTTTTCTTATTCGCGAATCATTTCCCCTTGGCCCACGCAGCTCCGAGACCACATGACTCCATTCGAGAGCGCGGCCGATGGAACTGTGGCGAAGACTATTTCATAACACTTCGCGTCGGGAGATGGCAGATCCATTGTTCTCGGGGGCCCACGAGCCTGTGGGCGAGAGTCCCTGCTGTGTCCTCGCCGAGGAAAAGGCACCAGCCTCCCAGGCTATATTTCCCTCTCCTTCCTGCAGACTGGAAGCTACTGTGACCATTCAAACTCTCTCTCCCCGCTGCTGCAGGCCCTGCTCTCTCCACTTCTTGCCTCTCTCATCCCTCCACCACTGAGCCGGGGAGAAGACGTTGCTGTCTCTGCACAGCCAGGAAGCATGCAGCTGCTCCTATAATGGCCCTAATTGCACGTTTCTTTTGTTGGGCTGAAATTACCGACCGGGCTACAATGCTAGCCTAAAATCCCCCAAAACGTTCAAGTAAAGATGGAGGGGATAGAGTTTAAATTTTTTTTATTTTTTAAAAGACACTCGGGGTGCGTTCACCAGTGAGACTGCCAACCCACCGCCGAATGGCCCACACCTGCACGCTAGCACCCCCGCTAACGTAAACACAGATAATAAGGTATAATTACTTTAGAAAATAATAACGAGTAGCAACCCTTCAGACCCCCCCCCTGCTCCCATTGACAAAGAGCTGCCTGTTTATTGTCGGGGGGTGAAACAGCCCCAAAGGACGATGGCGAAAAACCTATCAAAGGACCCGAGGCCCCACCGAGGGTCCCTTCTAGGACAGCCATCAGTGTCAAGGAGGGCTGGGGCTTTTAAGTCCCTTTCTATCCTAAATGCCTCAATTAACCAGTATGGATTGACCACAGGCTGCTTTTTCATTCTCATCAAAATGATCCGGCCCTGTCCCGGGATCAGAAGAAAGGAAGAATATGCATCGTCTGATTACATACCATGTGGTGTCTGTGATCCTGCATATTCTCATGAAACAGATGCACAAGTGCAGAGGGCCTTTCAGAAGCTATGGATACGACACGTAGGACTACGCAGTGATGTTTATGGTGCTGTTGGAAGATATTTGCCTTCTGATTTGCATTAAAATAAATCACTTTCACGTTGTTCTGTTAAATATGAATCCGATAGACGGTTAGCTTAGCTTAGCATAAAGACTGAAAACAGAAGAAACACCCTGGCTAAAGCTCACCTTTGGAAAAAATCTAATCTCAAAAAATGATTGTTTCGTGCTCTAAGCAGTTTAGGCAAACAGCGAAGATACCACAAAGTTATTGGTTGATGCCAAGGAAATGTCTGGCACAGACAATCCTTTGGACTTTCTCTGGACAAGTTTTCTGTATGAATCAAACAAACTCCTTGAACTTTGGAGCTGCTGGTGGATTTAATCTTTGACAGAGCCATATGCTAGCAGTTTCCTCAGGACTTCCCTCTGTGCTAAACTAAGGCTCTTAACCTTGTCCAAAATGGTTTAACTAACCAAACAAAAATAATTTATAAGCATTGCTGCAGCACAGAAAATAACTTTCACCCAAAATGCTATAGGTATATTGGGAAACCAAAGCATCGGATGGAAATAATTTACTTCACCTTTTTATACATAAAGGCTCATCAATTCTACAACACAAGAAATTGTTTTATCACATAGCATAATGAAACTTCAAGTATATTTTGTTGTGTTGTAAAATGTCGGTAAATAGCTTCAAACTCCTCGTGAAACTCGCTCACGTTACGAGTTTTTATGAAAGTCATTAACACACAATGAGGATAAAGCCGTTTGAACACGTGGACATGACACCGAACATTTGAGACACATTTTGGGATCACGTACGCGGCCTCACCAACACTTAGACCCGTCCAAATTTTAACCCATTATGACATGTTGGCATAGAGAAAGAAACAGACGGGCATGTTTCAGTTTAACACTACCGTGGTGGTTGAGTCACTATGAAAACACGAGGGTTTGGTTTGATGTCAGGACGGATTATCGGTTCAACCGAGCAGTTTATGGACATGATCCGTCTCGCAGAGTTTGACAGATAAATGTATAATTTCAAAGGCAAAAACACAAGCCCAGAGTATAGAGTTCTTTGCACTGCAAAGCCAGAACAACATATTTGATTGGTTTTATGGACCAAAATCCAACCTAAAAAACATAATCAAAAACAAAAATACAGCTACTTACCTATTTTCTGCATTTCAAACACTATTTTGATGCTCTGGCATCCTAGTAAGTGTGTTTGTTATTCATCATAAATAGGACATGTAGGAATAGTAATACCCAAAAAGTAAGACCAGATAATGTGCCTAGCTTAGCAGATAACTGCCTTTTTCAGCAGCTTCTGACGATCTGAGGTGGTTAGGCAATTTATAAATTCCATAATTAAATGGGAATTTATTATATTTGCTAATTTGTTCAATACCATGAAAGGTGAAGAAAAAGCAAGAAATAAGTGTTTTAATCTCGAGTGTCCAAACGGCTGCATCTAAATGTTTCAGGTTTTGTGTTGTTTTAGGTCTAAATGAGAGTTCTCAAACTTAACATTTCTTTTTCAACTTTACTGATTGTACAGCTGTACTGAGTTACAGCTCTCTTAGCCAACACATGTAGTGTTATTTTTACCACTAATGAACTGCGTTCATGAAGCAAGACGCTACAGGAACCATGGTGATGTCCCAATGACACGAGTAGTTTTAATTAGGGTTGTCAACATTAATGCATTAACCTATGCGATTAATGTGTCCTAGATTAATGCAACAAAATATTTTAACGTAAGTTAGTTAACGTTCGTTTGTTAACTTCCGGTCCCGGAAGTAGACCGGAAGTTGACGGCAGAAACGAAACGGCCGCTAGCTGCAGTCAATTACATCAAGATGGAGAGAGCCTTTTCTATTGGAAGTAAAACAAACAGTGGTGCGACACACAGCAGAGAACTGTGCAGAGGAATTACTCCACGTGTCAAACAGAAGGGGGGTGAGTGGCAAACGGATACTGCTATGTTAAGCTAGCTGCTATGTTAAGCTAGCTGCTAGGCTAACATCTAATGTTACCCTGTGCGGCACACAGTCTGCAGAGGACCACCACTGTGTCGCTGAAAGGCCGTGGTTTGAAAACATTCTGGCTAAATGTGGGGAGATTGTTGGCACTTCAAACACAGCCGTTAAATTATGGAGAATTGAGAAGCAAAGTGCACGAGGACAACAGGAAGAGTCGCCAGTTCAACATGTCCCACCCGGTGGAATTCTGTCTCTCAAATGTGTGTAGTTTTGTGTTTAAAATAACATTAACAATTAAACAGCAGTGTCACTCCAAGGTTTTTTAGAAAGTTGAGAGCAGTGCATTACTTTGAGATTTAGTCTTTAGAGGAAAATTAAACATTTATTATAAACAACATTGTAACATCAATAACAACATTCATTCATGGGTCGTCGTGGCGCAGGGGTTAGAGAAGGTGTGCTGGGAAGCACGAGGTTGGTGGTTCGATTCCAGGCTGCCCCATGTTCCATGTCGAAGTGTCCCTGAGCAAGACACCTAAACCCTAATTGCTCCCCGGGCAAAAATGTGAAAAAAAAACCATGGGTTTAAAGTGTAATGTAAGTCGCTTTGGATAAAAGCGTCTGCTAAATGACCTGTAATGTAATGTAATTCATCGCCATTAATTGAGATTAATGAATTTCAAAATGTGCGATTAGTCAATTTTTTTTTCAATCTATTGACATCCCTAATTTTAATGAATCTATTAGCAGCCCTGTACAGCCATCAACAGGCTGGTAGCCTTCAACCAGCCTGCAAATAACACACCATGTTGAGATTGTCAGTTAGTAAATGTTTCAAGTCCAAGTCTTGTGGAGTCTTGTACTTTTATCAACACATCAGGGGGATAAATGCTGTGATTAACGGACTCATGTAAAGTGAATCAGTGTTTCGTGTGAGTCATCCTCGTGCCGTCATTAAACCACAATGTGCAACCGAGCCCAACGGCGCTGCACGGATGGCAGCGTGTTCTTAACTCTGACGCCTGTGGGCAACAACACTCCCCCCACCCCCCTACCGTGTTTCCTTCCCGTACACCCGTGATACCTGGCAATTAGAGTATTTGTTTTTTTTATTTTTACCCCTGTCCCTTCCCAGACCTCCAATATTTGAACACACCGTACCAGTCATCCACCTGTCCTGCTGCACTTAAAATCATTGAACAGTGAGGGAAGAGAAATTAATAGTGGGGAGGAGGGGGGGGGGCAATTTAGACACCGGAGAGGATTTTATCCATCAGAGCAGTAAAGCACACAAGATGTTGTCATCATCTCTGGCGAATTATTAGGCCTCTGATAATTGTAATTAATCAATCATCAGGCTCACTTGTGCACTCTCAATGAAACCCGGCATCACTGTTGATCAACCTGAGCAGTGTTGACCTATGAGAAATCGATGTGCATCCACGAGTCAAGGCGGACGCTTTCGAGCTTCTTTCACTTGGATTAAAGTAATTAGCATGGTAAATTAGATGTCACAGCGTCTGCGTTATAACTACACAAAGGAGGGAAACAGTTGCCGTCCACTTAAGACCTTCAACGTTGCACAATCCAATTCAAGAGAACATTAAAAGGTTGCAGGCGAATCCCTTTCCTTCCAGTCCCATCGATCATTCTCACCACATTCAACCGAGAGAGCTTCCCCCCACTTCACTGCGTGGCCAAGTTCAAACCAATCGCATGTGTTTATGAAGAGAGTAAAATGACAGACAAACTCATAACATACTGTCTGTCTCTCTCCTTCTCACTGTCTTTGCCTTTCATCACTCTCAGCATAACTCTCTGGCACACACACATGCACGCACGTCGGGTAGGGCCGGGTGGGAGGCCTTGGCCCAGCAACAGTCAGCTGGTCTCAGTCCCAACAAGGAAACAATTAATCATGTGTGAGCGGCTGTCTGAGTGTCTGCTCTCTGGACAACAACAACACTCAAGCCTTTATCTCCCCTCGAGGCAGGACAGCCAGCCAGCACACCACGCAGGCATGTTCCCCCTCGTTCCTCACACACTCACAGATGTGCGACAACCAGAACCAAAGTGCACGATTCCAAAATGCGCTCAAATGTACAGAAATGCATATGTGGAAAAAGATACGAGACAAAAACACTTAAACGCAGAGACACTCTTAACAGTAGATGGGAACGATATTTGGCGATTAACACACACACACACACACACAGGTGCTGTTTTGCCATCCTAATCAGATGGATGTCAGCACTTCCTAATGGCCATGATGACATAAACAGGAGCTACATGTTGCCGGCTCACCAAATCTCCGAGATCAAAGGCAGACTAAAACAACTCAACTTTCTTTTGTGATTTATTTGAGAGCGATGCCTTTTACCACGTTTGCCTTTGATATTTCAAACTCCTGTTCGTTGTTTATTATATAAAAACAGAGTGGAACCATCGGGGTGTTTTTCTTGCACTCCTCCGGGATGATGGAGCAAAGTAGAGTTGACAGTCATTTCATTTCAGGAAATTTACTCCTTTTTCATTTAACTCTTGCTCTTCCAACATGGAAGGCAGTTTTGGAGTGACGTAAAGCAGACAAGACTTAATCAAGCAAAATCACAAATTTGTCTTTCATTTCACATTGCCGCATTGACACGGGGTTGTTTGTGAGTGTGGGTGTGTGCGTGCACTTGTGTTGGTGAGTGCGTCCGAACATCGTGTTAGTTTTCAAAGTGGGTATTTTGGATGTAATTGCATGGTCATCTGTATATGTGTTAGTGTCCCACCTGGTGGAAAAAAAGGGCCTTAAACCTCAAGTGGAGTAAACAAAGAGGCCCGTGTGTGTTCCAGCATGGGGCATCTGGAGGGCATCAGGTGAGGCTGGCGGATTGGTAGTGACATAGGTTACCCCTGAGGTCCCTGGTGAGAAACACTTCGCCTTAGTCTGCACTGGAAAAGGAGCTTTGATGCACCAATGCGTAAAACAAGGCATCTGCATTGAAAGGTTTTCACGTGGCTCGTTTTGTTTTGTTACGCCATCCTCCTCTGGCTAAAGAGAAGGTTCCACTCGAAAGTTGGGCCGCTAATAACGATAGTTCGCAAACAAAAAATAAGTGAAAATCTTAATGATGTCATACTAATCAAACATAGTTGTTTTAATGTAATAGTCGTTTCCTGTAGCTGCTTAGCTCAGCTTGGCATGAAGTCAAATAACACAATTTACCTTTTGACACGTCTAGAGGTCACTTATTAACATGTTTTATTACAAAAACAAACAAACAGCCATACATTTAAGGGAAAACAACATGTTGTATGCTAAGCTAACTGTCTGCTGGCTAAAACATTATACCTTACAGAAATGAGAGTGGTATCGATCTTCACATGCAACTCTCTGCTAGAAAGTCTATTCCTGACGCAGGTGGTGTTCTATAGATAGCAGTGACAGCTGAGCGACTTGGATTAAGTGTGATGTTCGGGTGAACACCTAACCCACATCTATACAAGAAATCCTTCAAAGGCATTTAATCACACTATTCATGTTACATTCTAAAACTTCCTGCACCAACTTGAACTTCAATTAGGTAATTTAGACGAATGCAACCATTCTCCCGCTCCCTCCTTCTCTCTCGGTCCAGGTGGCAGCTTGACAGGAAGAGAAACAGGAAAGGACTTAAAGATTTGCTGCTGCTCTCATTCTCCTTCAAAGACAAATGCCCCTCTGATCATTTCCCATAGTGCTCCTTGCACGGAGGCCTCTGTGATCAGTGGTTATGAGAAAGCACAGGAATCACGGGACAGATAACTGCCTCAACTCTGGGAAGAAGAAGGGGGGCGATGGGGGGGTAAGCCTCCTCTTTCTCTGCCTCTGTGACTCCCCCCCCCCCCCCCCCCCCAACCCGCCCCTCATTCCATCAGTCTGGTTGCTGCATGTGCGGGAAGCATCTGGGTTCATTTATCCCCAACCCGGCCGAGCTGGAAGACCCCTGTGCCCTCTCGGGTTGCAGCCGGGGTCTGAGCACGCTTCGGTGTAGGAGCTCGCTGTTGTGGAAGAGAAGAGCTCGAGTGTGCCCGCTAACCCGTCTGGACCATCTCAAAGCCACCGCGCCCCTCCCTCCCTCCCCCCCAACCCCTCCCTTCGGTGCTTTGCCAGGCCCACGGCCCATCGCAGATGCCCGGGAGCATGTTTAGTGTCGCGCTTCATCTGAACCGAAAGATGCTAAACAGGTCATCATCCGGAAGCTTCACAGAAGACAGCCTACCTCCAGGTCTAGGATGGCAGATGGAAAGGAGGAGAACGTCTGCAGAGGGAGCGAAGCCGGTACTTCAAATAAAAGTGTGTGTGGGGGGGGGGGTGCTGGTATTAACTTTAACTCCCTCGCACGTCCGCGAATGCACACGTCGACATTTGCATAATGAGACAAGCCGGATATGCGCTTTATCCCGCAGTGCGTGCAACACACTCCCATGTCTCACGGCGGCAGGTGAACCTCGGGCCTACTGTTTGGTATAATCCGCAGTCCACTCCGGGCCAAACGTCAGTCCAGGTTATCCGGCTGCGCGGCTGAATGGAAGCAGAGGGAGTCTGGCTGGTTACTTAAATTCATTGAGAAGTTATTCAAACACCCAGTTATTATGGTGTAAACAAAAGTGGCTTGTCACACGCTATTACAGATATGGTGTTTACAAGAATGCCACTTTAACGCAGTGCACGTTATGTATAATGATTAAGGATAGTGTTTGACAGCCAACTGATTGGAGGAATGAAAGTAGATTACAGAACAGGCAGGGTTTTGTTGCTATACAGGCAGCAGAGACGATGTGGCAGGACGCTGTTATTTTGCTAATGGCTTTTATGTATTAGCGCAAATGATGTTTTTATGATAAAGAAGAAAAAAGAAGAAGAATCTTCTTGTACCTCATGCAAAACAGATTTGTTTGAGTTCTCCTCAGGTATCTGGGCCGTCCGTCTGTGTGGTTTTGAGCACACTTCTAACGTATATTAAATTACAAATTTGGCAAGTGTGAAGTTTGCAGCGGTTTGCCGCTGCACAAGGGGCGTTTTCATCTGTGAACACAACTGAAACGACTCTGGCATCAATCTGTGCTCTTAGCTTGAACGTTCCTATATGGTTACAGGAACGTGGTTGAAGGTTTGTAGCCACTGCGTCCATCAACAGCCATTTGTCCTGCTGGTGTGTCCTTGAGCAAGACATTCTGCTTCTCAAAATAAGAATAAGAACATTAGCTGAAATTGTGCAGAATAAAAAAGTAATTTTGGAGCCAAGCCCTACTTTTTCCTTTTCTTTTGTTTGACTTATGAGATTTCAATCAAAGTCACTCACTAGGGGGGGGGGGGGTCACACTTTTGTCTCTACGGATCTTTGGCCATCCAGCTAATTAAAAACATGTCCTGCCTTTTTGCCTGAAGGTATATTAGACACGACTCTGCAAACTGGCATTTATCTAAACAACCTTTCTGTTTTCAACATGATTGTTTTCAGAAAAAAAACTCTGCCTTTAAAAATGTTAAGCAAACTCATTGGTTAGTAAGCAGGCGTACTGTCATTACAATCATTCTTCTTCTTGTTTTAATTGTTGAAATTCTGCACTTTTATGGTAGGATGAGTGCAACAATAAAATACCAATGAAATCGCTAATGACTCATGCGTTCTGTCAACCTGTTTTGACAGTAAGTGACAGACAATATATTCCTCAGTTGTTTTCCAGACTTTAATTCTTTGGCTTTGTATCTCCATCACACACGTCTAAAAATGACATCAGGAATAGTGAGGTTAAATGTGAAACTCTATTCTTAAACTGTGTGAAACAGCACAAAGCACGTTGCTACAATCTGCCTCTTTCACGTCAGGTCAAAAATGTCTTAAATTTTAATTTCATTACCATGTCATGAATACGTCTTGGGGAATCCATTAGGCATTTTCCTGACTAAAACTACAATAGGAATTCACATTCAACCAAAAAAAAAAAAGGTTAGGGAATGAGAATAAAGCCCAATCAAGAACATTACTGTAAAGCTGTTATAGCGCTTTCAGTCCACTTAAGAGGAGGCAGCGAAAAAAAGAGAGGGATGTGAGAGACTGACAGACGATAGCAATAAAAGTAAGAACAAACCGGCCATTTTACTGCGGTGGGCCATTTGAGAAGGGATTATTAACTTGTCAGCATTTCAAACGGAGACACAACTTTTTCGCCACTAAAACACGTCCCTATGTCTCTGTTACTTTTATTAGAAAGTCTTTAAACCTTTTGACCCCAGAGGGCCTCCGTTATTGGCTGTTAATAGGGACTCGCTGGTCAGCGGGGAGACCCTAAGTGCCCTATTAATCATTTGTTTAGAGCTCTGGTCTATTTTGGAAGCTCTGTGTTTAGTGTGGTTTAAAAATAGGAGGACGCCAATGGAGACAGCCGTCCGCCACTCATCGCTCAAGCTGTCAGGACGCGTGGGCCCTTGGGGACGAGGGCAGGAGACCCCTCAGGCCGATGAGGTTCAAAGGTCGCAAGGTTTATCATTATTACTTACTCTGTGGCAGCTGACAGAAATGTTGTTGTTTTGATTGCTTAAAATAGATGCTGAAAGGCAACAAAAAGAATGATCAAATTAAAGGTACGTTTTAAAGATGTATTTTACATAAACAGACAAGAGTTGCATAGGAGAGCTGTTAGACGCTGTAGTTTATATGACTCAAGAGCATTTGCATTCATGAATAATACACAAGCAAAGCAAATGCTGCTCCGTGCTTCCTACAAAATGCCACAAGTAAGTGAGTTGTTTGCTGGCAGATTGACAGCAACGGGAAATAAAATGTCACAGGATCAAATCATTAATCTTGTCAAATATTGTCATATGATCGGGGAAAATACAGGTGTGGAGATTGCAACGGCTGATAAAACATTACTTACAGCCATTTTTCCAATAAGCGATGGACTCAGTGCTGTCAATATTTGTAGGGGATGCGAGGTATGCCCTAGTGAAGGCCATTTTGCGAGGAGCAGAGAGCCTGCTGGGAAAAATACAGTGGTTCATGCTGGGTCTCTGGGAAGCTGAAAAGCCACCAGCAAAAAGCTATGAATTATTTTGAGCGCAAAATACATTTTCTTTGAAGACTGTCGGGCCATTAGAGCCCTTTTGCTCCCTTTTAAATTGTTTTTATGCTGTGAGTAATGTTAACCTTTGCTTTTGTAGTCATGAAATCCTCTCTGCACCTTTTTCCCTCCTGGCGCAAAGCACAGATGGGCTGGAAAGGCTGGAAATAAAGTATAGGAACCATTTACGGCATCGAAAGAATCAGTATGAGGAAGGAACTGAGGCTTTTATTCTGACGTCTATTAGACACCCCTTTTCCTTAGTAGACTACAGTAGGGACTCAATATACATGCGAATAAACCCACGCAGAATAACCATGTTTAATATATATATACATATATAAAAAGAAAGCTTGAAGTGAACAAGGCAGGAAAAGCTTTTGGGGCCAAAAATCCAAAATTGTAGGAGGCGTGATTAATGCCATAACACACTCCCATTGTCACTTTGCATGCTGGATTTTACTGGTACGTTTGGCTCAAACAAGGGTTGAAACCCATAAAAAATATTATAGGAAACCATCAAAAGAAAACTTGTTTGGTAGATTTCTTGAAGCTAAGTCATTCTAGCTTCACTAGTTTTAATATGTTTTCTGTTACCTTATTATGCCTATTATGAAAATAGATACTATATCCCTTTTGACTGGGTCCTGATGACGTGAATGAAGTGGTGACAACAGTGAATCTTCGTGGCGACTCAGAGGGCCCGTCCATAATGGTCACACATTCAGGGGACACATAAGGATGACCTAAACACATTATTTTAAACTCAGGAGGATATATTATAAGTTAAATACAAGATGACACTTCCTCTCTCTCTCTCTTTCTCTCAAAACACACAGACACGCAAACCATCAGTGGGTTTATCCGTGGATCTGATGTCTACAAGCCTCCGACCAGCTGACCTTTCAGGCAGCACGTGCAAAGCTGATCCTCCTTCAAGTCCTCCAGCGTCACGCAGGAGGAAGTGAGACTAGTTGATCACCTTACCTTTGCTTGGCAGCAAAGGTAAGGTGAGTTTTCCACTTGGGTTGGTTTGACATCATATGACAATGACGTTGTTCCTCTTATGTAGCCGGTTGAGTAGTTTTGATGCGTAGTTGGTTAAATCAGACTGACTGAAGTGTCATTAAGGCCCCCGTCTCCAGTTTACTGCTGTGTCTCTGCTAAAAAAAGCCAGTTGTAATCACAGGTAACCTTGGTTAGCATCAAGCTACATGCTGTCACTCTAGGGGCCTTTCTGCAGGCTTCTTTTTTTAGAAACAGGCTTTTTTTTTAGGTCGTGTCTTGTTTGTATCGAACCAGTATGTTCCACAAACTGCTTAAATTCATTCTCTCACACGTGATACTACCACAACTTCTAATCGGGATAATATTCGGTTGGGTGAGTGGCCAAGTTCAAATTATGTTCAGTTTGTCATTCTGGTTCTTTCCCTTTGATTGTGAAAAACAGGATACTTTTAAATCTTCAAACTCCTGAAAGTATTCAAATAAAACGAACCACAGTTGGAGAGCATTCCTCATGCCGGATGCAAAGTGGGACATTGTGCATGAAAGTTGTACTCACAGATGTTCACTTATTGTTTAGCAGGCAGCTCTGCCCAGGAGGGCCGACCCCACTGAGCTGAAAGCCATTTTTGAAAAGGTAGGATTTTATCTATGTATTTATTGTTTGCCTCTACAGGCTTTTCTCGTATCCATCGAGACATGTTGGATTCACCTTTTATGTCCAACTCTAAAGCCCAGCGGGCACCGCTGTGTCTGCATCTGCTTTCCTCCCGACAGTACGCCAGCGTCAGGAAGAATGGCGAGTCGCCAGAGGACTTTGTGGGCCGGTTCCTCCGTACACGGCCGGAGTGTTGGATCAGAAGAAAGATGGGTAGGTGATGACGTTATAAAGTTGGAACTCTGGTGTAGTTATGGAATAACTGATAGAAGTACGAAGATTTGTCACATAGGGCCATATATTCCTTTACAAAACCATGAAAATAGAGGATGACAGCTGCGCGTCTCATGAGGATTGTACTGCTCAATGGCAGAAGTTGCTAATCTGACTGTGGAATTGCTCTGTTGAGTCTCAGATTAAGACGCAAATCTCTCTCCTCTGATTAATATCAAGCCAACTGCTAAGTGGTAAGCTTATGAAAGACTCTTATCAAAGCGTGTGTTATTTGTCTTTGATCTTGTGCGACTACCTTTCTAGTGGTATTTTGCATTTTATAAACAAACCTATGACTGCATCCTTTGGTGTAAAAAAATAAAATAAAAGAAAAGATGTTCATTCTTGAATTATATCGCAAAGAGACATCAAACCACCAAAGGCCCCTTTCAGGTGTTTCCTTCTTTGTAGATACACCCCCAATTTCACACTTACTCCTCCCCCCATCCCCATCACCCCCTTTTTTTTACATTAATATGTATGTATTTAATGATACATAATGACGGGTAATAAAATGTTAGGGTAAGTCAAAAAAGATTTTTTTAAAACACATTGCCATGGTAACCATCCGGGCTTATACAAAGAGCAAAGTGCACATGGCAGTGTAGCTTTGTGTTATTACATCTGCTTTAAGGTGTGTTTGTGTGTGTGTTTGTGTGAGTGTGTGCGCGTGCATGCAGAAACCGGTGAGATGGAGTAGTGGGGGTTTAGGAATTGGAAAAAGAGAAACAAAGCACCCACCCCCCCCCCCCCACACACACACACACACGTGCACATAAAAAACCCACACATGCACTGTAATTGCCCGTGCTATTCAGGAGCACTCCGTTGCATTGTGCGGCTTTGGAGCAGGATAAATGGTGGCCGTGGCATCGGGGTAAATCTATTAGGAACCCATGGCCCGGGCTTTGTATCTAAACCTCATTTTGGTTTTGTGGAGGGAAATGGAAATGATATGGGGGGGGGGCAAAACAGGAATAAAGTCTGTTTAGACCTCAGATTTCATTTGTTTTTTTGTTTTTTTTACAGTTGACTTTGTAAAAGCCTCGTGCTGCTTATATTGTGTGATGTATTTATTTATTTTTTCTCACCTGAACTTTGGTAGATGAATGGTTTAACAGGACAAAGAGTCTCTGTGATTATGTGGCAAACCTGTGTTTCATGAACACAAAACAAATGGAACTAAAACGTAGAGATGAGGCTCCGTTAGTGGTCGCTGGAGACGCCAATGCATTGTTTTTCAAACGCTCATCTGTGAAAACCTTATGAAAAGAACAGGGCGCGAAATAAAAAATACCTCTTTTAGCGACTGTATTCTCATCCATCTTGTCCTCATGCAAATACGCTTGTGAGCAATACGTTCCGCTTGTTACATGAACGCAGTGTATCTGAAGCTAGTGCGCCTGATGCTGTCTTTTTTTTTTTGTTGCCAGATAGGACTCCATTTCAACAAGATGAGTCAGGAGTAATAGATTTAGCAGGGGGTCAGACGGCAGCCAGCATGCTTGCCTACTTTTCTGTTGGAGTGGATCTGTGTGAGAGAAATTTGACTTAGATGCCAGTGTTTGTGTGTGTGTGTTTGTGTGTTTTTGTGTGGGGATGTAAACAGTGAAATGCTTTTGTCTGCCTCGCTGGGACTTTGTAAATCAGGAGATATAGTGACAGTCGTAACAATCTGTTATGTGGAAATCACTTTTCTCCCTCTTATTCTCGCCGCTCCCAGTGAGACAGAGAGACGGATAGATAGATAAATATATAGATAGATGAATATGAGAGAGGCTTCGGAGGGTGGAGATGTCTCAATTTCCAGAAATCCGATGTTTTTGTGTGTGTGTGCGCACCGACAGATTTCCCTCCTTCACCCGACTTATTTATGTCCTTTCTCTCCACTTCTGACTTTCTCCACATTCCACCGCCCTCATCCCGTTCTTTACCATAATTCACTCCATTTAAGGTGGGCTCCATCCGACTCCTTCCCTTTCTGCCTCGATATTCCTTCTTACCTCTGATGTTTTGTTAGATGCATCGGCTCAAGTGAGAAAACCCCCCCCAAAAAACACCAATTCAGTTTAAAATAAGATAAAAACTTTGTTAAGGGAGCGTGCTGGGAAAATGTCAGTGTGCCAGCTGCTGTGGGTGTTCTGGACTCTGAGAGGCCGAACAGACACTGGCAGCTCACCTCGGTGCGTCGTGTGTGTGTGTGTGTGTGTGTCTGTCTGTGTGCGAGCACGGCCGGGTGGGTGGAAGGCTGTCAGTAACAATGCCAGGATGCCAGGGACAGGGCTTTTTGAAGCCCCCGCAGGCCCCTCTCCCACTGCTATCAGCCAAGGGAAGCTGTCTTTCTATCAGCCGGGGCCCGACCAACACCGTGCATTTATGTTACTTGTACACAATGTTTCCAAGCCCGGGTTTTTCGCTTCAGAGGAGTGTATTTAGATGCCCGCTGAGAGGAGACAGAGATAAAAGCCGGGTGGCGAAGATGAAATAAAAATATAATAATAAAAAAAAAAGAAATGAAATATAGGGTGGAGTTTTTATACCAGACAGACGTAGCGAAGACAGTTTAAATTGCATTGTATTGGCATCCGAACAAAAACATCATTCAGCTGTCAACTGCGGCGGCACATGCTAGAATTAAGTCTTTGTTTATGTCTTGTGTGTTACATCTATTGCTTGATACATGTCACGGATATGTCAGCGACTGTTTCTCCATTTCTAACCAAATCCGGGGGGGTAAAAGGGAGTAGGACACGGGGAGGGGAGGCCAGGCTGCAGCATCACAGGAGCCTGGCCTCCTGGGTTCATGCCGCCCACTGTGGATGGTCGGGAGAGGCCGTTGGTTGTGTCTCGTAGGGGGTTTCGGTTTCGGATGGCCTACCCCCCCCACCACCTCCCCCTCTCGCGGTAATCATTTCTGCAGCCGTCACGGCGCTGCTAATCAACCGCCATAAGCTCCGTCCTCGGCCGCCGAGCTGAGCGTAAACGCTCGCGAGGCCCGTGGAATGTTTTCCTCTGATGGATCATGGAGATGCCCCCCTGGATCTTGTCTGGACTCTAAACCGTGGTCCAAATCCCCTTCGTGATCGGCAGCCCTCTCGGTTACACTAATATGCTGATTGTCCACGTCTGGGGAAACGCAGAGGGGAAGACCAGCTTGCATGTAAATTGATGCGTGTGGAAAAAAAAAATAGAAACTTGACTTTTCCCCTCCGTCGTGTCTGGGGACACTGGTCCTCTCTGAGTCCTCGTACTGCGTGTCTACTGTATCCGTCACAAAATAATGATCATTAGCGGAGGGTTTGATAAGCTCCCAGCAGCGTCAGCGCCGTCGGTATTAGCTTTTGTTTTAGCAGTAGATCGCGGACGGGTGCTTTGGTGCCAACTTCCACCCACTTGCCATCAGCAGGGCATCGCTCTTCAGCGCTACCTGCTCTGATAATAAAACATTTAGTCATGCCATTTAAAGCAGCAGCGGATTTAATTAGCATCTCGGGACAACTATGCTCACTGTTATGCTCTTAGTAACACACATCTACTATTTTAAGTAAAAGTATTCACACATAATACCAGTAATGATATGATATATGAGAGTTGACTGCTTTGGCCTGTGTCTTTGGAGGCTAAAAAGCCCAGAATCTAAACTTGCTTTTTAACCTTTATCCTCTCTGGTAATTATGCCGTTATTTTGATAAACAACCCTTTTTGTTAATGTACAGATCTGCTGATTGGGACAGAGATATTTTTCATCCATGCAGCATTTTTTTCCCGCATCCAAGCACCCGTGAGGATGCACACAGATTCTAAACAAACACATCTAAATTTCACCAGTATCATAATTAATTAGAAATGTAATCATGGCAGCCCCCTCCTTCTCCGCACTCCCCCTTCCATGGAAATTGAAACAGGTTTAATAGAAGGATGCGCTCATTAGCACTGACCCCTCCTGTAATTATCCGAGCCATTTGTGATATTCACAACGACCTCGTGGCAACAGTGAACCGGGGGCCTCAAATAGGGCCGGACTGCGGGGTCCAGTTCCCCACAGCAGGGCGCTCCCATGGGAGCTCCCAGTGGGTTCACACAATAGCGCTGTTTATGTTAAATTATAATGGAGAGACAGGACTCTCTCTCACACACATACACACTTGGGAAGAGAGGCAGAGAAAACTGATTGGTTGCGTTTACTTTCGACTCGTAGCTTGTATCTCCGCGTTCCCCGTTATAAAATATTTCCACCGTGGCTGCTCAACCTGACATTTACTCCAAATCGCGCGTTTCACGTTTGTTTTACTTGTTTAAAATGCCACACTAAAATGTATAACTCCATATTGAATTGAAGTTGACTCTCTTTCTCTCAACCAGCTGCCAGCTCAGACTGGGAACACACACTGAGCCTTTTAAACTGTTTTATTTTCTTGCCGTCACACTTGATGAGCTTATGACATTACACGTGAAATAAACCACTACTGGATAAAAGGCCTCTTGGATTGCGAGTGGCACAGACTGATGGCTTGTCTCAGTCGGCCAGTTTGCCACCGTGTGGCACAAATTACAATGGAGCTTGTTGTATAATAAGCTGCTACATTACCTTTTTTTTAAATTTATTCAACCTTTTTTTTTTTTTTTTCAATTAAGTTCCTCTTTACTATGTTTTAAATGACTTAATGAACATCAAAGACTCTGTCTCACACGTGTTTCTGATTAAGTCTTTATACTGACGCTTGGCACTTGAACTGACACACCACATAAATAAATGACAGCGCGTATCAAAGTCCTCACTATCTCCTTTCCTTGCTCCCTTCTCTCAGGTTGATCTGCTTCCAGGAGTTTGTCGCGTTCGAGTCGGTGCTTTGTGCCCCGGACTCCCTCTTCATGGCGGCCTTCCTTCTGTTTGATAAGGCAGGCAGTGGAAGGACCACCTTTGGTAAGTGAGCCTGCTCCTGATGTAGCGGGTCAGGTGCATTAATAATGTGGTCGTGTTACGTCCTACTGAACAATTAGCATCTCCATGGGAGCTGCTGTTATGTGGAATTATGTATCGTTGAACAGTCCAAACAACACAAGATCACTTGCGTTGAGACATATAATGCTCATTTTCAAATATTGCTTTTATGTTTGTTATTGTTCTCTCCTCCACTCCTCCGGGAGCGTCACTTCTCCTTCATGCTTATGTTGGCTTTTTGTTTTTTCTTTATTGAATCGCTCTTCACAAATCAAGAGAACTATTCCATTCTGAGTTCAAGTCTCAACACTGCTTTTGTTCCTTTTGCTTTTAGCATTAAACAAACACTCAGTCAGCCAAATCGTGACCGGAGCCGAGAGCGCGCTCCTCCTAAACGCACCTCTGAAAAAGTTTGTGTTCAAACTCCTCGTTTATTTACGTGTGGGTCTGACCTCCGCCCATCCGTTCCGTTTTAGTTGCGTCCACAAACATGAAAACGCTGGAAGCGGCACTTCATCTTGTCTGTTACGAAGACGAGGTTAGCTCCGGAGGTGTGGAGGGCGGGTGGCAACTAAAGGATGGAGATGAAGATGGAGGAGGGGGGTCAGGTCGCTCTATGTGCATGATTGGCACCATCACTCTGATGCCTTGACGCTCCGAGGTGAAAAGGGGGGGGGGGCAGTTGCACTCGTTGCTTATTTCCCATTTGCCTAATTGATTTCAAACAACGCTCACGCCGGCCTTCTGTAGGTGTGCGAGGCGCCAGCGCATTAGGCCTGATTTGAAATGCGGCGCACACATCCACATCCGCCAGCAGAGACGGGAGAGCAAGTGAATTTCATTGGAATTGTTTTTCCCGTCGACAGGGTGCAAGATCATCGCGGGTGATTATGTATGCACATATGTAAATGTTCACACCTAAAAGGATCAATTAGAGTGACGTTGTCTCGGTGGCAATTAAAAGGTCCGCTGTTTTCCCGCGTCTCCCAAAGGTTAATGAATGTACCGATGCCTGTGAGTTATGAGCCTCGCGCACAAGTGGAAAATTGCATGAAAAACATCATGCCTCACATCGTGGCACGAACAAACACGGACTGCAGTGTGTGCCCTTTAACCACCAAGTGAATAACGTGTGACTGAGATTATAGACTGGTTGCTTTGTTGGAATTTCTCAGATTAAAAGAGTCTCACCAAGGCACAATAATAAAGAGCTTTCCTTCATTGGCCATTAAAAACATTAATAGCTCGGGCTTATGGCGCATTAAAGGCTCGTTTGTTTTTACCGTGTATTAAATGTCTGTACTCTGATTTCTTTTCATTTCGTTTTCTATGAACCTGTTTTTATTTGATAATAGTAATTTATGTTAAGTACAGGCGACACTGGGCTCTGAATTCTTAACACTCAACAAAAATAAATGCATAATTTGGTGGAATGTTGTTTGTAAAAAAAAAAAAAAAAAGCATCATAACATGGTATATGTCGGGCTAGAAAGACGAAAAAAAAAAGAAGTGAAAAGAACCAAAGAGGACGGAGTGTTGACAGGTCTATAAAAGCTGATAATATAAACGGCGGCCTCTGCAGCGGTCTCTCCTTTAAAGAGTTAAAGGCTGTATATTTATTGCCTCATTAAAGTGTAAAAAACAACACTGCAGTAGCTGTCCTACTCTGGAAGGTGAGGCCAAGCTGAAGTAAATATCACCTTTTTTCTTTCTCTTTTACCCCCCCCTCCCCTCCCTGTCTGTCTTTATGAGAAAAAAATTGTTTCTTTCCTGCTCTCCTTTCTGCACTCGTTGAGCACGGCTTGTTTGGTAATAAGAAACAGGTCGCTCTATTGGTTTGTTTTTGTTTCTTTAGTAAGGCTGTAATTTAGGACTCATGTTCAGTGTCTCTGCGCTGCGCTGCCTGCAGAGGCTTAGAGGCTTCAGGCAGAGGAACACGAGCGAGAAGAAAAGGCTTTTCCTTCTGAATGCAGAGCCTACACAGCTCTGACAACTTCTGCCATGTGTCATTCAAGACCGATTCGGAGTTTAGGAACTTAAGTCTCAATCAGAGCAGAATTGTGTTCGGGAGATTGACATTGACGTTTTGTCAGAAAGCGTCAATTTAGAGAAAAGAGAATAATGAATTGATTTGAATGGAGGTGAAGTTGGCGGTTTATGGTCATTGGCCTCAAACGTATCAACTCTGCTTTTATCTTACGTTGCGTATTTAATATGGTTGAATTAACTTTTTATTTACAAATGAATTTATAAGAAAAAAAAAATCCCATGATGTTTAATGTTTAACACATTTAAACACGCTGTAGACAAATGATTCCCTTTCGTTGAAAAAAATAACCTTTTTTGTTTTTTTTCTGTTTCATCTGCAGAGGATGTGAAACATGTCTTCAGCCAGACCACCTTCCACCAGCACATCCCCTTCAACTGGGACTGTGAGTTCATACGGCTGCACTTTGGCACCCGGAGGGACAGGCAGCTCATCTACGCAGAGTTCACCCGCTTTCTCCTGGTAGGATTCATGTCACGGGCCCTTCTCCTCCGATCTGCCGACATGAAATCACCCTTCTTTGCTTTTCCTTGTTGTTGAAGCTGTGGCCGTGTTTTTCCTCAGCCCGTCCGACTGACTAACTCTGTCTTAGTTCACCATCATCCGGTGACCGCCGGCGCTAGTCAATAAATCTGTATAAACCGAGTCATGTGGCTGCACACACTGCCTCAACCTCACATGTTGTTTACAGGCTGTTCCTGCAATCCTGGCATCCAATTGTATTTGACTTATCTGAGCTCGATCAGACGACACACACACACACACACACACACACACACACAGGTTTTCCCGATCCCTCTCAAACACAGCCCTCCATATTGACCAGATTAGTCATTAATGAAACACTGAGGTTATATCTTCGGGACATTTCTTGGCATTAGTTTTCCATTAGCTGACGTAGCATTACTCCCCTCCACCATCTCGGAGGCAGGTAGAGACGCACTTCCACCTCCATAAATACTACAGCCGGAATATTCCCGGTGTGTTTGTGGCGTGTGAGCCATTTTCCAATACGATGTCTAGACTTGAATCAGGCCTAAGCAGGCAGAGTTGCTGGTGGGGGTTTGAGCGAGGGCCTGAGCTGTGCCAGGTTTGCATCCACACTCACGATGTATCTGAATGAGCTTTTTATATTACACTTAACTTGGACCAGATGGCTTACACACAGCGGGCAGGAGCGCATGGATATTGAGACATTGTTATTTGTGCGCACGTTGTTGTGTGTGTGTGTGTGTGTGAACATGCAGCATGTGTGCCTGCACATTGCTGTGGTTTCGGTGCATGCAACGTTTGTCTTACGTATCTGCTTCCCTGTGTGTGTGTGTGTGTGTGTGTGTGTGTGTGTGTGTGTGTGTGTGTGTGTGTGAGAGCAGTGGAATGCTTCCTTGTTTACGCTGTGCTTTTATTTTGGCCGGTCTTTGGCCCGTGCCTGTGCACAGAGCCTGTGGCGTACTGTGCATTGACAGCGTGCCCGGTCGGCTCCCAGTCAGTCACTCAGTGGTTTGCAGCTTCTCACAGCAGCGAGCCAGCAGCCAGTCACGCTCATTTCTCGACATGAAATGCCCGTTTGATCATTGCTCGTTGTTTTTGATTCATGCTTCAATTAAAATGGCAGAGGAAAGCGAATTTCAATTTGTTGCAAGGATATTGAAATTAGTATTCATTTTAAGCTTGGGAAATATTGTCCTGCTTTTCATCTTTTATTACTTGCTTAACTCGTCCAATTATGTTCGTGAAAAAATGTTTTAGGATATTAAAAATAATTTGTTTTGAGAGGTGTAATAGTTCCTTGGGTTCTATTTAAAGTGTGTCACATGAATAAGACACGTTGATAGCACTGTGAGGGTGTATTACTTAAATCAATTACAGTGCTTAGTTGCAGGTACATTTTTAGATTTTTGGCAGTGCGCTCTTACAGTGTTATCACAAACTCTAGTGATTGATGACAGGGTACAACAACATTTCCTGAACTACAAAACCGCTTCACACATACTTGTGATTGTGCTACTTCCCAGTAGCGCCACTTCTGCTAACAGACAAAGCATTTGTAAATGTCAGTCGGGCAAGAAAAGTTATCAGACAGCTATTTAAACAACAGATTATTGCACACACACCATATTGTGAATATCTTACAGTATTTTTTATGATTCTCTACCACCCAGCTTCCCTCCACCCCCCCAGCCCCCCAAGAATGTTCCCATCCTTTATTTCCTCCCCTTCCGGCCGTACATGCATGTGTTTATTGTGTTTTTCTGCCATTGTAACCGCGCCACTGCCAGATGCTCACAAGATGGGATTATCAGGGAAAACGTTTGCGCCGCATATTTCTCACAAGGGCTCTCTCTGGCCAATTACTGTCTTGATGGAAGCCAGAGATTCTCACCAATTACATGCATTTTTCACGTCTCACGCGTGGACGCCGGCCAAGGCCCGGCTCGCGCTGTCGGCGCGGCGTTGTCTGGCAATGATATTACTGATGGCCAGAGAAGTGGCACATACTAGTAGCCCGTATTACGGATCCTGGCAAGCAAAGGTCTTGAAACACGAGGGCGGGTACCACACGAGGCACTTCTTTCCTAAGCACTCAAAGCGATGGCTTTTATTTGTTTTTTTGGCATTGTTTAGATTTTAGAAGTCCCAATTATGTTTGACTCTAGAAATCAGCAGACAGCCCTTAACGTCACTAAAGAGGGCCGACTGGCGTTTGTGCTCCTTGTGTCGCTGATAAGAAGCTGTAACTGGAAAGGAGACCTGTAAGCCTGCTCATTTCTACTGTTTAGGTTTTGACGAGAGGGGGACGAATCCCAGCCACTGACGAACAAACAGAGGTGGCTTGTCATGTGTTTTTATTTTTAATCCAAGGACAATTAAAGCGACTGCAAATGCCTCGCATAAAGCCCCGGGCTTTATGTCCCCTGCCTCCGTCATTGCTCTCCCAAACAAAAAGCACGTCCCCCCCCCGAAAACACACATGCAGTTGAAGCAAGTCAAGAATAAAGTGCTCCGTCCCCCCTGGGCCGCAGTTGTTTTGTTGCTCCGCGTGGTTGCCGTGTGGCTTTTCATAGTTTTAATGGTCCAGGGAGACGGCTTCAAATGATGTTTTTTCCACATGGACTAAAAACAAAACCGATAAATGCTCATTCCTCTTTTGACCCACTGACAACTGACCAGAGGAGAGAAGCCCACAGCAAAATGTCTCACTTAGTTTCACTCTGGGAGTGTTTGCATGCGTCGGCCTCTCTTCGCTTGCCTTCCACTCGCTTGTTCGCGCTGCGGAGCCCCTGCTGTGCTCATAGGTGATACTGACACATGGCTGCTACATTTGCTGTTTTCGCAAATCTGGCTCTTTTGTTGCGATGTCTCTCTTCTCACTCCCCTCCGGTCTGCACTCAGCTTTGTGTTAATGTCACTCTTCCCCAGTCGTTTCTCTTGTGTGCTGCAGATGCAGAGTTCGATCAGTTACGCTGTCAGTGGAATATCACTCAAATTCAACACAACAATAAGTCGAAGCCCCGCAGGGTGTTGTGTTGTACCAAGATTCAAGCAGTCCTCTCCAGCACTTTTCGTCCGGCGTGTAGCTTGAAAAGAAATGTCCATTCTCCTTGGCAAATTGAAAATTTAACGTATTGTTTTTAAACTATTTACTTCACGAATCTGCATCTGCGTTTGAAATACTTTCATTTTGTATGTGTGCAGCATATTCCTTTTTTTTGTAAAACTAATTTTTAATATTCAAGTCAAATAGCTTAAAAAAAAAAATCTTTAAAAAAAATCTAATTATTGTCTTCATTATCATCTAATCAACTGATTATTTTTTTTATGAACTGTTTAATATCTTAAATAATAATAATTTTATAAAATACCAGAAATTTGTGAAAAATGCCCATTACAATGGCCATGCACGTTGGCGTATCCAAATTGCCTATTGGTCAGTGTATTATCACAGCAAGAAATGACAAGCAAAAAAGTTCCACATTTTCTGTCAATCCATCAATGAAAAATTTGTTTCAGCTTTAAATATTTGTGTGAAATTGCAAAAGAGGATTCAGAATAGTGGTTAAAACTCTTGCATCGATGTTTCCCTTCAGTTAACACACTGATCTCAACTTTAAAGGAAGTACCCTTGAGTCTGGTAATTCATCACCATGTGTCACAAACCTCCTCAATAGGAATAGAAGAATAAAACCTCATCATCTTTTGTCCCGAAGGCCATGATACCCAGTCAGAGCGTCTCTTTGACTCTCTGTGGGTTGTTATTGTTCTGATGTCCCCGTCTTGTGTGTAAGACAGAGGAAGTGACGAGGCACCGGTTTGTTTACGGCCGCTCTGCAGACTTGTGGTTGCAGGTACCGATAATGGCCGCTAATTCCAAAGGCCCCTGCGGGACGCGTCCTCACCACAGCCTGCTCTTGTCCCCGCGGACCTCTGAGTGTGTGCGCGAGAAGAGAGAAAAAGTGAGCAGTGAGGTGATTAGGCGTCTTGCCTGTGTGTGTGTGTGTGTGCATCTATGTGTGTCTCTGCCCGTGTGTGTGTGTGTGTTTGTATGTTTCTCCCTCAAGTGGGTTTAATGGGGATTTTGGGAGGGTGTGAAAAGCTCAAGCGACACCACCTCACAGTAGGCAAGCCGCTGTTTGCGAGAGAAAGGCGAGCGTGAAGGCCGGCCAAGCGCCGGCTGCCCTGTGACCGAGAGGCGGGAGACGGCGCCAGGGGGCCCGTTTTCATGCACACGTGTTTATATGAGTGACTTTGTGTGGATTTTTAATTTACAAAAGATAACTTTTAACTAAAGGTAATATGCATTTACTGTGTGATCTAAGGCCTCGACCCCCCCCAGCTGGAACACGCGTGGAAAGGCTTTCATCCAGCGGGACCGAGCCCACAGCGGCTCCATCTCGGCACTGGACTTCAGGGACATCATGGTCACCGTCCGGCCGCACATGCTCACATCCTTCGTGGAGGAATGCCTCGTGGCGGTGTTTTTTTTTTGTTTGGCTCTGTGGTTCCCTCTTCCCTTTTGTTCCACAGTCGAGGCCGGATGAAATCAGGGGAGGTCGGTCGCTGCGGTTCACCTGCAGTTTCGAAACTTTTGTCTTCATGTGAGGAACAAATTGGGTTTTCTTTAAAAAACAATAAATGCAGTAACTGCGAGAAATGTAATTTCACATCACAGCTGTTGTTTCGACGTGGTACATGATTGGTCACCATGTGTAAAACACACGCATCAAACCACGGCTTTGCGTAACCAAACGTAAGGTGATTTCAGAAACTTGTACATGTATTTACTTTATTTGTGATGTGTGCCTCAGGAAGGCAGGCGACCCTATTCACCATGAAAGGGTTAAAAGCAACACTGTTTTGTTCCATCTCACTTCCTCCCTACTGTCTGTTCTCTCCTCTGTGTTCGCTTCTTTCTCTCACCCCCACGGCCCAACGGCGTGGCTTTCTCCTTCCCTCCAGCTGTCCATCCCTCCTGTCGTCCCCTTCCTCGTTACCTTTCCTGTCACCTCTCATCTGTCCTCTCTCTGTCCCCCCCCACTCCCCTTCATTTTTTTCCCTCTCTTTCTCTCCCCGCCTCCCTCCCTCCCTCCCCCGTGTCTCTGTCTCTCTCCCCAACATGTCATTACGTCTAACCTCTCTGGCAGTGTCAAAGCCGAGCAGGCAAGCTGAATAGGAAGATAAGAGACAGAGATAGATGGAGACTGGAGCTTTGCAGTCCATCATCGTTTGTGCGTTTTGTGCTCTGTTTGTTGTGAGCTCTGAGGTGTTTGTGTGTCGTCGTTGCTTTTACATGTGCAGCGGTGTTTGCTGAGCGCGTGCCGGTCCCGCGTCTGTGTCCACCCGGTTTCATAAACACCTTGTAGACTGTGTCATTTTCTCCGCTGTGTTTACCTCACCGACCAGACATCTTGGTGTGCTGTTAGTTAAACGCTGACACACACGTGCACAAACACACACACACACACACACAAACACATCCAAAAACCTATAAACACTGCAGACACATTAAAAGCAGAATTATAACAGAACACGGTGAAACAGTAACCTTTAATTCACTCACCAACGCGGCAAATTACCAGCTCTGCTGTCTTTTCACCCGAATATTTTCCTCCTCCCCCCCTGTGTGAGGGCCTCTGTGTGGGATATTATGGGAAGATCCGTGCCCACAGGCTACACAGATACGAACCGATACAAAAGTGTCCCTCTGTTAGGACAGTTTCCCCCCCCCTCATCCCGCCCGAGATCCAGAGCTTCCCTCCTGGTTGCAAACATGGCGAGCCGAACGCAAACGCCGCTGGATGCGTCTGTAAAGCAAACAGTGCCATCTAGTGAAAGGCCGCCCTGCAGGAACCCTCCGCGCTGTTCATTCGAGCCAACCACGTTTCATAAAAAGGTACTCCGACGCGCGTTTCCTGGACGCACGGCAGCCCGAGCTGCTCCTCGCAGCGTTCCAGGGCCTGATTTGATAAAGATGGGAAGCTGGTTCACATAAAAGAGTTTGTGTGCAGTCTGGAATGTCCTCAAGAGCCCCAGCATCTATTTTTAATATGTTACCTTTTTATTTTCTGTTCTTTTATCACTTCCCTCCACCTCATAAAAAAAAAAAAAAGAAAAAAAGAAGTTAATTAAACTCCCTGAGAGTGTTCGTTGTGCGATGGAAAAAGCAGCGGTTGAGACAGGTTTACTTATCCCTGTGGAGGGATGGTGGAGACCAACGCTGATGGTTAACCGCACGAGTTCTTTAAGATTTCCCTTTTCACGTGCGTCAGTTTCTGAACGTCTCCTCTGTCTTACTCAGAATCTCTAATATCTAGATGTGTTCGTTCTGCCTCGTGTGTAGTGTGATTGTGTCTGTGAAAGGTTTTATTGCGTGTAAAAACAGCGCGTGCGTCTCCATCCATGGTGCAGGTCGCGGGGGGCAGCACATCTCACCAGGTCAGCTTTTCATTCTTCAACGGCTTCAACTCACTTCTCAACAACATGGAGCTGATGAGAGAGACCTACGGCGCTCTGGCCGGCCACCGGCGAGATGTGGAAGTCACTAAAGGTACAACAGGGAGAAGAAAAAAACAAAAAACACTCCAGAAAGACAGACATTATGCAGGACAAAGACTCACAAAACAAATGTGAGCATGAACGGTTTGCTCTCAGACGCACAAACTGCTACCGTCCCACACTTGGGGCCGTATCCAGTGTGTTTTGCAGATGATGTATTTACGTCTGTGTGTGCTGCGGGTGGAAACTTGTTTTTGTTTGGTTTTCTTCCGTCCCGTTTAGCGTTTTAAATGGACGCGCTGGATCAGACCGAGCACACGTACTGCGTGGCCGCGCTGCCTGACGGAGCCGGCTCTGTCTGCGAAGCGTCCCGGCACTCATCGCAGGGCGACTCTTTTCGGTCTCAGGATTTCGAAACGAGCTGTGCTGTCTCACCCTGTGGATCAGTGTGCACGCCAGATGCTTCAAACCATCTATGTAATACGAGTTTCCTTTACTCCTTTACTTACATTTAAATTACTATAGAGCGAGGTTTTCTCTTTTTCTCTGTTTCTCATGGTTAGTTCTTTTTTGTTAAATTGTGATCCCTCTCACTCGCTTGCCCCCTTTGCTGTCTCTCATTCCTTTGCTCGGTCCTTGGCACGAAGCCCAGTGAGCGTTTTCCAGTCTCTCTCTCTACCTTTCTCTCTGACTTCCCTCTCTCCCGCTCTGGTCATCCCGTCCTGACCTCTCTCCGCGCGGCCCGGGGGGCCACTCCTGTAGCCCGGCGATCCTATCTGAAGCCTTATCAGGGGTGTGGACCGTAGCCGACCCCGAACCAGGAGCCCATGTGCTGCCGGGCTTGTTCCCACCGTGGGTACGCCGAGGCTGGGCTTTGGCTCAACCCGCGGTGGCCCGTAGCCACCAGCCATCCACCCTCCACTCCCCGAGTCATTAAGGGCCTCCCCTGGGACTGCAAGGGCTCGGCTCCGCGCTCTCGTTGGCCGACGAGCGTGCAGTGTGCGCACACCCGCACGTATCGTGCGTGTGCATTTTGTACCACCCTATTTCAAACATTTCTCGCATACACACACACACACACACACACACACACACAAGCATTGAGATGCATTAACACAGCCAACCGTGCACACAAGCGTAATAATCCTGATTGATTCCGTATGTGCAACGAGGCCACTGTTTGCCTTGGGGACGCCATTACAGTGCTTAACGCCTACGCAACAGTGCGTGCACACACTGTGTGCATGTGTGAGTGTTTGTGGGCGTACGTGCACACTACACTTTGTTTGTGTGTGTGTGTGTCCAAAAGACTTTGTTTGTTTACGTACGTGCACACTAGACTTGTAGAACACATATTTGTGCAGGCTACATGGCACATTGTGATGCATCTTTTGTAAACGTTGGTGATGGCCGAACTTTGTGAGTTTTTCTGCATTATGTGGTTTAAGTTAAATGTCTAAACAAACGGTTGGATAGAAATATAGTGACACATTAATCTTTCCCTTAGGATGAACTTCTGCAACTTGGGTAATCGCTCTGACTTTTCATATCTCTCTATTATTAGATCTAAATCTATTTATGACACTTTCGTTTTGGACCAAATGCCTGCAAAACTTATTTGATTTCCCCTCAGCCTTAAATGTCCTTTGTGTCTTAAGCTAATTAGTTAGTGTTGGCATGCTAACATGCTAAGTTGACAAACATGAAAAACATGATATCTATTTGAATTTGAGCATTTAGCTTGAATCACTGCAGCCTATATCGAGTTTAGCAGATGTTGCTGTAGACTTTTTTTTAATTCTCTTTCGTTTCATGATTTAATTATTTTTTTTTCTTTCTTCTCCTTTAAAAAAAACGTTTGTAATGTGCTTTGTAAAAGTGCTGTGTGATTCAGAATTACTATTATAATACTCTGTGTTAACAAAGGATTGAGCGGAGAGTTCTAAATGAACCACTATCAACCTTTTTAAGTGCTCTTAAGTTGTCAAGAATCAGTCTGGAAAATTCCCCGCCGATGTCCAAAATGATTTTTACGTCTCATTTCTTTGTCTTCATCCTAGATTCAGTTTGAAAGTATTAGGTGTGTCGAGGAGGAGTGTGGGTGATGTCTGCTCTGCTGACACAAGGTGGAAATCTGATTAGCATTTAGCACCGTGTGGGTAAGACCACTTTACAGAGAGGCAGGTAAATATAAAATGTGTATAGAGGGTCAGTCAGGTGTGTGTGTGTGTGTGTGTGTTTGTGTGTGTGTGTGTGAGAGAGAAAGAGAGCATGCCTCAGGGGAGAGCCGGGCTTTGGCGGGGTGAATGGCTCCAGTGTGGGACGACTTTGTCACAACCCCAGCCTGCTGCTCTTTGAATAAAGCAGGTCAAACAATGGTGACTCCTCCACTGTAAGCCACCCTACAGTCAACCTGTTCTTTATTCCCCCAACAATACAGCGGGTCTTAAGTTACATACTAAGCAGCCTCAGGACAACTCTTGAAGTCCATAACTCTGCATGGCGCACATGTTCTATGCAATGTTCTCATGATGAATTCCACATGCTTTGACAGTTATCACTTGTATGTTCCAACCAAAAATCACCATAAAAAAAAAGAAAAACCCTTCAAACGGGTTCGAGCAATATAGGTCCTGCATGTCCGGGCCCTCTTTATCAATTCAATGCTCATCTTTCTTATTGCACAGGAGCAGATGGAACATAACACCACATGACATTACACTAAGGAGTGTTATCCAGTTTTTTCATTGACCCTGTGTTTAGATCAAAATGCCTAAGACTCTACCAAAGTAGAACAGGCGTCTTTTTCTGAGTTGTGAGAGGTTGTTTTGGAAAACACAGGTATTCAGAGTGATGCAGACCTGGCATGTTAGATTAGATTAGAACGCTTTATTAAATCCCATTGGGGGAAACTCATTTACCACCAAATTTACTCATACAGGAATGGAAACAATTTTCAGAGTGTAAACAAACAAACACAAGAGACATTACAATGAATAAATAACACCGAATGAGACATGACGAACATCATAAACAAAATTAACAAAAAATCGAAAAAAGGGTCTTAAAGCTACAGCATACACAAAAACCTTTTTCTAATTTTCATCCTCCTAAAAGCGGCGTGTTCTGTTCGGGGACATCTTCATTGCAAAGCGCTTTGCTGACAGCGTACTTGTGTTGGCTCCATCGGGGCTTGACCTGGCGTGCACTTATGCAGTTTTGCGTCCAGCTTTTCGGCTGCAAACTTCGGGATCCGGGAGACGGCCAATTGCTTGATTGGAGTGAAGAAAGAATTGTTCCGTCGACTGTAAGAGTTTGAGATGTAAGTTGGCTGGTGAGTGTATGTACAATGGACCACCAGATGGACAGCCTGATTGGCCTCCCCGTTCACAGGATGTTCTACCCTCCTACTCCCTTGACATGAAAACCCTTAAGCTCTTGAGTTACCCGTCGATCTACGCTCCGCTACCAGTGGTCAGGAGCTTTGATCTGGTATCTGAGAGTTCATGTATTCAGAATGAGCTCAGAGTGAGCTGGGTTTCTCTGCATAGAAAGAAGGCAGTGTGGGATCTGATCATGATGCTCCCTGAGGGCCTTGCTGTGAAGTTCCCCGTACCTGGAACCCACCAGAGGAATGGTTCATACCCACGTCCCCCAGATCGATGTGGCTGAGGAGAAAGTCCTCTCGGCTGTTGGCAGATTCAGAGCCGACAAAGGATGAATTGAGATATTTTGCATTCATTTCTTCATAAATGATCGTGTTTCCCATGAGTGCATTTTGGTTATGTATCTCTGAGTGTGGATAAATGAATGAACAGATATCTGTCTTTACTGCAGAGGAGTTCATCGCGGCTCAGAGGTTTGGTCAGGTGACACCTATGGAGGTCAACATCCTCTTTCAACTGGCTGACCTGTCAGAGCCCCGCGGGTAAGACGCACACACACACACTAGCTTTGATTTTATAGCCCATTTTTGATAATTTGACAGTTCTTAGCTGTATAACTTGGATTCCATATTCAATCTGGTCAAAAGGTGGAGGATAAAATCTTCATGGAAACAGTTGTTGGTGTTGGTGGATGTGACGGTTGGTGTCGGCATACATTCCATGTTTCACTGACAACAGTAACATAAGTTCAGGAAGGAGTAGCTCTGTGTACAGAAGGAATAGCATCTAATAACTGACACAGGCTTAAGTCATTTACTCTTTTCCTCAGTTATCAGTTGTAGAGGTTAAGTCCTTCCCAGAGTTGCCCCCCAAAGCGCACATTAAGCCCCAGGTCCGATACCTCAAAGAGAGAAGCGCTTCCTTCATCCTCAACCTTCTCTGCAAAGGATCAAAAGAATCCGCCACGACTGCGTCAGTGCCAGAGAATCCTCTTTCAGTCCAAAACCAATTCAAAATCCTCTTTCTCTTTAAAAAAGGGCAATTGCAGGCCCTATGATCCGTGGCGCACAACAACTGTATGAGTTTCACATTCCCCCACTTCCTTTGCGTCTGCCCAGCGGCCCAACCAGTGCTCTCATAATTCCTAACCCCGGCCTGAGACACCACCTGATTATTATTTCTGGGCAATGGGATACTTTAATAGCCCTCCCCACTCCCCTTGATTGGAGATGCGAGAGATAATAGCCTCAATATTCCTCCCCGGCCTGAGAAATCTGGGACCGCCGTACAGATGCAATGGAAAGCCTGGTTCCACATCCAAAGGTTAAATATCGTTGTTGTACTTGGATGACGGGATTAAGGAGTGGGAGCTGTCGGTTCCTATAAATCGGTTGTCTTACTCAATCATGCCAAGCGCGGGCCTGGACTTTTTTTAATGCCACAATGTATTCACGTGGAACGATGGCAAAGTGTCCGTAAACTTCAAGCAGCTTCAGACTGACAGATCAGGCTTCTAGAGGTCACGGACTCGGTGAAATGTTATATTCCTCCGAGAGTTTTTACAACAGTTTAAAGTTACTTGAAACCTCCCACTGTCTCTCCTCCGTCAGATGTGTTGGTTTAGTGGACATTGAGCAGATCGCTCCGCTGGAGGAAGGCGCCCTTCCCTACAACTTGGCTGCGGTCCAGAGACAGGTACGCAATATGAGGACTTGTTGATGTGTTTGGTTTCCTCTTCCACACTGGCAGCTCTTTTTTTTCTTCGCCCCAGTACATTCTCTAGAGCTCGATGTCAGAGCACTACGATTTATAATTAAGGATAATGATATCTCCTGTTCACAAGTAATTCATCTCCCATTGATTTGGGGTTTTTGGCATGAATTGCACGATTCATCCATTGAGAAATTGTTTTTGAGTTACACGTAAGAAGGAAAGAAGAAGAAGAAGAAAAAAAAACAACGGAAGACACAGATCCAAACATGTTTTGTTAGATGGAAAGTTTGCCCTAAAAAAACTCCCAGTGTTTGTTATTTCATCTCATTTTTAGAATTTCATACTAAGGCCGAGACCAAGTTGCTTCCAAGTAATGTCCCATTACCGACTTAAACCTACAGAGACTTCCGTGAGAGAAAACTGACATGTGTTTGAGGTTTTAGAACGAATATACAGACAAAACTCATGTCCAAGGAAATTAGGAAGAGAGCCATCCTCGACGCCTCATGAAGATAAAAGACGCATGTAAACGAGAGTGAAGAAGGACGTGTGGACAGTCAAACAGACGAGCAGACGACTGTTTTCCATCTTCGGCTGTTTGGTCAGAGTTGTGTTGCCTGGTGGGTTCCAGCAGTGCAGAGAAGGTTTGGCCGGGCCATGTTGAGGCAGACGGGGGCCAAAGGGGAGAAAGCAAAGGGGCCCAGCACTGCACAGACGCCAGTCCCACCACAATGAGCCACTTTAGGCCCTTGTGGTTTGGCCTCGGGGGGGCTGGCCGCCAGCGCGCTGGAGCTCTCTCTCCTCATCGGTTGCTGCTTCTCTCCATTTCCTTTTTTCATCTGCTTCTTTTCTCCCTGTTTCTTATTTCTCTACGCCGGCCGTTTCTCTCTGTGCATCCTGGTGACTTTTTCTCTCTCCCGTCTTTCACCCTCAAACATCTTGACGGTTTGTGTGGCCGAGTCGTAGCGGCGCACACGCGGAGGGAGGATGGTAGAGGTGGAGGAGGTCGAATATAAAGGAGACATTCGGTCAGGAAGGAAAACCTCTGGGGATGGATTGTAGAAGGGGGCGGGAGTTTACTCTGACAGGTGGACCTGTTCTAGAGACCCCCATCCCCCTCTCTCACTCTCTCACTCTGAGAGACACACACACACACACACACAACCCTCCACCTCGCCAGGCTCTCCAGGGTCAAGAGGCCAAAATGAGGCAAAACAGACAAGGCCACAGGTATCAGGTGGAGATGTTACTCTGTGTTCTCATGCCGAAATGATTAGTGTTTTTGCTCGTCGTTCAACTATTAACTAATTATCATTTAAAGTAATTATTCAAATGCAAAGGCATCGCGAGGACGTCATCTTGTGAGATCATAATAACGGGCGTTTCCTTCTTGCATTGTATATTATTAATAGAAATAAAACCATTAAATCAATAAATTGTTGGCCTTGATGTTTGTATTGATAAGTCATAATCAAAAACTCAATGTCTTAAGACATTTGTGTATATTATTTATATCTGTGGCTGCTTGGCACTCTCTCTCCATCTCTCTTGTCCACATTGACCAAGATGCTAAATACCCGTGTCACAATGAAATTGGGACTTGCTGTCAAACGCTGTACAGCAGGTGTGACGACTGATTAATTAATAGCTGGTAATTAAGTCTGCAAGGTGGTGCAATCAGATTACTTTTTTATGAAACAGTATTGAAGTGTTTTGGGATTTTTGAAAAGAAACGAATGACTAAAAACAGTGTCGCGTATCACCCCCCCCACCCCCATCCCCCCATCCCTCTCCCCCGCGGGGCGAGCAGCAGTTGGGCATCGGCGTCCCCCGCCCTGTCCTGGTCCAGGTGGCGGAGTCGGCCTACAGGTTCGCCCTTGGCTCAGTGGCAGGGGGTAAGAGTCACGGCCCATTGGCTCTCTGCATACCTGCACTCCACCACCCGCCCGCCTACCTCTTTGCGTGTCTACCTGAGCCCCTCCCGCCCCCCCCCCCCACACACACCCCTCCGCCCTCTGTTGTCCTCATAAGAAAAGGGTGAGAGACAGAGAGGACAATGCCCCCTCTATTGCCCCCCCTTCCCCTCCCTTGCTAACAAGAGCGACGGTTGCTCCGCTGCTTAAAGAGAAGTGCTGCCCCCCCCCTCCCCCCCTTGTGCCCCCCTTCCTCCGTCCATCCCTTTATCGCTCCCTTCCCTCCGTCTCGTTCGGTCCCGTCTCTCGCCTCTCGGCGCGCCATGGGAAAACCCTCCTGTGTGGATTCTTTTGTACCTGCGTCAGTGATCAGAAGGGGACGGGGGTGGGGGTGAAGGGTGGGGGTGAAGGGTGGGGCCTGGGCCTTGTGTTTGTCTTCAGACTCCCCACTGTTTTCCTGCTCCTCCTCCCTTCCTCCATTCCTTCCCTCTCCTCCTCCCTCTATCCCAAGGGAGACAGCTTAATAAGGAGGTACGGGTCCGCCATGCCTTCTTCTTTCTCGCTCTCTCTCTAATTAAGTCTGTCGCCTTGGGTCGGTTCTTTTTGTTTGTGTCCGTCTGACGGGCCGAAAGACACTGCGGTCTCAAGGCATTTTTCTTAAAGTCACCTCCGCAGACTTCCCCTTCCTCCTCCGCCTTTTCTCTTAAAAAGGGTCACATCACACGGGTTACAAATACGTCTATTTTCCTCTTTCTCCGAGGTTTATTTTTACTGTACAGTCAAGACCCCAAAAAATACCAAATACCAAACGGTAACGTTACAAATTATTCAATTGTACTTCACACAGTTCATTCGTAATGCTTTCAACAACAAAAAGAAAGTCTAATGTAACTTTCAACGTTTCTTATTTTATGAATCTATTTTTGACTTCTCTTCACTTTAAATCAGAATCTAAATAACCATCTTTGGTTTTCTTTGTAGCGGTGGGTGCCACAGCAGTGTACCCCATTGATCTGGTGAAGACGCGCATGCAGAAGCAGAGGACCAGTGGCTCCCTGGTGGGAGAGCTCATGTACAAAAACAGCTTTGATTGCTTCAAGAAAGTGGTGCGCTACGAGAGCGCCTTTACCGAGGTCAGTATGCACGCAGACGAATTTAAAACTCACGCTTTAATGTGTAATGTCAAATATCTGCACGCTAGCAGCAGGTGCTGCGGACTGGGCGGTTTAATGCATCACTCGTATCTTCACAATCGTTCAAAGGGGAGAGCAGTGTGCCAAAATCCAAGTAGTATTGACAGACAGCTTTCAGGAAAAACAACTCACAGGCAGTCAGATCCACAAAATGGGTTTTTGAAAAAACGAAAAATTCTGAGATGTGAGAGAAGAAAGAAGAAGAAGCAGCGGCGGCGAGGAGGGACGATTAGAGTGAAGAGGAGGAAGAGGAGACGAAAAGTGTAGGGTGGACAGGAGGGCCGTGCGAGTTCACCTCTCCGTTGACCTTTCTCCTTTGAAGCGATTCCGGCTGGCTGCGGACTGTAAGAGCAGGACAATGAACGCCGCACGCGGGGGCCACATTCCTTCGGGCCCGTGTCACCGCGCGGTGACGTCGCATGTCTGGACTCACGCGGCCGCAGACAATGAGCAGGTGCACAAGTATGCAGGCATGCACAAGCGGACAGGCGGGCGACTTTTTTCGGGTGGGGGGGGCATTCGAGTATACGGGGCACGACATCCCTAATCACCGCCTGCCCTGTCTTCGGAAGCCGGGACTTTGGGTGTCTCTGTCCGGGTACTGTTGGGGTCGGGTTGAAGACGGACTGAAAGACGTTTCCCCAGAACAGCGGCAGGGCGCTTTTACAAAAATCCCATGATCGTGATTGACAGCACCGGCTCCCGGGAGGAAACTTGAATGCTTGGATTTCTGTGGGAAACACAAAGGCCATCGACAGTCTGGCTCCAGGTAGATGGCCAGACAGGTATCCTGGCAGCCGAACTGTAGTTATGTAATATAAGTTGAGAGTGCCTTCGCTGGAAACCTCGGGGGGAAAACCGGCTGAGCGAAGAATGTTTTGTGCGAGGAAAAAAAACTTGGCACAATTACTGTTGTAGCATAATGTCAGGATCTCTCATAAACAAAACAGTACGAGGGGCACGGGGGGGCTTTTTTAGTCCTGTCTCCGTCGATGGTTTGAATTAGGCGTATTTTCGCCATGTCCTGTCATGTTTATGCATGTACGTTCTGTGTTGAAGACAGCATGTCAAAAGAATTCAGAAATGATTTTTGGAGTTGCTTTTTAATGAGGTCCAGACATCGGGTCCTTTCGCCAACTTCCAAATTAAGTGTGTGATTATGTGTGTGTGGCCTCGCTACACACAAACTACTGTGGATCATTAACTGTGTTTGTAACTTTCAGAGAATGTGTGTGTGTCCGTGTGTGTGTGTGTGTGCTTTTGGCCTTGGGGCTGGGTAGGGGGCCAAGTTTTATTGTGCTCTGTTGTGATTATTTTGTTTATTTTTATCCTGCTCTGGGTTGTAATTGAGGTCTGCGTAAACTTTTGGTTGGTTTGTTTTATACTCTGCCCTTTTTTTTCTATTCTGGGAAGCAGTTTCTCTCTTCATCTCCTCTTTACCCGTCCTTCCTCTCTCTCTCTCTCTCTCTCTCTCTCGCTCCCTCGTTGCTGCTCTGATGTCCCCACACTCCACATCAATGGGTTTCATTAGAGTCTGGAGGATCTCGCAGGGTCCGATGCATGCGCCGGGAAGCCACACATGTTGAGTGTGTGGAAGTGGTACACGTGTGCGTACGCACCAGTGTGTGTGCGAGTGAGTGGGGGTACCACAGCGCTCTTTTTTTTTTTTTTTTCTAATCATCTCGTCATTTTCTAATGATAGGTCTCGTACCACAGCTACTGGGTGTGGCGCCCGAGAAAGCCATAAAGCTCACAGTAAGTTGCTGCGTTAGAAAGTGCACACAGACACGGCTGCACATTCGCAAAGACGTTCAATGCATTGCTTCAATGCTCTTGATGGATTTAATATAATATGATACTACAAATATAACACGCAAAGAGATGTGAAAAAACTGTAGTTACATGCACATGACCGGATTTATTCTGTTAATTGTTCACGTCCTACATGAAACATTGTTTTACATTAATATCATGTTCTAACATACCAGGTAAAATAAATCCTCTTGTGTTTCCAGGTGAATGACTTTGTGAGAGGAAAGACAGAGGGACGGAAACGTCCCGTTGGCAGCTGAGATCATGGCCGGTGGATGTGTAAGTCTCAAAACAACTGCAACTTGCATTTCTTTTTGGTAATTTATGGTGTATAACTGGGTGGGCTGTATCTGGACAAAATGTATGACTTTTCTTCCATTCCATTAACTTTGAAAGTATAGAGTGGAAATTTAAGACAGATATTAACGACCACGATATTAGAAAGTAAACCTCACCTGACGTATAAATGCGGCCTGCTACTCGCTACGTATTTATAGATTGACTTTCAAGGAATATCAAGACAGGTGTTCAACTTCTGGCAAAGCAATAGTAAAAACATAATAGAAGGTCTTTCAAAAAGACACACGATGCAAGAGTTAAAAAAGGAACACGTTTGCAACAGTGTGAACTCAAATCAACTGTCGACAGAACATATTACATACATGTCTTCATTGTCACGGCTCTTGAAAGCGAAAACGATGCTGGGCAGCACACAGACAGTGAGTACAGCAGCGCGGCAGCACACGCGTCTGCTTAACTATGTTTACCTGTCTTCCTGCGTGCCGCCCCTCCGACTGCTGAGCAGACAGACGTGAAGCTGTTTGGAGGCCAAGAAGTCGCTGTTTGTTGATGGAAAGATGGAAAGATCACACATGAAAGACACGATACATTTGATACCACATACTGTACATGCTCACAGGAGCGTGTGCATCTATGACGAACAGAAGAGCCTACAGGTGCACAAACACACGCGCACACACACACACACACACACTTCCAGGGAGGAGATGAAGATTGACAGCCGCTGCTACCTGAGACCCCGGCCGGTCCTTTACCTGCTCCCCTCCCATCGTAGGTTTTGATCACTGAGCTGTCACAGTCTACCCCCGACGCATGCACACACACACACACACACACACACACACACACACACACACACACACACACACACACACACACGTTCGCCGTGAGTCCACCAAGGCCGGTAGCAAATGAAAGGAGGTCTTTCACTCAACCTTCTTTTGATGCAGATCGCTAAAGCAAACTATTTCAGGATACACAAGTCATTATGGGTTTAGCTCCACTCAGGCACATTCAATTGGCGTTATTTGTTACAGGAATATGTTTTAGTACGCTGCATTTGCTGTAAATTTTGTGAGTGGGTTCTTTGTGGGATTTTTCTTCTTTTTTCCTTTTTTTTTGCGACATAGACACAAAAAAAGAAAAAGGTATTGTAACCGCAGGAAAGCAAATATACTGAAGAAACATTTTTCAGCGCGGCACTGGGTGTGAAAGGCAGTGGTTGCTTTTATTTATACAACCCATATGGATTCAGAAGCAGAACCATAACAGATGCATAGGCAGAGCAGAGGATAAATGCAGAGGAGAGGAGTGTGGATGGATGGACTTTTCCTCTTTCCTCTGTGAGCCGTCGTGACAGCTCCTTTCATCCTGGCTGAGGCCCCGGTGTTAGTGCTGGCAATGCACTCTGCCTGCCACTTTATCACACACACACACACACACACAGACACACACACACATCGAACCCTTCTGAACCCTGTTTTAGCCGCTGCACATGAAATCTGTTTATGTCATTTGGTAGCTGTGAAAGTGTTGGTTCAGACCACAGTGTCAGCCCCACGTCCACAGTGCGTCAGGCAAAAGAGAGAGAAAGACGGAAAGTACGAGACGACGGCGATGCTATTTGTTTGCTCGCCATTTCGTAAACTTATCTCGAAAGCCTTTTCATCTTCTCCAATGTCTCATGTCTCTCGTTTCCTCTGCTCGCCGCCTCCACTGGCTCCTCTCCCTCCTTGAAGCCGTTGCTCAGCACCATTGAGCCTCAGCGCGCTTTGCCAATTTCTAATGGTCATTTGGTAAGAATGGCATGCTCCATTGACTGAGCTGGCTGGATGCTTATCTGGCAGTTACTGGTCTGCATTTTAGGACTTGAGTTACCCAAAATACCGACTGGGTCATTGTTGAGAGGGGGAGTCAAAATACAGTAATACTTTGTTCGCGTTCATTGTGAATGTAGCATGGTTGATTTCAGTCTTTGTAATGAGTTTCTTATTCGGGCCTGATGTGGATTATTCAAACCGTATCAAAGAATCTTACACACACACGCGCAGACCCAGACCAGCACATGTAGCATGAAGGGCGTTAAGTGCAAATGGAATTGTTATTTATGGAGGGTATAGTGAGCGATTGGCTTGTGAGTTTATGTTTGGGAGGGTCCTCAATCTTTACTAAACTCTTGGTATGCTCTCTGCAGCACACACACACACACACACACACACGTACACAAAGCCAGGAGCTGCGATGCGTGCGTAAGGTGCTGACGCTCCAGGTTTCTAAGGATCACCTTGCCTTGTAATTACCTGGGAATCATCAGAGAGCCGCCGACGCTGTCACTCCATAATCACAACCCTCAACCTCTCAGCCTCCACCTCAACCTTCCCTCTCTTCTCTTGTTTTGACTACTCCTCTCTCTGGTTTCTGTCTCTCCATCTCTCTCATTAGCTCATTCTGTTTATTCCTCTGATCCTCTTGTTTCTATTTGCCCCCCCTTCACAACCCCTGGATGCTCAAAGTTATTCTCCACAGCTAACTAGGGACGCAATGATGAAGCTGCAGCCTCACAGCTTTTATCTCATGTCGTCGGGCCTAATTGTCACCTCATTTTTCCGAACAACGTTGTTGTTTACACTCCTTGAGTAAACAACGTCTCCGTCTTCTTCATCTGCAGTCTCATTAATAGACAATTGGAGCAGCCATCACTGCCTCGGGGGCCGGAGCCAATGGCCTCTTGATGCTCAGGCTATTAGCCGGCATGTAATCAACTCTGAGTCATAAAGCGTTAGCCGTGAGATGTAGCAGCTTTAGCTGTAGCTATTCTGTGGCTCATTTAAAAAGCGGCTGCAAACACCTTCAATGCGACTATTATGATCTCTGTCTCCCCCTCTCTTCTTGTAGGCAATATATGGCAACACTTAAAAACGGAGGGAAATTAAGCGTGCTGCGGATTGAAGCTTAATGCCTTCCCGTAAGGCGGGAGGCGACGCGCACAATCCATCATTCATAACGAAGCGACTCATGAAAGGGGGAGAAAAGGGAGCAACAACAACAAACAGCCCGGGCCTATTTAGGACAGAAATGGCACCATGGCAACCGATTGCTATCTAATTGCAATGTGCCTCCCTTTCGCGTGTGGCTACAGTAACCACTGGCAACCGTAGCCAGAGAGAGACAATATTAGAAAAGATGAGAGGGATCGTTTTAGTGGAGGTCAAAGCAAGTAAAGGGAGAGAGACAATCCTGTAAAAGACACAGAGAGGGAGAGCGATCAACAAGGGAAGGGAAATACAAGACGGATGTCAGAATATTCAAACTGACGGCCGGTCCGCGTCTTCTAACGGCGTAAACATTTCTCACAAGCCAGAAGCCTCCCGAAGGTGCCGTCATGTCCCCCCCCCGACGAGACACAGTTAACCATTTGTCTCGCCACAACTCCGCCACAGCAGCTACTCCTTACGCTTAAAAGCCCCGCCGCCGACCTGAGAGGCAGAGGAACCGGTCTCAACTTGCAACAGTGTTGTTGCCCTCGCAAGTACAGGTTTGGAGGATGGTGTGAAGTGAGAAGTGGGGGAGAGAAAGAGGAGTCAGAGTCCCCGCAGGGTTTGTGTGATGAAGACAAAACAGCTGACGGACTCCACTGCATCAGCCGCCTCGCCTCCTCTCTACATGTTTGTTTTGCAACGGGGTCGCTGAGGTGGAACTGCTACTCGCAGTACGAGCAAGCGGCTGCATTCAAATAATTTAGGTATATTCAATCAGTGGGTTTTACTTTCACATGAACGCTTTGTCTTCACTGCCTGTGAACAATGCACTCAAAACACAATATCACAGCACAAGCAAGATGTGAATGATTAGCGGTATATAGGGGTGTAACAATTCATTTTAACAATGATTCGATTCGAATCACGATTCATGGTTGCCGATTTGATTCATGGACGATCTGGGTTAATTTAGAACGATTCGATTCGATTCAGTGACTTGAAATTGATTCAGTAACTACTGGACATTGCAGGCAAAGTTTCTGAGATCCCTGTTGTTTCTTGTAAGGAAATCAGGTTTAAATTAATTATGGATATTATAAACAAGCAAACAACAATTGATGGCAATGTATTAACCTTTTATTGTGCAACCATTTTCAATGTAAACATTACACAATGTTTGGATGAATTCACAGAACCCCGGACTTTCAACCACATTGTGGGGTCGCATGTCTTTACAGATAAACTTGGCAATTGTTACTGTGATGTTGAGTTTGGTGCTGGCGAGGCCTGAGGTGTCTGCAGAGCTGGAGTTACCTGCTGCTGCTGCTGCTGCTGCAGCGGTAACGCTGCTAGAGGTCCTGACTGTCGGCGTTGTTTAATTCCACGGCGCCTTAGTAGATGGCCGGAAAGATTCGTTGTGTTTCCGTGGTTTTTTTTATTTGTCTTCTACATATTCTACAAACAGCGACCGACTTATTTAGAACACCTCCGTGTTTGCAAAAGCCAAAATGTTTCCACACGCTGGATCGATAAGTTGGTTTGTAAATGTCTCGCTCGCAGTCGTCTCCTCCACGCTGTGTTTTGTTGTTGTTCTGAGTTTCACGCGGCTGCCGCTGCGTACTGATGACGTCACAGACAGGCAGACTGAATCGAGTAACGTTTAACGGGTCTAAAGTGCTAACAAACAAACAATCATACATCTATAGCATTTTTGTACTTAAATCCAATGTGCAGTTTCCAAGTATCGATACAATCGATTATGTACCATTTCAATCGGTTTGTAATCGATATATATCGTCCGGAATGCCGATTTGCGGAGCACAGATCGATTCAGTTGGATCGCAGGAATATAAATCGATTAATCGATTCAGTGAATGAATCGTTACACCCCTAGCGGTATATCAAAGTCAGAAGTCAGGTTGGAGTACCATGTTGATCCGTATCCCGCTTCTCTTTCTGCCCCCCCAGGCTCGTGGCTCCCAGGTGATCTTCACCAACCCGCTGGAGATTGTAAAGATCCGTCTGCAGGTGGCAGGAGAGGTCACAGCGGGGCCGAGGGTCAGTGCCCTGTCCGTCATCAGGGACCTCGGCTGCTTTGGGCTCTACAAGGTGGGAAACATGGTTTGGGTCTGCAGCATGGTTTGCATGTATTACGCACATGTCTGAGCTACATATGATTCTTCCTTTTGCAGTATTTTACAGCCACGTTTTTAGTTTTAGTTTTTACCCACAAAATGTACTTCTCTGCTCTACAGTATAATTTTTACTATGAAAATCTTGCCCACCATCAATATCAAAGTTCCTCTGTAAAATTGTTTGTCTCATCCCAATGTTACCTCCAAACACAAAAACCTTATTTTTCATTCAGTGTCATTCTTAATTTATAGAATAAACCAGGAAGCAGTTGGAATAATTTAGTCAACACCTATGAAATTGTCTCTATGTGAGTATTTAGTTTTGTTGCAACTAGAGTAGATTATCTGCACATTATCTGCACGTTGTTATGTTATGTATATTTATTAATGCCAATAGTGTAGAAATTCACTGATGCATATTAGCTTCTCAGTACTTACATCATGACAACTTTCCCTTTTATAATATTTTTACCATGTTTTTGCAGGTAGAGTCTCGACATAATTAGATGTCTAGTATTCAGATTGCATTGTATTTTTATCAACCTCACAATTTCACAGCAATCCATTATTTCTCATTACTGTTATGACTAAATAATATGTGATTTTTCTATTAAAATTATACATTATTTTACCCCACATCAGCCATCATTTAAATCAACCGTTTCATGTGGACTTCTGTTCAAGAACAAGAAAAGACACAAATTATGCTAAAAGCAGTATTTAACCTTAATTGCCATAATTGGTATTTTTCAATAGCACACGGCTAAAAATTGCAGTGCACTGTTTGACCATATTAGTTGTGTGATATTATGCACCTTGTAAGGGAAGAGTGAAAGATTATAGTTCATCATGGGCAAATATAAAAATATATTTGCGTTGGTGTGTTTTGAATATTATTTTTTCGTATTTTATAATCACACTCATTTCATATAAAAGACTTCTAGCATCTGTCTCCTCACACCAGGTAGACGTACAGCCCAATAGTGTGTAGGCTCGTAGGCATCAGTGGCTAACTGTGGCTACCGCTAATATCAGCAGCTTAACTGGCTAGACATTAGCCCGCCGGGTTAAACATAGCATGTCTAATTAAATGACATAAATAAGTCCCAATGGAGCTCGGCGGGAGACGCTCCGCTTCAACTGTAAACACAATCAAGTGTGAAAATGTCAATCTCATACCTGTGGTTGTTTTAATTTGCAAGTAAGATGATGGAACTTGTGTTTTTCAAATCCCAAGTAAACTATTAAAGATTTAGTCTTCCTGAGACCGGACTTTACTTTTAAAAGTCTGCTGATTATTTAATAAACTGGATCTCATTCCCTCTGGGGTCCAAAATTATTCCCTCCTCACTTTTGAGTGATTAGAGAAATGATTATGGATCATACAGGGAGCTCGTCAGACAAATCATGCGCTTGTCAGGTCCATGCATGACGGTATTGTTCTTTTTCAGTAGCAATCGATGGTTCTCTACTTTTCACAATGCACGATTTGAGTCCACTATGTAGGGTGAGATGTTCGGACAGCGCTACACAGTCTGTGTGGTCTGCTGATGTGATCACCTGTCAGCCCAGACAACTTCTACGTAAACCTTTGGGATCTTTTAATGAGACTATAACAGAGCGTGGAGCCTCCTCTTGTCTCCGTCTACCTGCCTCTGGTTCCTGTGTCTCTGTAGCTGTGCACTCACGCCTTGTAATTTATGACCGTGTACTAAAGAGTGTGTGTGTTTGTCCACGTAGCTACTGTCTCCATTCTGCCGTCTGCTGCGTCGCCCGTGTGTGAGTGTGTGTGGAGCTGTGCATGCCCGTGCACATGCTTCGGTGTGCTCATCTCCCATGCAAGGAGAGGAGACAAAGTGCATGGAGGAAGCAGTGGTGGTGATGGTGGTGGTGGTGTTGGTGGTGGTGGTGGAGGGGAGCGGGGTAGACGAGACGAGCTCCAGCCTGCAAAGTCCAGACGGGCTGGCTCCGCAGGGGCTGCACCCAGGCACAGAGCAGCCTTTGTCAGGGTAATTATCCTGACGCTCAGCCTCTGCTGGTGGAGCTGCAGGCCGGCGGGGCGGCCGACGCACTAGCGCCACCATTCGCCGCTGGGGGGGAAGTTCTCTGTGCAGGAGTGTTGAACCCACACAGACACTTTCGTGCACCGGGGTTAAGTTGGTGTTTTTGGGTGCCGGGCGTACATCTGCTCGACCGGGCCGAAGGAAAGGAGACGGGAGGGAGATAGCGCAGGTTATCAGCCAGCTGAGGGAGCGAGTCTGTGTTAGTGTTTCCCACAGGAGTTAAACGAAGCCTGCTCAGCCCACAGAATGTCTTCTGTTGACTGGAGTCGCTGTGTCAAGAAGGTGGCAGCGAGCCAGCAGCCTTTAGACGCAGCGGGGAACTCAATAGCCTTGATGACGCAGTGTTGTTTACAGTGGCAGACAAGGAGTCATCTTTGTCAGCAAGTTCGTCTTTTCTCCCACTCTGGTTTTTTTATTCCTTCGGCTTCGCTTTTGGATCCGCCTCCTTCACCTGCTGCCGGGGACGCAGATCGTGTGCATGTGGAGGAAACGGATCTGTTTGGCATGTTGTGGCCAATATTTCACTCCGCTACAGAGTTCCAGGAGTCTTTTGGAAGTCAGGCCTTTAGCGGTAACATCAGTTGATGCTTGACTATTCGGTTTGGAGATGGATAAAAAAAAAAATCTATATTTTATTCTCCCTCTTCCCCCCGCTCTTCTTAGTATTTATGCTTCTGCTTGTTTTCCCTTTCTGACTCGAGTTTGACTCAAACCCTAAAAACCCCGTCTTTTCATTCGGACTCTTTCTCCAGGGTTCCAAACAGGGCCTGTTTTCTGAGGGACGTCCCCTTCTCAGCCATCTGCTTTCCCTGCTACGCCCACCTGAAGGCTCACCTCAGTGAGGACGACGGAGGCATAGGACCGGCCCAGATGCTGTTGGCTGGAGAACTGGCAGGTAAAATAGTTGGTAGTTTAAGCCTTTAAGAGAAAATGGACTCGTTTGGAGCGTTTCTAGTCTTGCGCAATCATTTGAGAAACGGCCGCGTGTTTCTCGACTATTCATAGCGAGTCACAAAGCTTCGGTCCCTCAGTCAAACGCACAGAGCACTGAAGATAGTAAACTCTTTGTTTTCGGGTCCGGTTTTAGACAAAGTGTGAAAGCTGTTCTCTCGCTCGTCTCGGGCCTGCGAGTAACGGTAGCGGAGCTGGCAGTCTGCGAGCGAGGTCGCCTCCGACCGCAGGCTCCATGGCGGTGGCTGCTCATTAGAGCGCCGCTCAGTGATTGGGGAATGGGTGAGGGGGAGGGAGGGGGGGTTTGGAGCGCCTGAGATCCCTGCCAACCGAGGCCAATCGTAACATATTGGACATGCACAGATGTCTACACATGCAGCATGCATGCCATGCACATGCCCCCCCCCCTCCCCCCCCCATGCGGTGATGCAGCGCTGCCCGCAGGTCACCAGAGTCAGCGAAGAGGCCGAGGAGACAAACATTCGCCTTTGTCCCTCTGCGTGAGGATGCGATCCAAAGAGTTTCAATGTTGGATTTACCCCGGGAGTAAACACTAATAACAGACCGGCACTCCCCCGCCAAGTTAAAAGCCTTTTTTTTTTTTTAAACATTTGCATAAAAGGCTTAATGTTTGTTTTGAATCGTAGGAGAAGTGTGAGCAGCACTTTCTTTTTGACGCAGAGGCTCAGCACAACACGGGGGAAAAAAATCATAAATCCTGCCTCCTTTCTCCATTTTTACTTTAATTCTCACCACAAGACTGGCAGCCGCGGCCCACAGCTGAAACCAGCCTCATGATTTCTTTGTTTTTTTTCCTATACTTTGACACATTTACCCTCCTTCTTTTCCCATGTATTTATCAGCGGTTACAGCATTCTGGCAATTAGTGTTTTACAGTCAGAACAGGAAATTGAATTACACGCTCAGTTTGCGGGGCATTATTTAGCGAGGCTTTACTCCGATTTGCGAGGAACAGTGTTGGCCATATCGAACTTACACTGATGTGTGCGCGCGGGACATCTTGTCCTTATTCACTGTGAGGTGTAGGCTTTATACATTCACTCTTTTGTCAAGTAAAGTAAGTCTGCATATTAATTAAGAAATAATCTGCAACAGTTTGATGATTGATTGATTATTGTCTGCGTTACTTTTAGGGCAAAAATGTCTTTTATTTGAGTGTTTTCTGCTTTTCTCTGTTTTCTATTAGTGCTAAAGGCTGCGTGATTGGTTACAATATGAAATACCACTGTGCCAAAGTCAAAGTCTTCTATTTCTTAAATATTTGCTCTTTGAGGGTCAGAGTTTCTACATCGGCTCCCACATCGGCTGCTTTCCAGTGAAAGTTGGAGGTTGGAATTTCCAGCTCCCGAGCTTTCCAGCTGCAGCGCGATGCCAAAACGTAAACACAACACATGGTCGCCTGTGAGAAACTGATGTTTCTTTGACAAGCACACACACGATCGATCCTTCAGCAGCAGAGCCTCTTCGCATAATAAAAACTACACTCGTTTTCCAGAAGATCCAGTTTTTACTGCGTGATAGAAAATACCGCTGTACGTCGCGTTTTAGTTGGTTTTTCCATTGAAGTCACACAACTGCTTCTTCTTTGTCTCCATTAATTAACACTTAACACTTATTTCCACCACATCTTTCTCAAAAAAAAGCTACAAAAAGAGGGGTCCCCCCCCCCCCCCCCTCTCTCTCTCTCCTCAGCTCAGTGCAGGTGGTCAGTCTCCGCCGGGTGCCAGTCCGCTACCTAAAGCTGAGTTGATTAGGCTCGCTGAATAGCTCGTTTTGGCCGCTGCAAAAACCACAAAGTCAGAATAAATCGTCAAGAGGGCAGTTGATGGTAATGACGGAGCCATCAATGATTGAGCCCATTCATGGCTGAAGTGGCTGGAGTGGTGGCCTCGCAGTCGCTCCCTTCAGTCAGGCAGTCACTTTCACGGCCACGCGGGTCACAGTGTGCATTGCTCTCATTACCATCCATTGTCTGGCCCCCGTTGAAACGGCTGTAAGAAAAGTGGGAGAGGGAGGAAAGGGAGAAAGAAAGGTAGAGATTAAATAATGGCCTCGCTGGTGGTATGGATTTGTTGATGGTGAAGCCGTGGAAACGGGCCCCTACTTGTGTGCGCCGCATGTACGCGGCAGACTCGCTGCAAGATGGTCAAGATCCAAGATGACGTGTTTTAGAAGAGGAGACAAAGGAGGCTGAGGCCACTTCATCAGATGCAGTTACGACGATATGCAAAGACTTTCGTTCGGCCGCCTGGCGGCAGCTTTCTACGATCGTCGCGTTTGTCGCCGTATTTAGTATCAAACACATCCGACTGTAATAATAATAATAAAAGCTGGCTTGACCAAACAGCTCTTCTTCTCCACAGGCATGCCAGCAGCCTCTCTTGTGACCCCGGTGATCAAAACCAGGCTGCAGCCTAAAAGAGAACGATTGTTTTTTTCTCAGCTAATATATATATACACATTTTTTTACATCATTTTAACGCACCATAATATCAATATTTGTTTTTTATACATTTACATAATTGTCATTTGAAGGTATGTAGAAGTACTCATTTGCAACAAATATTCTCACTTTTTTGTTTTCTGAAGTTCCATTCACTTTTTGCAGGTGACCTTCAGTTTGCTCAGAAGCTGTAGGCGGGGCTTATTTTCCAAAACGTGTCATAATTGGCCTGCCTCGAACGTATCATCCAAGTCTACATGAAAAGAAACAAACAAATCTCTACTCTGTCCTGCAGCTCGTGTGTTCAGATCCTCGCCTCAGTTTGGAGTGACCTTGGTGACCTATGAACTCCTGCAGCGGAGGACGGTGAGTCCCGCGCTCCTCACGAGACGAGCCTTTTCTATGTCGTCACTGTCACCACTGGATTCTCAACCAACACTTTCCCTAATCTACCAGTGAAACAGCATTTCTGCATCACAACGGCTGCGCGTCGTCGTGCACGTCCTCCCTTCCACAGAGAAATTCCACAAGACCCAAAATAATGTTCATACACTCAGTGAATAGGTCACTCAGGAATAATTCAGTCACTTTATGAAGCCAGAGAGGTCGAGTGCGGAAGAGAGGAGGAGAAGCCTCGCAGGACGACTGAGAAGTGCAGCTGTGTTGCACATGCATGTCACTGGATGGCTTCATGGCTTTTTGCATGTTGCTCCCTCTCTCCCGGAGGCTCGCAGTCAAACAAAAATCATCTGCGGATCCAAAGACACTTTTTTGGGGGGGGTTGGTATCATGCGAGCAGATCCGTGCATTGCTGTTAGTGTTGGCGTCACATCACAAAGCTCCACGTGAGATCAATGAGGGATTTGACTTGTTCTGCTGTTGCATTTCAGATTTTCTATCGAGAGGCTCATGTCTGCGGTGAACGGAGTCGAACACGATCTAAATTTACGATTTAATAACTGTGATAAAACTCTTGTCTGTGCACGCTCACTCTCTCACGCTGCGTTTGTTGTTTCCCCCCCCTTTTAACTCTCACCACTCCTCACCTTTCCCGCCATCTTCCTCCATTATTCAACGCTCTCTCTCTCTCGCGGTGCCTCTCCCCCACCCCCCCCAGCCTCGCCCTCTCTCCCCCTCTCCCCACACCACAGAAAGCCGGCTGGCTCAGAGCCCACCCCGAAGTCTCGGATCAGCCTGCCGGCGCCCAACCCCGACCACGTCGGGGGCTTCAGGTTGGCCGTGGCCACGTTTGCTGGCATTGAGCGCCGGTTCGGTCTCCATCTCCCACGCTGCTCGGTGGCGATGGCGGCAGAGGCCCCCGATGAGAGAGCCCCCCTCAACCTCCGTGGTTAAAGGGAGAAAGGGGGGTGGTGGGGTATATGAGCAAGATGGGGCTTGTATGATAAGTTAGTACATGTAACCATACGGACTAGTGAGCTGATTCCAGAGGGCGCTTTGTGGCACTCGGACTGTAAACGTTTCTCTCTGACGCCGTATAGAGCTGTATTATAACGTGGGTATGTCTTTCATACGGTGAAGTTTAAACACGCCCGAGCTGCTTGCTTTTCTTGGAATATATTATCAAACACTACATACAGTTACAGCTTTTGTGTGATGTGTACATATGAGAAATCCAGGGATGAATATTTTAATATCCATAGACATTTTTGTTAATAGTGCTCATTTGATCATATTCCTCCACAGATATGAGCAAAGATGACTTGAATGTACACAACGCTCCCTGTGAGATGTTTGGTTTCACCGCTAAATGTATGCAGATGTTTAAATCTCAGACAGCTGGCATCCACTGCCGTTCTGAGTTGTGTCACGACTAAGTATTAGAAATGTGTACAGTACAGAGCATGTAGGAGTTACACGCGGCGTGTGATATTCCTGCCTCACTGTGCGTATGGCAGCAGCATGTGGACGAAGAGACTTCTGTTGTTCCCGATGTACGCTGGAGCAGTTCTGCTTTGTGAGGGGAAAGAAAGACAGACAACAGTTCAGCAGCTGGGCTTTAATAGTAAACACAACACGTCTAACAGCCAGCACTCTGCATCACAATACGTCTCTGGATAATTCACTGTTTGTTAAATATGAACGTACTCTTGTTCAGAACAAAAGACAAAGTGCGTCACCATGATGACTCTTCAGGAAGGTGTCGCATGCAGGCAGAGTACACAGAAAAGAAGCACAACATAAAGTCAACATGACGTTTTGTAAACAATACACGACTAGTCTATGGAACCTGCAGAACTTTTAGGATAGTGCAAAACATCGTCACAGTACAGACATCTTCATAAGGCTATAAGACCGCCACTTCCTATATACAGTACGCTCACGCGGCGGAAAGAAAGAAATCGGTAACAGCTTAACCATAAACAGACATTTGACAAGTCCCCAAAACGAACGTAAAGGGGACGAAAGAAAACAACACTGGTTTGAGACACACATGCTACAGTGACGCCGATGGCGCCACCAGGCGGGTGTACTACGAAGCGACTTAGCAACATAGCACGGCCACAACCTAAACCTCCAATCAGCGATGATGGGCGGCGCGTCGACGCACATCAACTGTCGTCGTTCACCCCCGTCTTCTTCGTCGGGCTCCATGAGCTGCAAGGAGAAGTGGATCGATAGCGGCCGGACGTTTTGATTGCATCGAGGCGTGAAAAAGGACCAGTGGGAAATCAGAAAGCAGCGTATATATGATATGCAGTGTGCAAAGTAAAGGTTTAATATTACCGGGAACAAATGGATGCATGAAGGGAGTGGCTCTTGTGTTCCCCCGAGGCTTCAGTGATGTAATGTGTGATTTTACAGAGAGCTTCTTTTTCAGCGAAAAGCCAGAGAACACAACGACATATTCAGCAGTTGAGAGCGCACGAAAAACCCGTGAATGTTGGACTCTGGCCGACGCGTGGGCATCCAGCTCGGTTGACCCAGAGCGATGTTCATGACATTGAAAACTCAACATACGTGGCAGACCCCTCCATCTTTGCTTCATGGTGCACCCCCGTGGTCTCGAATCCCCTCCTCTTCGGTGTCAGAGTCCTGCTCTATGAAGCCAGCTCCAAAGGCCCCTCCTCCTCGCCGTCGGCTCGGTTGGCACGAATCTCCATCAGGGTACGAGCGAAGCGCCCCCAGTCATCGGTGTGAGTCGCTGACAGCTGTGAGAAACATCAAAGACGACACAGGTAACGTGGTATTAAGCCCTGGATGGACACGTCTGCGCGCTGGGGAGACGCTCCTACTGTCCCGGCTCATTGTGAAACCCAAGCGTCCTCTCTGAGGATGCATGGGCATCTTTTCACTCGGGAGATATTATATGATTTTGTCATGTTTCATCGGTTTTGTAATGACAAATGGTTCACGTTCTGTCATCAACGCTGGTATCGCTAGTTAGCGTTAGCGCTCTTGGTTGCTAGAAGAGAAGTCAGAAGAGCATCGAAATCATTTTCATTCATCCACTGGGGACAATCCCATCAAATAGATGTTGGGATATTTCAGTCTGCTGCTGGCTGCACTGATCACAGGGCTCACGCAGGATGTCAAACTGGAAGTTCTTTATACGTTCAGCAGCAGCGCTGCATCGTGGGAGTCAGAATGAGTGGGACAAAAGCTGCGGCTGCCACCCAAGCTGCCTGTAAACGGCTTTGAATGGCTGGGCTGTAATTAAACAGGAACCAGGAGGAGGGAAGCAGCCATTTTGATCCCCCCCCCCCCCCCCCCCCGCGCCCCCACCGAGCCTCCAGGGGCTCGGCTGGCCACAGCAGGGAGTTCTGCCTGAACGTTGTGTATACGGTGCATTTACCGCTAGCAGCCATATTTGAACAGACTCCAAGAAGCGTCGCTGATGGATCAGTGCAGTCAGGCTTCAAAAAGCAGGTCACAAAACCTTTCACGGCGTGGACCTACATTCAGAGGACAACTTTTGGTTTTATCCCATTTGCAGCTTTCTGGAAGACTTTTGTTTTGGACTTTCCATCCAAAACTGGTAAATGACCATTCAAAAAAAAATCCCAAACCCTGCTGAACTGGAGTGTACCGAGTAAAATACTGCTGAAATAAAACTATTTTGCCTTCCTAGGACCATGTCAAGGGTCACTGTGGGCCCGATGTTTGCATTGAAGTAGAAACCTCCAACTTTACTACGACACACACACACACCTCATCATAGAACCTTCCGACCCGGCTCACTCTTATGACGGCTCTTTGTTACCATTTACCCGTCGTAGAGGCCACCAGCTCGGCTCAGCCTCTCTCCCACTAACCGCGCAACAAAAAAGATGCTAAAATTAACCCAGCGGCTCGGATAACTTCACATGGGGAACCCGACCAGAGCACTACAATGTACTTTATATACTTCAATGAGTTTCCACCTGGTTGTTAAACTGTCTCAATGTAATATTGATGCCTCCATCACCAACAGAAACAAAAAAAAGACCTTCAGCAATAGTTCTACTGGATAAAAGCTCCCAGCAAATTCAGACAAGATGAGCCGAGCAGAAGAGCCGACGCTCACATTCTCAGCTGCAAGGCTCTGTGGCATGTTGCCAATTTGCAGGCCCGTATGGGATTTTTTACTTTGTGGTTTTGGCTGATTCTGAGGCAGGGTCAAAGAAGAGAAAAATAATTGACCACACAAGGAAAAAAGAAAAAAAAGAAAAAGGTACAATGAGCTCATGTGAAAACAAGAGCCAGACCTATTTGTTCCTTCAACAGATGGAGAGAATTGCAGGATTAGAAAGGATCAAAAGCAATCGTCAATTGGTCCTCCTTACTGGTATGTAATCACTCTACTGTATTTCTGTAATATGTCGACTGTATTTTTGTAATACGTCGATGTACGTGTATATGTATTTTTGCTAGTATTTCCTGAAAGGCAGTGAGTTTCCGCTTTAATGTCTTACGTCATTCATTCCACGTAAAACAACGCAGTGACTAACTACCTCTCCAGTATCGTAGATCCACACTCGGCCTTCAGAGTCACCCACAGCCACCTCCTTTCCCCCCGTCGACCAGCGCACCCTGTTGAGGGCCGACGCACCCTCAATCGTCACACTGGCAGTCGGTACCTGGTGAACAGATTAAACAAATGACAAATGTTACATTTATTTACCGATATTGCAAACTGGTATAGATGTATACTGGGATGTATAATTAGCAACAAAAAGAGACAGGGAAGTGGAAAGACCTTTTGGAACTCAATCCTGTTTTGGAGTATAAATACTGCAAATTGTGGACTTTTGAAGTAAATCAAAATACAGTCCCCCAAGAAGTAGTATAACATGTCAAAATGAGTTAACCAAGTCACAGTAAAGCATGTTGAAAAAAAACATGATTATATGTCAAATGTGAGGTTAGTCTAGCACAACTTCTCAATATCAACACAGTGCTATTTACTGTATAATACAGTAACTGCACCCAGGTTTGTTATTGTGGGTAAACAGCAGTGCTCCTGTTGCACCTTCAAAAATCCTAAAACCATCTGCAACGTTTCCAGAAACTGCTCCTGACATGTGGCGGGCGAGTCTGACGCACGTCGCCAGTGGAGACAGAGGACTTGGCATCCCGTCGCCTCGCACACCGAGCTTCTGGGTATTCAAAGCGGCGCTAACCACAGACGGACTGCCATTAGCCTGCTAGCTCCCACTGCTCCGCCCGAGTGGATCTGAACTGAGCGCTTTAAATTGGCTGTATACGTCTGCGTACGTGTGCTGGAAATCAGAACCAGGCATCGTGCTGCTCCGTTAGTGTCGCTATGGTTTTATCTTTTTTTTTTTTTTGTGTGGCGGTCTGTGTCTATCAGACTCACTGTGTGATGTGCATGCGTCCGGTCCATCCGCCTGTGTGTGTCTGAGAAAAATGTTTCTCATTGTTGCACATTGTTAGCCAAGTTAGGCTGTCAATAATGAACTCTTCCTCTGTGAAAAGGCCGCTGTTGAGGGGAAGCATTGGGAAATTGTCCTCTGTGCTGCAGGGGGAAGACTGAATGCCAGTGATGGAAGGAGAGAGATGAGAGCAGACGGATATATAACAGAAGATCCTGATGAGGAGTGAGTTTTAGATGCGGACCCTACGAAGGGGTTGAAAGAAAATGAAGAGGACAGTGAAAGGGCATCACGACCGAGGGAAGAGAGCATCTGTAGAGATGAAGGCACTGTCGGTGTTGTCTCCATGGAAACCAAAAGAAAAGGAAAATGGAGGAACCTTTTTATCCAACTTTAGTGATCAAAGGTTTGGTTCCATTCTCCAATCTCAGTTGAAATAAGGTATATATATATTTATTAGAATCATGGAGACATTTCTTCTCTATAATGCAATTTTTTCTTCCTTGAAGGGATAGTTAAATATCTTGAGAGAGACAGTTATTTTTCTCCAAACTGTAAATATTTGGTTCATGATGAAGATCATTCATCTGAGATTATTACTGTTTTGGAATAAAAAGGTATGCAATTTATTGATTTTCATTCCGTAAATGGCCTCAAAGCCTCTCAACCCAAAATAAATGGGTCTTGAGGTCGTCTGTACGTTGGACAGAGGTCACAGGAATGTAAGCGGAACGTCTGGGTGGGAGCCGAGACGCGGAACTGTCCCCCAGTTTGATTTAAAGCGAGGGCTGTGTGAAACGCCCACAGGGGAAACTTGAATTGTGTGTTTGTGTGTGTAGGGAGAGACGTGAAGGGGTTGGTGGTGGTGGTGGTGGTTGGGAGGTGACGGGGTGATGGGGAGGGAAAAGGCTTGGGTGTTTGGTTGTGCGGTTCGGGCAGAGGCCCAGCAGCTGGCCCTGAGGACACCAAACACACACACACACGCATCAACACACAAAGAGATAACACACTCATAATGACCTATTTTAACCTAGCAGTGCCCCCCATCCCCCCCACACACACACACCTCGGTGTCATTGTTGAGGTTCCACAGGTCCAGGCGGCCCATGCCGTCCACGGCGGCGAAGGTTGCAGGGTGCACAGGCGACCACATGACGTCGTACACATAGTCGGCGTTGTCCTCAAACGAGTACAGAGGCCTGTTGTGCTGAAAGAGAGCGAGAGGGGAGGTTATCTACGGACGAGCGCGTGTGCACGTGGAGAGAGGGGACGAGCGTCGGGGATTACAGAAGATGACACAATGGAGACGGAAAGGAGAGAGAGACAGACCGAACGGAGAGAGGGAGTGAGCGAGCTTCAGACAGAGTGGCGCTGCCTCAGCCTTGGGGCCTGTCTGGGTGCAGAGCCTAATTAAAAAGCCTTGCACATTCACACAGCGCCATAAAACCGCTGGGAGAGATGAAAGGGAGGGCCCCTCCACAAGGTGTACTGTAACCTCAGCACAACAGCTGTCTGAGTGCGAGAGAGAGAGAGAGGGAGGGAGGGATGGGAAGAGATGGAAATGGGAAGAAAAGGGCATCAGCAGATGCCAGTATTTAAAACAAAAGTTATTTCAGAAGATTAATAAAACAAACTTGTCCGTGGTCTCTGGTGGACAAACCTTCTTAAAGGGGACACAGTTTCTAGACTTTTAAGCGCAGTTAATGTCTGAAGGCCGCTGTTGTGCTGCTATTAAAGACGCCATTTAAAATCAAATGTGTGTGGGAAAAACACCCTTATGCGTGTGTGTGTGTGTGTGTGTGTGTGTGTCTGCCCAGTAGGATTCCAGAGGCTCACAAACTGCATTCCTGACAGGTAGTGAGGAGACAGGTTGGCTGGAAGAGCAAATGAAGGAATGTAGCCCCTCTTTCTCTCTCATTCCGTCTCTTTCACCTTTACTCTTTCACTCCACAGTGGCTCTGAAAGGTTGTGCGACCTGGAGACAGATAGCGGTGCACACTCCAGCACACACAAACAAACAGAGCTGAGCCAATTTCAAGCCTCGATTGAACCTGTTTTCTAGCCGGCGGGGTGACAGCGGAGGTCCTTTTTCTCAGCATTCGATCAGCTGAGCGATTCCTATTTATGTTCTCTCTCTAGTTTTAGTTTCTGCCCCCATTTTGCAACCATACTCATCCTACCGCTTTTATTTCGCTCTACCCAAATGCATTTCAAATGTAATTTCATTGTGACGGCTGAACGACGCCTCTTAAGACGAGAGCTGTTACTAAATATAAATATGTCAGGGGGACTATTACTTACTGACTTGAGTCAAAAGACAACACTCGGGAGAAATATTTAGATTGATATTTGAGACTAAATAGGATAAATGATGAAAAATATATTTGACAGAAGATTAAGCACAAATGCTGACAGTCATACATCAAATAAAAGTCCCGGTGTGTGTAAACTACTATTTGACTGGAAGATATCAACAATCTACCATCTCAAAAAAGGTGATTTGGGTAAATAATCTGCAGCAACAAAAGCTTTAAACTAATCTCAAAATCCTAGTGGCGCCGCTCGTGATGTAACTGGTTGTCAATATCTTTCCTGTGCAAAGCTGGGGAGTTTCTGGCACGTTTGAACTAGAGAAGCATTACACTGAATACTGATAGTTAGCATGAATGCCACGTTTTAAAATGGACCGATGCGAGCGAAAGATTTAACATTTGAGATGTTGGCGCTAAATTATGCATCAGTCTTTTGATATTGCTGTAAAAATAAAATAAAATCCCAAAGACGTTGTACAACCTATAACAGACTTTTTGGGCCTTCAACACTTTGATCAAAATCCTAGATTATATAAGCACACACTGAGGGGACGGAGGTGCTGTCAAGAGCTCGGTTTCCCTTTCAGCGCAAACACGCTCGTTAACAATCACGTGCGCCGACTGCGACGGAGGCCTTTAATTAACTGCGGAGAAAAAGCGGAACAATTATTAGATGCTGGTTTTGGGGTCGAGAGGGCAGGACTGCTCAAGTCATGCACAATCACAAGCCCACTCGCAGCTGTCGCGACGTCCTCGCTCTCCGAAATGTTTCCACATATTTGCCGCGCGCTTCTGTTGCGACGGCCTTTTTGAACTTTTGCTGACAGGCCTTTTGAGGGCCGGCGTGAATGCGGAGAGAGATGCGCGCCTGTGTGCTGCGACGCGTGGGTTTGGGGGCAAACCTCAGGGGGGGGACTTTAGGAAAGCAAAGGCAGCTTGCTTAAAGTGCATGTGAGGCATGTGTGGTGGGTATATATTTGCACATGCGCGCGCGCACACACGCACACACACACACACACACACACACAGTCAGGTATTCCGCCGCTGCCCACACACAAATATCGGTTTTGTGGGATAAGAGACAGACACACATTCCTGCGGTTCCCCCTGAAAGCAAAGGGAATTCCCAAATCCTGAAAAATAACACACTCTTCTAAAGAAAATCCACAGAAATGTTTTAATATGTGTCGCGGGACCCTTGGCAGACTCATGGAGTAACTGCGTGCAAACATGAGCTAAAACTCATCAGTGCTGTGCTGCCTGTCACGTTCGAGTAGGAGAGCTGTAACTGGATCTCGCATAAAGCTGGAGGTATTATGCAATATGCATTATGCATTCTGCTCACGTTGAGCAGGTCTCTTTGAGGTCTGCCCGTGTTTGCTGTTTGACGCCCTGCTCGTGTTGATCCCTCTGTCCTTCAACGTCAGCATCGCCTCCATAATTTCTCTTAAAACGCCTCCCGGCACTTTTCCCCACACTGACTTTTCTATCCATTTTCCGCTCTCCCACTATTCCTTCTCCTTCCTTCTTTCTGTGTATAAATCTGCAATGTTGTGGTATTTGATCTATTTGATTTGAGCCATTCCTTTAACTTTTGTCCTTTTCTACTAAGAACAATTGATTCTTGACTTTATACATTCTCCAATGTTCCGCTTTCTTCTTCTAACTTGTTCCTCGTTTCAACTCCACTCATTTTATATGAATGATACAATGAATATTCTCTGATTATGATCTCAAATGCCTTCTCCTGTGCAGTATCTCAGACGTAGCTGAGTGCACCGCCATGCATCGCAGCATCATCATGAAAGTCTGCTTGAATCTATTATCCAATTCTTTGATTCTCCAACACTCATTTTGACAGAAAACAGTGACAGTTGTATTATTGCCGCTGATCTTCTGTCAAAGCGGCATTCCTTGCAGCGGATTTGAAAAAACAACAAATGCCCCGAGTGAACGAGGTCACTCAAATGCATTTAAGATCCTATTCGGTTCCTAGAATGCTGCTTTTTAAACAATAATCAAAAGGCTGAAGGTCATCGCAGTGAAAGAGGCTTGGATTCTGAAACAAGAGGAGAAAATGATGTACATAAAGACATAAATCTTGATATTTATGTGATATTATTCTCGATAAAGGTGTGTATCAAGATAGAGCTATATTATTCAAGCTACAATATCTCTATAAAGTACCTACATCGTTTTGGATACTTTTGTTTAAATACTAGACAAATGAAAGTACTCAGTATTTTCATCAAATATCAGAGGTGAGTTAGTATGTGATGGTTATCATCAATCTTGATACACGTTTTAAAGGGGATGTTTTGCTCTGTGTCAGGCCCCCCAGGCGTACCTGTTCTGTGCCTCTAAAACTAAAGCATTGCAGATCGTACTGCCAAATTTCCATCGAAAATATGTATATAATATCACAAAACCTTTTTCTAACTCCCTCTAATGAGGGGATTCACACCTCTGCAACTCTTCAGGTCCTAATTGTGTCACTCTACTATTGTATAATCAACTGACACACAGAAAGGAACCCGACTCCCACGCAGAAAACAGTTTCTTATAAAAAATCCCCCCCTCCCCCCACACTAGTTTATTCTCCCTCTCAGATTTCTCTCACACATATTTTCCACAATCAACCCCCCACACATCCTCTCTCTCACGTCCTCTCACACACACACGCCTACCTTGGTGCTCCAGAGTTTGACGGTCCAGTCGAAGGAGGACGTGATGAAGAGGTGGGAGAAGTCGACGGTGCCCACTGCGCTGTGGCAGCTGATGCCCGTCACCGGCCCCTGGTGGCCCTCGAACATCTCGCAGATACCCGCCTTGCTGCGGGGTGACGACAAAGACCACAGTACTCAGCTCTGCAGGGTTTCAGTGGTCTTTACTCGATGAATACATAGACGTGGGTTTTCCAAAATGAGATTCCTTTACAGATGCGCGTTTTGTAATTCCAGGAAAACTTTCTTCTCAGTTTCATTTGCTTCATTTACTTTGTAAATGTATATTTTTGGGGCAATTCTCGATTATGGAAGCAAATCAATTAAGGCAACAAAACTCCATCCAAACACGCTGGAGTGATCCAGCAAGGAAATGTCTGTGATCTTTTCTCTGTGTGAGTGTGTGTGTCCACCAACCTGCCGTGTCTGGATGCAGTGTACACAGTGCCCTCCTCACTCCCGACCACATAGTTGTTAACATCTCCCGTGGGAAAAGCCATGCCTGTCACCGCTACGGGTTTGGATTTATTGTATACCAGCTCCATGGACTCCTAGTTCAAACACACACACACGAAGAAGAACTCATGTGAGCCCATATAGAGTACACATTCAAACCACGCGCGTGTGTTAGGTGATGTTCCGGATGTGGTGTACCTGTGGCTGGGAAAGCATGTCCAGACTCCAGGAGCACATCCGGCCGTCTGTGGACACAGTGATCAGGTTGTTGGCGTTCTGTGTGCCGACCACGTTCACGCAGTACACAGGGTGCTGCACGCACATAGAAAGAAGGAAAAAGACACACGTGGCACGTGAGTGAGACTGGTGGGGATGCACGGCTGCATAACAGGGCAGATAATGCTTTCAGTATCTAGTAACTTCGGTTAGCTTGAGTCCTCAATAAAATATTTCACATTGCACTTCACGATATCATAACAATCATGAATTCTTTATTTATCTCATTGATTAGAGGCAATACGTATTTCAGCACATTTGACATTTAACATAATAAATATTTGGAGGACACAGCACATTTCAAATAATTTCCTAATGATAATCAAATTAGATTTTTACCCATGAGCCTGACATGATAATGTAATTTTATCCTTAAACACATGAGAATTAGTACAAATCCACATGCTTGCATGCCAGTGTGCACTGTGTTCCTTACAAGAGGAGTGTGTGAAACCACTATGTCATTACTGGGCAGTAATTGATTTGTGTGCTGTGCCGCACAAAGAGTCCATTCAGCAATCAGCACCATGCGAACTGGATGGACCCACTGACTGGAGAAGACGGGAGGGTGATGTGTAGCAGTGTGTGTGAGTGTGTATATGCCGTGACCATAAGCAGCCTGAGGTATTGCTGGTTTGTACTAGAGTGCAGGTGTGTGTGTTTCTATCGTGGAGATCAGTGTCAAAGCTGCAGCGTTATCATGTAAAAAATGTAATCATGGTATTTATTTGGCATTTCACTGAATCCGATTTGTTCCGCATCATAATTTCATAGGGCCATTGATGATGTCTTAAAATAGCCTGCTTGGTCTAGAAAATCAACATTCAGTAATATCAGATATTTAATATTCAATTCAACATTAAGATATTCAACTTTAAGACAAATTTAGAAAACTGGACCTAGCTAAACAATTGCCAATTTCTCTCAATCAACCAATCATCAAATAATTAAATAAAGAAAAGAAACTTGAAAAATGAAGAAAGAGTTTGGAAATCAAGGCACGGATCTGATATTTTTCTTTTGTAAATGTGTCAAAACTGTTGTGCTGGACTGCGTGTCTTACAGTGTGAGCAGCGGCAGACAGAGGAGTCCTCTGGACGGGCGTCCGGCGGTGACTGCGGTTGTCCCACAGGACGATTTGTCCCGAGTAAGTCCCGCCCACAACCAGGTTGGGATGAAACCTGGCGAAGCCCACCGATACCACTGGAGACTGCAAGACGAAGGCAGGGGATGAGGTTACATACGCCACTTGCTTTACTTTATCTTTGAACTTGGACCAGGGGACACGGCGAGGACAGAAGCGGTCGCAGGCGGCGAGAAAACAGCTAAAACAAAGAAAGATACAAAGCGGTAACGCGAGACGGAGCGCGGGTCGGGAGCCAGTGATCAAGGCGCCGCGATGGGTGGCGAGCACCGGGACAGCGGGCGGAGAGCGAGATGATGAGTTTGCCGGCGGCCGGGGGTCCGCTGAGGAGAGGACAGAGGGGTGACGCTGGGGCGGAGACCAGACAAAGAGGGGAATTGTAGTTCTCTTGCCGGCGGGCGTTTCACATTTCAGCATCAAAACCCCGGCGGCCACTGGAGCGCTCACTGCGGCCTCCGTCGTGACGAGCGCACCCTTGAACTCGCTCCCTGCCCAGTGGCGTGTTTATTGGGTCTTGGTTCCTCTCCGCTGCTCGTCTCATATGGGCTTCCTTCAACCAGAACCACTGAACCGTCTTCACTGCGGGGGGTTATGAAAAAATGCTTCAGCGTTATATTGTTAGGGGAGGGTAAAGTGGTGTTATGGACGGTCAAAATCACCCATCCATCCATCTAGCGAAGCTGCAAAATCCTCCTTCGCCGGCGAGACGCGGCCAGAAGAGCGTTGCACAAGGAGCTGGCGGACACGGGTTTAAACGCATGAAACAGGCGTTTTTGCCCAACATGGTCGTGAACTTGTCGGCAGACCGTCGGTGAGTTTTAGTGTTGTAACGTTTCGCTGTATTTATTAAGTATTAACAAGACAACATTACACTGACATTAAAGTATTCATCTTAGCATGTTGCAAGAACTATTTGTGTCTTAATTAAGTGAATGAACACGTTGGTCGATTTGAGGTATCTGTCGTGGTCTACACGCCCCCCTCATGACCGTTTGAAACCCACTGACGTTGACAAATGAAGTATTAGTGAAGAATACGGCTGCTGGAGGACATACATATACATACATTGCTTTGGGCACGGGGCACTAATGTGCCAAATATGTAGGTGCGGCCGTTACGGTAGTTTTGGGGACCAGCCGGTAGGAAATCATTACAAGGCATTAAGTATAAGATTTGTTTTATTTTTCTCTTCTTTTTTTGTATTCCTGTGCCGAGCGCTCCCCCTCTCTCTGTCCCTGCCACCACATCATGTGCTAGGCGGCCAACTCCAAACCCCAATTCGTTTTAAAGGCAGACTGGAAAACAAACCAGAGGGAACGAAAACACTGCACAGTCTTTGACTTTTTTTTTGTTTCTTCTGTGGACTGCAGGCAGAGCGGCTCGGCAGTCGCTTCACATGTCGCGACTCAAAATAAACTCAACTTTGGTGGTAAAAATAAAATCCCTCGTCAGCCGGGAAAGAGGCACTCTCCGGAAAAAAAAAAGTTCATTTACAAAGTTAAGTGAAAGGGAATCAGGGATTTTGGTCTATTAGTGCGTATTAACAGCATCATTTACATTCCATATTGTGTATGTGGCTTTGTCAGATATATTCAATATGTTATATTTGCTGTAAAAGCAGATAAAATAGTATTAAATGTAAAAAAAGCTAGAAATGGACGAGCAGAACTCGTGCCCTTTTTTTTCATAACTCATGGACAATTGAAGGAAAATGTTGCTCATCTGGCACTGGTGTGTGGATACCAGAAGTATTAAAAAAAAACGACTCAAATTTCAAGACAAACGCTCTCATACTCAAAGACACATTTGACCACTTCTTCTAACACACAAGAGTTTCTGGATGACCTTTGCACTCTGCGGGCTGCAGTCTGAGGTCTTTCAGATTGAAGGAAGCATAAACAACGTATAAAGAGATAAATATTTCTTTGTTCTGAATGAATGCAACAAAAATGAAATACTGTTGCTCCCGCTAAAAAGAAAGAGGCTACCAGCATCGACTTGGCTTCAGGTTTTCTCCGTCGCCAGGGTCTATGCTACGCTCAGCTAAATTCAGTTATGCTGCTCAATAACTCCCTTAACACTGTATTTTTGCTACATCATCACTCTGTGGAAGCTCATCTTTATGCGATAAGAGATAGAAACCACATATCTTAGTCCATGTGGTACTCCAGATTGTTCCAATTTAACAGTATACTACCTGAAATACCTTTAAACTACAGAGACAGCCCGTCTCTTTGATCCTTCCAGGAAAGATGCACGTGACCATATTGTGTTTCACTATCAACACCATCAAAATGATGTCTGAGCAAACACATAAATTCACAAACACACAAATGGAAAACATCCCCGCTCCCTTCTCTCTTCCTTGTCATTCTTCCTCCGGTTATCACGCTAAATGCACATCCCAACCCCCACGTGAGTAATGACAACGAGGAGCCAAATCAAACCAAGGGCCCCTCTATTGGCTCCATATGTTAGTTTAACTCCTAAGCCCTATCCGTGTCCCCATCTTAAGAGGAAAAGTCCCGACTAAACCTCTCCTTAAGAAACCACACGTTCTGCCATCATCCCCCTCTGGTACTGTCAGGCTCAGTGAAAGAGCTACTGAAAATGATCCCGGCTTTGTGCCGCTGGTGCACTTTGAGGCGCCTGCCAGCGCCGAGCTTGGACTTAACATAAAAGCCGTTCCCCCTTAAATGCTTCTAATCAAAACGTCACATCAGCACACGTGTTCTGGAGCACTATGCCCATTACGTGTACGGAATGAAATAAGATCAATTTGTCCCGCACTGTAAGGAGGTTTATGATTTAAGCTCAAGGGGAATTGGTTGACACTCTAGAGTGGATTTCCAATTTCAATGTCATGTAGGAAATTAATGACCGAGTTTAGAGCTGAATTATGGGCCGTTGGGTCTCGGCTGTATTTCTGTCTTTTTATTCATTGGCGAACATATACAAGATATATGATTCATCTCACTGTGCAAACACGACTGTAAAGCTGAAATTCTGATTTAAAAGAAAGCTTCACACTCAGATTGGGCATTTATATTAGCAATCTTCCAACTAACTCTTAAAGAAGCAAATCTCAAACCTTTCCCTCAAATCAAATACAACCACGCTCCTCCCACACCCCTGTGGCTCCTCCTCCTTTCAGATTGATCGACCACGCTCACGCATATCGAGTGCGACACGATTGCTAACCTGCCGTTTCATTTCCAAAACGCGGTGGCGGCGTGGATGGTTCTCGTCCCCTGCCAGGCCGGACGGATGGGGACGGAGGGGACGTGGGGGAGTGACAGCTCCCGGAAGAGAACGCAGCGGCGAGAGTCACTCCGGCGTATTAGGGGCCGAGATGAAAACTGTGGAAGTTTCACGGGGCGGCGCTCCTGCAGCCGGAATGCTGGGTCTCGTTTCTCTCCCCGGGCGAGGGCTTTGCAGTGCTGTTTGCGTGTGCGCGCACAGTATCGTCTGCCACATCTTGCATAGACTCACAAGGCTAAGTGCTTCTGGCAGCCCTCATTATAGCGATGGGAAGTGTTCTGCGGAGGATAATACACACATGTAGGCACTGATGAAAGATGGCACCCAGCGAGGGATCGGGGTGCTTCGAAGGAATGACTGAAAGAGAAGAAAGAGAGCTAGAGAGGCAAACACTCCCTCCTTTGTTGCCTCCTCCTCCCTTTTCGTTCTCTCCTCGGGCAACAAACTGTTGCTTAAGTTGGCTCGGGAATGCAGAAATGGAGCAATCGTGCTATGGTGAGAAGAAAGAGGTGGGTGGTGGGGGGGCTGACAGTGCACGCCAGCGAGTATATGCGCCCAAGTAGATCCATGCTCCTTCCCTCCCTCACCGCACTCATCTGTTTTCCACTCTGCCTTATCGGGACCAGATGGATCCCAGTGTCTTCCCCTCGCATCCCTGCTTCTCAACTTCCCCCTTCCTCTCAACCACCTTCCTCCTCCCTTTCTCCCCCCCTGGCTCCACTCGTTTATGACACCCCACGGATTTTGTCACTGCGGTTTCAGGCATAGAATGAAGCTTTGCCAGAGCAAATGCAGGAGGAGGAGGCTCGAGGAAGACAAATAGGCCTTTTTCTGCCTCCTAGAGCCCCAGTCCCTTGTTTCCCAAACTTGTTTGTTTGTTTGCTTGTCGGATTGCTGGTCCGTTGCTTTAATTTGTATTGTAAATAGACTTGTTAGACCATGTAGTGATCTTTTCTATTCTGGTACTGACTTCTTCCTTCTACCTTTATATAGACGTTAATAATACCACACACACTGTGGAGATGTCAAAAACTAGATCAAAGATTCTGTACGGATACCAAAACAACACTCATTTTGAGCTGGGTTTGGAGAAACTATGCTTCTTAGGTTTCTTGTTGTACCATAAGCGGACTGGATGAAATTCCTTTACCATTTCCCTAAAACATTGAACTCTTACTAATTGTGCTGAACTGCTGAACGGAGCAGTATTGAATAAAGAACACTGGCTAGTTTAAATGAAAATGTTCCCCGACTCAGATCAGATACCAAAGGATTTGACCAGGAGTCGTAGAAAATAAATTGAAGCTACCGCACAATTCAACACTATATTGTTTTTGCCAGCAGAAGAAGCGCGCTGCAAATCAAGTACAGTCAGTCACACAGCCTTAACCCATGTGCTCAGAGAGCACAACCGCTCTGCTGAGCCATTTGAACCCAATACGGCTTCATCCTCCAGTTGAGGTTGTTGGACTGTTGGAGTTCTCCACCCTCTCGCTCCCTCCCTCCCTCCCACTCCTCTCCCGCTCTGCTCCTCTTTCTCCGCAAGTCGTGGAAGTGTCAAAGGCCCAGCGGCCGATGCAAAGCAGCAGGATATTAATAAAAATATGAGTCCGATGGGATATGACAGCAGCAGCGGGGGTTGTTACAGGGGGGGGCCTGTGGTCTGGGGAGGGGTTCGGCAGAGGCTTTAAGTCAAACGGGCGCTTTAATGTGGTGTGACTTTGCCCACTTGAGAGGCCGGTGTGAAGTTACAAGATTGGACCCAACTGGGACGGGGCGATGACGGGTCCAACTGCTGAGACATCCGTGATGAGGGGGGGGGGACACGCCAGAATCCTCAGCACCGGCAGCCCCCTGACTCCTGGAGCACGAGCCCCGCCCACACACACTGATGGATCGCACACTTCCTCGACTACATCGCAGATCATGGCTCCGAAAGTGAGGTCATCAGCCCTTAAGGGGGCGGTATGGAGGACCCATACTGTACCGTGACACCGATATAGTTCATTTATGGCGCGTTTCCACCGAGCAGTATGGTACGGTACGGGTCAGGTCTGTTAACCATGATTTGGCGAGCGTTTCCACCGCCAACAGTACCCTTACTGGCGTGGTATATGACGGAAAGTAGATTGACGTCATTCGATCGCGCGAAAACTGAAAGCTAACCGCAAACCACAATGGTGGACATACACGGTAAAGTAATGCTGCGCGGCGACATTGTTGCGACGATGTTGTAGTTTAAAAATGGCGCCTCGTGTGTTGTCTTTACCCTTGCGGCACGCGCGCAAATGACGACACTCTTTCAACCAATCAACGTTCTGCAGTGAGTCTAGCTCCACCCTTTAGTACCAAACAACTGTGCCAGGTACCCCAACGGAAGGGTACCCAAAAAGTGGTACGGTCCGGATTTTTGGTACCATTCTCAACTTTTGGCAGTGGAGACACAAATAAAACCCGTACCGTACCGTGCCGCTCGGTGGAAACGCGCCATTACTGCCTAGAATGAAGCAGAGTTGAAGGGCCGTGATGTATTTAATTTGCTTAGTGTCATAATAAAAGACAGATGAAGGTAATTTCTCATCACAGAAGAACCACAGAAGCTGAATAAAGAGTAGGAATGAAAAGAAAGTGTATAAACGTGCACGTGTACATCAAAACTATTGAACAGATTTTTCTCCAATGAGGCCAAATACAAAAACACCATTTTTTTTGCACCATTCAAGTTTGTTTGACGTTTCTTCTGTATAAACTGCGTCAAAAAAAGCCGAAATAAATAAAACTGCACTGGAAATAATTGAGATGATCAAAACGTAGCAGAAGAAACTTGATTGCGTATTTTTCTTTTTTAAAAGAAAGAAGAGACCATTTTGCAAGACCATTCACCAAACTGCACACGGCCCGGCAAGAAATGTAGAAGCCTGACCTCACCAAAACCCCGTCTGAAACACGAAGCCTTCAATAAGCAATAGCTTTATACGACGAAGCCCCCGCTGAACCAGACTACAACCGCACAACCCTCAACCATCCAACCATCCCACAGCGCTCTCCTCCTCATGTTTGTGTGTGTGACGCTCACACCGACATGACCCTGCACACAAATAGTCATCTACCTATGCAGCCAAACGCAGGGGAACACTGGCAACAAATGCCCAACCGTTTGCCTCTGGGCTCCTTCAGTTGAGGATGGGGAGGTGGAAGGTGCGAGGAGAAATAGGAGAAAGTAGAGCGAGAGCGGGGAGGAGGCACCCGGCCGTGTGGTTTGAGGAGCTTAAGCGGCCGAACATGCTCGCACATTAAGAGTCATCTGATCCGCAGCTAACGGGGGAGCCTCGAATGTAAAAGAAATGTCTCCCGCCATCTACCCCCCCCGTCCCGTCAAACCACTCCATTGCTCCTTTCATCCCGACACAACAGGGACAGAGGAAGTCATCTCCATGTGTGATTTATAAGGCCCTGTTTATTTGCTCCCCGCTCGATCCATCTTTCGCTGTTTTTCTGTCATTCACTTCTCTGTTCCCCCTCGTGAAAAGAGCATGGCGCGGCCCCAGGCCACACGAGCTCACTGACTAACACGGGGCGGTAGGAAAGTGGGCCACTTGGGAGTTTCTGTTCTCTTTCAATTCTTCGTCTGTCTTTTCTCTATTTGATATCGCTTTGTCTAATGCACGTCGTTCCAGTAAAACACACACTTGGAACAAATCTCAGCATGTGAACAAGTCCACTGCGTTTGGAGAAGCGGTTCGCACGAGAGGGAGAAGCAAAAACAAAGTCCGCTGATAATGCTTTGCTATGTTTCAGATTGCTATTTTGTTTTTGATGCTAAACAGGCGCTATTTTATTCCAGCTCCCATTTCCACTTCAGTACAGTTTAGCTCTGCTGTACACATTAGCAGCCGATTGCCCCCTTTTGATAAACCGAGCATTTTATCAGCCGCTAACACAAATATCTTCTTCCCAAACGGCTAAAATTACACAGTCATGATTCACAGATGAGCATGCTTCAGAAAACCACATTTTTAATAAAGTCAGACGTACTGTACATATTTTGTCCGAGAACCAGATGGAAAAACTACTGACTCGTGCAGCTACAAGACGCATCACTGTAATCTACCCTTAAGACCACATGGATTTCAACAGCGGCATAAATTACGGTGCCGGAGCGCCTTAAAATCCACTGCGGAGCTGGACGCGTACGGCGAGTTTCGCATTGAAATATTTGCACGCGGCATGCGGTCGGCAGGAATATGAGGCTCTGCGTGTGATTGAAAAAAGGAGAGAAAATCTATTTCTGTGTTTCGTTCGTTTGAATGACACTTAAAAGCGCGAGAGCGCGTGCATTTCTGACACGATGTCTGAGCAGCGGGGAGGGGGGGGGGCGCGAATGCCTTTGACCGCCACGCCAGTACAGGTGCATGTGTACGTTTCAAGTGTTTCACTCGGTAATTGGAAAGCACAGCGGCGCTGATGTCGGACGCAGCATCGACGTGGGTGGGCTAACGCACATGTGGCAGCGTAGGGTGAGGAAGCGGTAGGCCACATCATTTTACTGCAGAGACGTCTCTATAGGGCCTCGCCTGTCTCGAGGGAGCCGTGAAGCCCTTACACCAAATTCTTCAGTCCCGCCCCTCCTCCCGACCGTTTTCTCCGTGTCACTTGTTATTAGCATCTCGCCCATCAATGACATTCTTTCCTACCGGGCTCCTTCCATTAAAACTTGCCTCTGGTAGCAGTGTTCAGCTATAATCCAATGTGGAGGGTCAAACTAGCTCATGTGGAGCTGCTTCTCATTTCCCTTTTCTTCACTCGCTACGCTTCATTGACAGAGGTCATTATAGGGTAGAAAAGAGGAAAAATACTAACTGACTGTTGGATTGCTGTACAGAGAATAAGAAATTGGAGAACAATGGTGTTATTCAGTGTGAAATTCTGAAAGACATACAAAGAGATAATAGGAAGATGGGGGAGGTTTTGTTCTTTTTTTCTGTGTTTTGCGCTGCAGCAAAACCAAGGAAAATACAGCACAACCAGCTTAACTGCTACGATGGTCTACGGGTATGGAACTATGGGAGAGGTTGAAGTACCTGACAGTGAAAGACGTATTCTGGTGTGGCCTTCTTAAATTTGATGTTCCATACAAGCGCAACACCATCCGGTTCATGAGGAGCATCTTCATTATTGTTATAGGAGGCAACCAGCAACTCGGGATACTGAGAGGAGAAAAAAAAAAAAACTTTTATTACCAAGATTTTGAATTTGGGAATACGCCGTGGCGAAATAGAAGAAAATGTTCAGTGGCAGTTGAAAGTGAGACACACCAGGATGCCAGCCTCACCTGAGTGGACCAGTCGAGACATGTGATCACGCGATGTTTCGACCAGTGTTCATCGTAGAAGAGACGACTGAAGGACAGACTGGAGCCGCTCCCCGAGTCTCTGAAAAAGCACCAGACGTTTAAAAGAAAGTCCTTCTGTCTGCAGGGCTCATTTGTCATCACTGTTGTTTGTAATTCTCCGGATCTTCACAAAGTATGCCACCAAAACCTAATGCATTGCGGTTAAGGCAGACACTATTTTGGACTATTTGCTGAATCAATGAATCATTATTTGCTGAATCACAGAGTAGCATTACACCTGTAGCTGATTGCTAAAAGTGGAATTTATGCATGACAAAATGACTGAAAATACATAACTTCAGTGAGATGAAGTCAAATGTAGTTCAAAGTAAAGCATGGTAACAAAAGTAGACAAACAAATCGGTGATGTGTTTTTCTCCATGACGCACGCTAGGCAGACTCTTACTTAAGCGCTTATTGCAACAGATGCTGTAGACTAATCAGTTCAGTCAAAGCTATGCGAGAATTAATAGCAGCATAAACGATGTGATGAAATGTTGGTTATGTTGTTACGGTTTCAGGAATAGCATGTGCGTGGAAACAAAGAGGAGGACGGATGTCAAGCACTGGGTCACGGTCTATTTTAGACATAATCTCTATTTGACCACAGGCTTGATGCTTCTCTGTGGCTGCAGTGGTCCAAGATGAAGTGAGCTGCATTCTTCTGTAATAGCAGAGCAGTACTCTTATAACTTCAACCAACACTTTCACTGACCTCCATTTGGAGGCAACTCTTCGGACGGCAAAACAATGCTCTTGTGTCACTTCACAGGAGTTTTTACCCCCCCACCCCCCTCTCCTCCCTCCAGAGAGTGTGACATCAGCAGGAAGACATGCATGTTGAAGAACAAAGGCCCCTGCATGGACACACTGGGCAGGAGTCTATGCACATTTTGCAGTTGGAGACGTGCAAGTAAACACTCACATGTGCTCTTATATCAAAACACAGGCTCACTCCTCCTCCTGCCCCTGTCTCGCCTCCTCTCTGCTCACCCCTCTTTGTCCTCCGGGTCCCGGCCGCTGTAGTCAAAGAAAATGTCTCGGTCCTCGGCCAGAGCTCTCTCCATCACCCGGATGCTGCAGTCGAAGAAGCTCTGAAACTCAGAAGAGTGCAGGATCTGCTGCCTCTCCTCCTCTGTCAGTTCGCGCAGGACTGGAAATGGGCCTGAAGAAAGGAACATGGCACGGACACAAAGTCTTCAATCGTTCGACAAACCGTTGTTTGTTCTGTGTTAAATGTCAGTGAACAACACCAGTCGTACTTACATGATCTACAAACTCAGACCAATAGTCCCAGAGATATTTCATGTGTAATAGTTACTTGACAAAGAAAGGCAGTAAATACTTCTAACTTGGAAGCCGCACGCTGGGAATGTTTTGGATTTTTGCTTAGAAAAATAGACCAAAAGTATATGATTAATAGATTATTATTGGTTTCTCATAATGAATAACAGCACAAATATAAATGGACTCATGTTGTTACTGTTCATTGTAGGGTATTGGGCCTTATCCATTTTCCTTTATTTATATTAAAAGTATATTCCACAATCTCTTTTTTCTTTTTCTCTTTCAGGCTAAGCCCTCGTTTTATTTACCCCTATTAACAAACAAACAATAATGCTTGTGCGTATGGCATTTCAAATCAATAAAATACAAGTCATTATACTTTGATGGGACATGCAAAAAACTGTTATGTCGTTGTTCTCTCTGTCCAACAGCCTTAAACTCTTTACTTACTCCATTATCAGACATTGGGACGTTTGTGTCTCTGCTTCGTCTGGCATTTCTCTGTACCTTCATAACTGGCACCGGTGCACTGATCATCTCATTCTCATTTTATTTCTATTATATTGTATTTTTTATTTCTTATGTTTGACCTCCCTCCTGTCTGTCCCTGAGCTCCTCATACGTTGTACTTTTATCACTGACAAAAGTACAGATGCCTCTCTGCATCTTTCTGTGCTGTACGCAGCTATTTTCATTGCCTGCAGAAAGAACGAGCACATGACGTGTTTCCAATGTCGGATTAACATTCATTTTATCTCTATCAAAACCAGAATCCCGTCCGGGACATAATAAACTACAAACAGCTCCTAATGCATATTTTCTAATAAAACCCTACTGCAAGAACTTCATAAACAAGAGAGAAAACAAAGCCCTCTGAGCAGGACGCCTCCCTTTGAACGTAATGGCGGCGCAGCACGGAGTCCGGTTTTTGAAGTCACTGTCCCCAAGCGCGCACGCAATTTTACACACGCACGCCGGCACGCACAGACACACATACGTCGACCTTTACCCTGCCTCTTGACTTTGATCCCCTCTATCCCTTTGTATTTCTTACGAGTTGTCAGAAAAGACCCAGTGAATCGAGTGGCAGAGATCAAAGGCCAGACCTTCTAATAGGCCGGGATGAAGAGGGATGACTGTGTTTATGAGTGCGTGTGCGTGTGCATACGTGTGTCTGCGTGCGTGTTTGAGTTACGGCGTGTTTGCGCTTGTGTGTGTGTTTGAATGCGAGCATGTCCGTTAATCTGTGTCTCCATCACATGTTGTATTTCACCCGCCCGGCCCGATCCATATTTGACCCCACGGACCGTCCGCACACGCACCCACAGACACACTTCTCCATTCCGCTCCACTTTGAAGTGTGGTCGAAGGGTCACATGACAGGTTTTTAATCAGCGCTGACCCCCACATGCCATGGAGCTGATATGCTGCTGCACCCGTCTTAACCCCCACCGACTGGCCGAGGGTGTCACACACACAAGTGGCCGTGTTTCGTGACAGTTTGACCAACAACATGTGAGAAGTCGCGGGGAGAAAGCGACCGGAGGATGAAGAATGGAAAGTGTTGTGTTTGCGGTAGTCGGGAGTCATTCATCAATCCTTTGTACCTTCTGCATTTTCCCTGTTGTCCTCTTCATCCTGCTGTTCAGACTCGGGGCCTGGCTTCACCTCCGTCATCTCTTCATCCTCCTCTTCTTCCTCCACTGTGATAGTTAAAAAAGAAAAAAAAAAGAAAGAGAGGAAGCGCTCATGTTAATCAACAGCTGTTCCAATTTTCTTCAACCTCCCGCTGTGTACTCTGCCCGCCCCCCTTCTTAGCAAAATAATCATTGCCAGACACGCACCGGTACACCTGACTAACGAACATCGGGTCCAAACGGGTTTGATTTACAGACGCACAGGTTTTTTATACAAGACTGCCAATTTAAGCCCTTAAAATATACTCTTCTACTCTGGACTGCAGTCGCAACAGTTAAGAAGTTAAGAGTTTCTATAAGTGTTGCTTGTGGATATTAAGTACACATGATCTCGGTGGTGAAACAAATTCAACAGGAAACCAGCCTGTGACCAAATCTGTGTTGTAGCTGTAGCATGTGTCCACGTGGTCCGCATGTGTGGACAAAACACACACACACACACACACACACACACAGCAGGAAATGTCCGAGTTGTGTGAGCCCTTTTCTTTTGATTTCACCTTTGACCCCGAGCAAGAAGCTCCAGAGATGTGTGTGTCTAAAAGGGGATTCCCGCTGCATTCTTCCAATCAGGCTCTGCAATTACGCCTTCCCTTTTCAGAATATATATCGTGAGTGTGAGCAGTGTGTCTGTGTGTTTGGAATGAGGTGGGGTTCAAGTATGAAGGGTTACTATCAACATAGGCACCTGCTTGTCAGCTACTGCCCCCCCCCCCGCCCAACAAGCCCCACACCCCTCGGGGCATGTGTTAGTAACCCTTGCCAACCTCTCCTCCCCTTTGCTGCCGCTCCGTCCCTCCGAAACAGATGCTGGGAGTCGGGGGGCCTCTCAGAAGCCCTCTTAACACCGTGACCGGACACCTGTGGTCTGACAACACACATGCCACACACACACACACACACACACACACACACCCGGGGCCCTCGCCTGCAGTGCCAGGGGTGGCGAGGGGTTAACTGGCGCAGGGTCAGGCTGACAACAGTCGCTCAGTCCAGCGGGAGGAAGTGACTACATCACACCCTCGGACGTGTCGCGTCTCTGTCTCTCTCTCTCACACACACACACACACACAGGTCGGGTGTGTTTAACTCAGCTGGAGTATGGCCCGGGGGCACCGTTAAAACCACTTGCTCGAGAGCCGCTCTTGCACCGGATGAACTGTCCAATTCATCACTTGAACTCGCCAGAGCTCTTGATGAACTCACTGCTGCCGCTTTAAAAAGACACAAATGTGATTTTGATTGGTGGAGCGATTTAGCAAAATGATTATTACAATACAATAGTTTCTGGCATTTGTTGTGGATTATTTAAGGGTTCCCAGTACATCCTTCTCTTTGTCTGCCTTTGTTTTCCCTTTTTTTTTCACGGCTAAGTCAAATCCTTTGATTTATGACTGTACTTTCTATACTGTGTGTACATAATAAATAACTAAGCTAAATCTAACACAGGGCGGTGAGGCTGAGTCCAAGTCGGTGGTTACCAGTCAGCTGTAGAGATCCAAACACCAGTGACCCACCAGTATGGAGGGCAGGCCGGAGAGGACCAGACCGGCAGACGGCCAGACTAGCTCTCCATGTCGGAGAACCCTTTTGTCCCTCCCGCCATGCTTCAGTTTGTTAAGCTCAATTTCTCTCGGATGTATTTTTTTCTTTCCGTCATCTCTCGGTCTCATCGCTCGGTCTCATCGCTCGGTCTCATCCTCCACAAACTGCTGTGATTACTCAGCGAAGGCTTCAGCATGTGACACAGAAACCCGAGTCCTGCTAACCAGCGTTGTGAAGATACGCGGCAAAACTTCCATTCCTCCTTTTTTCTTGACCTTACGTGAACGGTCCGGTCGGAATGTGTGGTGATCGGGATGGGAGGAGCGTGAGCAGAGGAGAGAGAGACCACATTGAGGAGCCGTCAAACTGTCAACCCCCCCCCCCGCCTCCCCCCCTCGGGACCACAGGACGCTGGAGCGAGGCAGCGTGATTCATGGCCTATGGGTTACCTCACCGAGGGGGGAGACAGATACTGCTGATGTCGTTGCCAGCGGCCATGCATCAAGTTGTTCTGTCAAGAGAACCGCAACAGAAATATCCCCATTCACTTCCTTTAAATGGAAATTTTTCAGAGATACATTTCCATGTACGCAAGTTAAGCAAAAAGCTATATCGCTGTAAACGACGCTGGAAAGTCGGGACCCCTGGGTTGAAAACAATGATACAAAACGATTTTTTTAAAAAGGGACACAACACGGTTTCCTGCAGAGTTGCAAGAGAAGCAGGCAGGATAAATCCAAAAGAAACAATCTTCCGCAGTTTGAGTTTGCCCGCGTGCTACCCTGTAAGTATCTGCACTCTCCTTGCTCGTCACTGGGTTGCGTTTTTCTTTCCACCTGCCGCTTAATGCCGCTCCTCGCTGCAGGACGACAGGTTAACTGGTTTCCTCCCCCTCGCCGCAGACAGGGGTCCACCTTGATGAAACTCCGCTTGGGGGCCCTCGTTTTGCCCGGCTACACACACACACACACGCGGGGTAATGATATCCTCGGCCCCCAGTGACGGCCGCGTCTGGCTGCTTCAATCTTCCCCCGGCTGCATACTCATGCTGGCCCGTGCCCAGTCAATTCGGCACAAGCCAGCAGGTATGTAGACACACAGATGCCCGGTGTGCAGGTACTGACACAAGCACACACGCACACGAATAGGTAAAAGTGAGTGCGGGTACACATTCAGACGCGTGTGCAAGTGCGTGAATTTGTGAAATTGTTTGGAAGCTGAGAAATGTTTATTCGCATCACAAGAGAGGATGGAAGCAACGGCACAGCCTTTCGTGCGCTCTGCATAAGTGCATGCGTATACTGTCAGTGAGGTAAACAGTATACAAAAACTGCAGTAATATAGTGTAACTACACTGTTCATGCATGCTTTTTGCATTGCGTTGCGAATACACAGCAGCAACATGTGCTCGTACTAAATTACGCTGGTTTTTCGTCCAAAGCGAAACCCTCTCTGACTGACAGGAGGGAGTCAACTGGCCATTACAAGCAGCTACTGCATTGAGCCTGATCCGCACTCTGTTGTTATGTCTTCTACGCACAATGCTTTTTCGGGATTTTATAAAGTAACAGAAGAGGGGAACAGTTCAGGTAAGCTAATGGTCTTAATGCTGGCTGACACGCCGCTGAGCGCTTCATTAGCGTCAACATCTTGTATTATTTCACAGCAGGCCGCTACTATCGAGCGCGTGGTGAGAGGTTTTCAAGACACTGACAGCGCGTAAACGATGCACACGCGTCGGCCCTCCGCTCCGCTCCGGCTGCCACACGGAGCACAATGGCCTGGTGTGTCACGGCAATAACGTGTTAGCGTGTGCTCCGTTTGGTGAGGATCAAAGTCGTCGCTAACCTTCTTTTCTGAACCCGATCCACAATAAGTGGTAGTGTTTTGAAATCAGTTAGCGCATGCTAGGAACAATTGGAGTAGTTATCTAGGAGCTGTGTGTGTGTGTGTGTGTGTGTGTGTGTGTGTGTGTGTGCAGAAGGGAGGACGGGACCAGGCTCTGCATTAGGAGGCTGATCATAGCAGCACGGAGGCGGCTGCTGAACTGAGTCACGCACAATCCAAGTTGACAGAACCTCATTTTTAGGAAACTCCGTGGTATTAATCATAAAGAGAGATATGATAGAGAAGAGGGACCCGAATAGGAGATCCAGGAGGACTGTTGGGGACTCACACACTGGGAATAACCCTACAACCATAACACACACATTTATATTGACACACACACACACACACACAGATGACAGGGATGCTGGGAGGTTGGCTGTTGAGCAGACCACAACAAGCACTACGCAGAGGAGTAGGAGGCTGAGATGACTTGAAAGGCTGCTCTAATGTGGCGCACGCGCACACACACACACACACACACACACACACACACACACACACACACACACACACACACACACACACACACACACAGAACTTCACCTCTTCAGATATTACAAATGACCTGAGGCATCCGGGGAATTTTCTCACTTTAATTCGTTAATTCTCCAGTAATTTAATCCTAGTTATCCAAGTACCATAAAAACAATCGATTCAACCACAATTATTTCAGGCAACATGAAATAATGATACAGGTGGTAAAAACAATGAGGCATATCCAAGATAAATGAAATGCGTTTGACAGGCCTGTGGTGACAGACAGGACTTATAAATGAAGCGACTTCATTTACGTTCACGCTACTACAGCGTATTGTAAACGGAAACCATCCGCACATTTTGGAGAGCCTGCATTGCCTCCCCATTTTTTATGTCATTAGATTTTTCAGCTACATTGAACAAATGAATATAGACTCAGAGGATCTTAAATTGTTTGAAGAGAGAAGAAGGTAAAATGCATTAAAATGTCCACTAAATCGGCATCTCTTAATTTTATTCAGTTTTTTTGCCTTTCCGTGTTTTTAATCATGTCATGTTCATCAAGTCATGATTACCGCAGTAGGGGTAAATGTATTCGCCCTATACATACACGCACGCACGCACGCACGCACGCACGCAGCCAGACCTGATGTGAAACTGGTGAGGCTAAAAACTGCAGGATGATTTAGATTAATTTATCTCTTCACCGCACTTCCTCAGATGATCGCATATTGCACATTGTGCGCGTGTGTATGTGTACACACCCAAGTGTACAGCGTATGCACACAAGCACTCACATAATGAGCATTCGTTAATGCAGCCCATTGAGGCCTTCAGGAGTCTGAGGCCGACCCCGCTGTGTGCTGTGGGTACAGTCGGATTAGATTTTCCCCCCATTTCCGTCTCTCTTTCAGCCCCCCCCCCCCCTCACCTCACCTCCCCCTTCTCGGTCTCAACCCCACTCTCTTTCTAGCAGTGCCACCCGGGCTTGGCCCCCGACCCAGACCCACATCTTTAAGACGAGCCACCGTGCCACGCCGCGCCATGCTCGGGGCCCTGATTAAAACCCATGACTTCAAACTTTCCAAACCGTCAGGAGAGAGAGAGGGAGACCAGCAGAGAGGGTAAAAAAACAACAAAAAAAACCCACATAAAATCACCGCTGGGGCATCGGCTCACTTTCAACGCGTCATCGGAGCTGGGATTTGTGTCACTCAGAAATAACGCTGCGTGTGTTTGTGTGTGTTGGTCTGTGTTTGCCACTTGGATGGTGATGGTGTTTCATTTTGTTTTAATGGGGGACGGGCGGACAGATGGGAGCGACGGCTTTTATGGGCCGGCTAAAGGTTGACGCTTGAGGTTGAATCTCTGGATTCTGCTGAAATAGACAAAAGCATTCCCAGCAGGTCCTGCAACACACTCAAAGAAAGCTTTTTGATGGAATTGTATTAATTAAATTAGGACTTTAAAAGTCAAGTTTAAGAGGTTTGATTTAACCTGTTAATTCATATTAGCATAATTTAATTCAAGCCAATACTCATTTCTAGTAAAAAAAAAAAAAAAAATCTCCCGACGCTTTTGGCTGAGGAGGCGGTTGGTGAGGCCTTGAGTTTGTGTGTCAAGAGTGCTCCCTGCTGTCGAGCTGCAGAACCGCACGCCACACTGCGGCCAAACAGAACAGCACGCTCATCGCATCGCACTTCAATCAACTGTCCAGCTGAAGCATAATAGAACTGCGACAATTATCTGGAAATTCCAACTTTGATTAAAAAATGTGTTAAATTTGATTTGCAGAGCAGACTGAAAAACAGTTGCAAACATTTGTAGTTTTAAACCTGGATTATTTTTGTTTTGACTTTTTGAAGTTAAAAAAAAGTTTTGGTCAGTTAAAACCCGAGAGTCCAACGCGGTCCAAAAGGCAAACCAAGGGTTAAACTTTATCCGCTGGGCTGCGAGCTTCAGGCTTCCCTCTCATAGAGAATCCCAAGAGAGTCAGAGGGATCTCAGAGTGCAAGTGAGACCACCCAGGCAAACAGTGTTTTACACACGCTAAAAGAAAAGTGCAGCGCAGGGGAGAGGAGGGGGGGGGAGGCCGGGGCGAAACATGTCAAAAAGTCAAGTTCAACCGAACTTAACTGAAAAGGAAGAAAAAAAAAAAAAAGAAGCAACTTGAAGAGAGAAAAAGGGGGGCACGTGAAACTGTATTCCTTCTCATGCAGAGCCCTCATCAGATGGCAAATATTATTTTGGATGATGGCCATTTTGCCAAAGAGAGAGAGAGAGAGAGAGAGAGAGAGAGAGAAAAAGCCAGAGGGAGATGGAGAAGGGGTTCATGTACCTTATTATACGGTGGTCGTAGGGGAAAATTGCAATCATCTGTGACTTACTTGGAATACCTTACGCGCCGCGAAAGACATTATTTCTCTCTAATATCGAGAGTTCTTGTGGGTTTTCACAGCCGTGGCCGCTTTGACAGAAACCGCTCGGGACCCCGCATCAATCTTCGGGAGCGGAACGCGAGCGGAGGCCGCGCCCTTTTGAGGGCGGCGACGGTGAAAGACGAACTCAGACTTGTTTTGCGAGGAGAGAAAGCGAGACGCGCCGGCCGATTACGTGCGATTGCAGGATAGACGAGAGGAGATCATGATAGGAAAACCCGAGAGCGATGTGAAGTGTGTGTGAGAACGCGCACACACTAAATAGCTGCCCTACACGCTGCCACCCCAGGGCAATAACTCCACAAGTCCCCAAACACCAAAAGACGACTCTCCAAGGTACTTTCAAAGTAAAACTAACTTTAGTACATTCCGTTCGAGGGCACTGGAAACACTCACTGTGGTTATTCACGGTTTTCCTTGAATTTTGACTTTAAAACACACACACACACACACACTTTGGTTCCCGTCTTACTGGTACAACAAGAATGTATGAGAGAAGCACTTCCATATGTGCCTGAATACACACACACACACACACACATGTGCATACTAATATATTATATTATATATATATATATATATATTTCACAGAATATATCACCATGTAAAGAACACTGTCATGCAACCACAGTCCTTCCTCCAGGTCCTTGAGGACGTCCCACAAAGCCCTCAATCACGTTGCTCTCGTTCGGACGGAGAGTGTGTTGCAGTCCCTGTTTTTTTGTTGTTGTGCGATCTAGAAACGGGACAAATCGCCCGACATTTGAGCCTCAGTCACTGACCAATAGGGTTATAAGCCCAGCAAACTTCCGCCCCCAGCCCCTCACCCACGGGCACAATGACTCATCAGGCTGTATATTCACTGGAGCTCGGCTGCTGCACTCCAGAACACGTTTATAGATCCGACCGGAACAGCTGTGCAAGGTGTCAATCAATGACGATGCTCAACATTTTTCAACACTTAAATATGTATATACACACACTGTATATAAGAAACATTCTGTTGAGTAAGAAAAAGTAAGACAGTTTCATACGCAGGTCAAAGGTTAATGCGCTTATATCACGTCATTCAGGCCGTAACATTTGGCTTCTTTCACTTATTACATTATCAGAATGATTATTATTACATGGCAACAGATTAGTAATTCGAGTGTAACCCGATAAAAAGAATTCCTCCAAAAGGTCAAAAGGATGTCAAAAATATATCTAAGGGTCAAATTTATGGGCCCACTAGTTTTAAATAAATATCACAATTATAACACAGCTTTTCTCAGTTGCTTTGGTAGCTGTCTGAGCTCAAAGCTGGTTGAACCTCAACGTCACTTCACATAATAAAAGCATTCGGTTTTCTCTGTGAATGTTTGGCACATTCATGCAATCGTTGTTGCCTGTTGATTCCCACATTATCGGCATGTCATGTTGATCCAAATGTAAGTATTTAAATACAGACACAGAAGCAAAATAATGTTAAAAATGAACAAAACAATGTATCTAGCTGATACAAACTCTATAGAAATAGAAAATATAGAAATCAAGTATGTCTTGTAGAAATGAGGTTCCTTTGCAACCGAATGTCTCTGCAGCCAATTTAAAATCTAAACCTGTTGGATTAAATCCTGAAGGACATGTTGTGTTTAACCGTTGACAAATTAGTTAATGTAATGTATAATACATACATAATGTATTTAGAAGTTTGTGAAAGAAATGCAGAAAAGTAAACATTGTAATTAGAGCAATGTGTAGCCGATGGTCACAATGGTTACATAAATTTGTCGCTTGGTTTCTTAACCGCTCCATTATGGGATTATTTAGAGTTTATGTGACGTTTGTGTGTGTTTGTCGATGTGCCCATGTGCTCCTGAATAAACCTCTGGTCCGTGCATGCTTGTTTTCTCCCCCATGTTTGTTGCTCTGCACATGTGTGTTTATATTTATGAAGCTGTAGACTCACAAAAAAAAGAAAATGTCTGCGTCTTTTCAGATTAGCGCTTGGAAATGGGTTTTCTCTTGCAATTAGAGGCCATTACCAGTTCACCACATGTCAAAAGAAAGCCACTTATTGCAGTAAATATACTTAAGGAGTGAATTACTGACCAACTACATACTCAAGCTATACAGACCCTGAAAACTAATGGTGCAGAAAATACTAGGGGGGGGGGGGGGGGGTGGAGAGAGGGAGCCATTCACACATCATTTTTGCATACAGATGCAGACTTTAACATACACACTCCTGACCCCGTGAACCTTTAACCATAAGAAGGGGCGGTCTGCCTCTGCAGCATCCAATCACACCAAAACACACACACACACAGTTGGATCTCTGAAGGCCTCTTTGTGGTTCCCTGCAAGTACTCACGCCTGTGATTCCACAACTGCTGCTTCCGCTTTGTTTCTCTCCCTTTGCTCCTCGAGCCGCTCAGTTTATTCCCCGGTGAACACAGATTTTGATTTCCTTCTTATCCTCTTTGGCTGCCATTTTCACTTGGGCCCATTACGGATCTAGTGGCAACCTGCACACGTGCATACGTGCACAACCGCGTGCGCCAAGTACCTGCCGTCCCCGTGACCTCTGCAGCTCTTGCCAACATCTCAAGTAAACACACCCACACTGATAGCCATCTTCCGATTGGGATCAGTAGAAAGTAAAAGAGTGTTTTGTATTGAGACATTGACTCCGTTAATGGCCAATAGGGGGTTGGTCAGCCCGGAGGGGGGACGCAGGGGGAAGCAAAGAGAAAGGCAGCAAGGTTGCCCACTTCTTGATGAGGTGTAAAATATCACCGCCTCCTCCCGCGCAGTTTAAAAACTTGGCTCCTCGCGATATTGTCAGATCTGAGTGAAATGGAGGTGGAACATTTCAAGCGCTGTGGTTAAATAATAGTCATGAGAAAGTGTTCCCGGTCTCAATGAAACTGCTGAAATTCTTCAACAGTGTCTGTGTTCCACACTGATGATTATGTGCGTTACATTTTGCAATTTAAGTAGAACATTTTATTTAAGTCTTATTTAAGACTTGTGCAGAGTTAAGTTGTGATCCTTCCCAAAGACTGGGCCCAATCCCATTTTAATTCCATAAACCCAAACCCCGTAAACCCATTTCTGTCTATAAAGAGGCTGTGACAGGTTTGCTCTTCGTGTCAATCTAGCTTGATGGGAACGGGGAGACAAATTTTCATGATCAATGTCCGAGTTGGCAAAACTTTGAAACAAATAGTCTCGATCCCAAAATAAGCTATGAGACATAAGACACATGGCGATTATATCTTAATGTTCTTAGCCCCTCTAGATTTTCACAAGTGATATTTATTATTTTCTGTTTTGGGTAAAAAGCACACAGTCACATATTTGAAAATGCAACGTCCACATTGTTTGGCACCAGACGGAGGCATGAAACGCCAGCTATCCAACACACACACTGTGTTTGACCTTAGTTGGTTAGGTTAGTATCACACACCACATTATCCCTTACTTTATTTCCCTGCTATGTACTCAGACAAAGCGTCCGTCCTTCACGACAAGCCTGTCCATTCATGCCCATTAGGACGGCAGTAAATAGCTGGAGCCAACCATGACTGGGGCTAATCCGATTGCCCCTCACAATGGACGCTCAGGACGGACAGATGAGTGGGCAGCCAATGGGAAAGGGAGCACACATAGACAGCTACACATCGGGACTCTAGGAAGGCCGTTGGACACGGAAATGAAAAGCCATATCATTAACTGGTTTAAATGAGAGTCACACACACACACACACACACACACACACAAACTCCTTTGAAAACACAAACTCGTGAAAACAAAAACAAAACTTGAGATGAACACAAAGAAAAGTCATTTCAAATCTGCAGTTTGATAAAGCGTACACAAGTGTCTTACACACACACAAGCACACTTCACCAGCCACCTTGGGCACGAGGGCAGATAGAAGAACTGGAGAGGTCAGTAGTTCACGAGGGAATATAACCTCCTAGTCATCGGTCAGTAATTTAAAGTGATCACAATGCGACTACACTTCCCCTCACTTTAACACACACACACGCACGTGTCAATACTACAGTTTTAATGTGGGGCCCCCAAACATCCACACCCATCCAGTATATTCAGGCCCGAATAACATTTGATGGCAATGACGATGAACGTCACATGCGCCTTTGAAATGATCCATCGTAGATAGATAGGTACATTATTTCTATCATTTCTCTTTCACGACCCACTTCAGTCCCGCAGTGATAATCCTGGCACATGCTAAATCACAGTTAAAATCATCTTTAAATAGCACATCCTATCACTATTTAACACACACACAGATCAGAAAAGCAGATGAGATGCAACAACTAGAGGTCGACTCAAAGAGATTCATACAGCCGTGAGATACACCACCATAATTAGGACAGATTTACTCTTCCGTTTCATTCCCCCACAGTAGCCAGCTGGCTCCCCAACCCCCCCCCCAACTAAATCACTCTTCTCTCTCTAAATATAATATATGTTTAGTACAACACAGAGGTAAAAGAGTTCCAGATCAGACCTCCGAGGGCAGAGAGGAAGGATAAGGGGGAAACCAAGAATGTCTAAAAGAAAAGAGGGCGGTACTCTGTAACTAGACAAACTATAAAACGGTGAATTGGGGATTGGGCTGATAGGATCAATCATTTCAAAGTAAAGTTAAATATGGTATCAATATAAAGAGCCGAGTTTGAGTTTGACACACACACACACACACACACACACACACACACACACACATATATAGAACACACACCTGTTTTTGAAGCTCTGAGAAATTGTCAAATTTAATTCTAAAGTTCAATTCAATAGCATCTTATTGAATACGAATCGTTTTGCATCCTCTAAAATATTCACTACGGATAAGCATCCAAGAGTTTAAGTACCCGACAGTGATAAATAGCTTACAGGCGGAAGGATTTTTTTCCTCAAAAATTAAGAATAGACGAACATAAACGATAGTGAATCTGGTCTGAGCACAGAGAGAGGGTCCAAATGCAGACATCATTGCACAGTATAAATGTGCAAACGGTGCACACAACCTGTAGCCACAAACCTGTGAGTGTGCTGTGTGTGTGTGTGTGCGCCTCAGTAATCAACAAAAGGAGCCGGCCTGAACAAACATGGAGCCAGAAGTGCGGGCAGGTGCTCCCATCAGCCACCTTTCCTCTTTCCCCACACACCAGCTTTGTGGCAGTTTACAAAAGGGGTCTCCTCAGTCCAAGGTCACCTCCCTGTAGACTTCCACAGCTCGGCTCTGGCTTCCAGATGTTCAGAAACACAAGCGTGCACACTCGTACACACATTCAGGGACCTCCAGAAAATCCGGTTGAAAGCCCAAGAAAAAAAACTTTTTTTGTATCCTGTATGCTGACTAATTACAGCCTATTTCGTTACAAGTTCATCTTTTTTACCAAATTGTCTTGTACAGTTTACAAAAGCTGTATTGTGTGTGTGTGTTTCACTTGTGTCTATCTATTTACTGTAGGTAAACTGCCTTCGACAACAAGACTTCTTGTACGAGCAAACTTTGTGTGATTGTGATGTGTGTGTTTGTATGTGTGCGTGTCTGCCAGTAAGTCAGAGCCTATGTGCACTTGTTGAATAAATGAATCTATTCCTGGGTCCGTCGAGGAAATGGGGGGAGTTGAGGCGTGCCGTAGATGCTGATCAGAACAGACGGGTGTGTGTGTGTGTGTGTGTGTGTGTGTGTGTGGCGGTCTGCCGGTGGAGGAGGGCCGTGGAATCCACACCAGACCATCTATTATAATGACAGGAAGCAGGAAGTACAACCCCTTCACAGTCACATGGCTGCCAGCTGTCTTGACAACAAAAAGAGGGAAGATAGAGAAGACCATAGAGTGTGTGTGTGTGTGTGTTTATTCCATACATGTCTGACAGTAGGTTTGGAGTCAAAGTGTGTAGGTGCAGTATTTGTTTGTGCATTCCTACACGTCGCGATAAATGGAAGATCTGCATTTGGAGGAAAGACGAAGGCTTGAAGCTAAACTCAACTGCGACTGTAATCCGTCCAAATCCCCCCCGCTCTTCTGCTCCAGTGGGAAACCACTCTGGATGTTATAATCGATATGCCTTGAATTTACAACCACCAACATCATGCCAAGTCCCCTGTGGGACCAACCTCCGCCTTCACCATATGGATGTGTTTAGTAACTCCTGCTCGGCGCACACGCGCGAGGAAACACAAATATGCACGCACACATTTCCATGTATGCACACTCAACCCTGCATGCAAACTCACTCTAACACACGCAAGGACACACTTTTATTTATTTTTTTGTTACCATTTTGTGCCCAGACAGAAATAACGATGGAGTGAATGACAGCTCTTTCTTGTCAAGAATACAAAGCTGTCCATAACAAATATGTAAAAGAAATGTACATATGTGTGTGTATAGAACACTCACAAACACACACACACAGCAAGGCAGGCAGGAATCTTCTTTGGTGACGTTCATCTGTCAGTCTTTAAATTACTCCGGGTTTACAGGCTGTGAACTGGCTAAATGAAGGAGCATCAAATTCAACCACACAACAACGACAATCATTGCAACATGACACCTTCTGTTGCTTTGTGTGAACCTAAAACAGCTTAAATCCTACAGTGTGACACAGAGTGTCAAGAGAAGTCACTCACACACACGCACAAATACTCACCTTCAGACAGGTGGGCGGTGAGCGGCGTCTGTGTCTCCTTGCAGTAAGCCACCACCTCCTTGGGAAGGAAGTCTACCTGTGTGATCTTACAGGCTCCCAGCCTCTGCATCCTGCGCCTGGGTACCGGAGACAACATTTTCCCGTTACCACGGCCACATCGCGCACGGACTTGGATCTGTGCCACGTGCAATTGACATTCATTCTAAGGTGTAAAGCAACAAATAACATGCAACCACTATCTCAACCTCCACAAGGCCGCATCATTGGAGTGGTTTACCCTTTAAATGGAAGATCAAATGTGCGTTTTGGTTATGACGTGCCATGCAGTGCCAACTAAGATGTACTGCAGTATTCATTTTTGTCAGACAGCAAACTGGAAGAGAGAAGGAAGATGTACCCGAGCTCAGAATCAGCTTGCAGCTGCAGCACAGAGGGGTCTGCGTCCCACTGCAGCGTCCTGATGTCACCAACAGGGGGAGCAAGAGGACATGCATGTTTACAAACGTTATAACAAACACACAGACATCGGCGCACAGACACACGTTACCGCAAGTATGCAGACACACTCATCTAGGGAACAGCTTAACGTGGGGATTCCCATCAAATTTCATGCAAAGTTGGCCGTCTTAATCCCCCACGTGTAAGGGCCAATCAGGGAGACATGATGTGTTATGATGATTTGATGTACCCTATTTATTTAATGATCTCGTCTCTACCAATTGGTTCCTTGGGCTCTGCTGAAACATTTATGGACAGAACATGAGGAACGGCAGTATGATGCATTGTTTTACCCGTGGGAAAACCATCTAACCTGCTGGCATTTAAATGCAGGAAAGCTCAGCAGAATTGTTTGTTGGAATTTTTTAATCCCTTACGGCATCCACTAAATTGCATCATATGAATCCACACTCGTCTGTGCCTTGATGTTTTATATTGTGCAAACTTGTGTCACATGATGCATGAAAGCCATGAACGACCTATCCAGCAACATGATTTACACCTCGCAAACAACAGCACAACAAACATGCATTTATTGAGATCTCGCCTGCTCAATAGACGTGACAATACACTTGCGATGTATCGTCGGTGAGCTTACCAAACACTGGGGGAACAGCTGAGCTAATTCAGTGCGTCTGCATAATTGTTGGGGGAGGCAAAAATAAGTAGAAGGGAAATCAAGCAACAACTGAAACCGATAAGGACGGATCAAGTCTGCAAACTGTGAAAGGAGAACGCTTCTGACATCAGGACACTTTCTGATGATGGCTTTTAGGGCCAGTGAACGTGCCCGTCAGGCCCTCAGCTCGTGCCACGCGGCGCCAGGGGAGAGTGGCAAGGCTTCGCTTCGCACTGACAGACCGGCTGTTTTGTAGTAACAGCAATGACACTTTAAGCAGCAGATTGTCAACTCTGTGAAGGCTGAAATGACTTTGGTGGCTCAGCTCATGCAAACAGAAAATCCTCCGAGCTGACATTTAAGGGCGACAGTCGGGGAGTCACCGGGGGAGGATCGAGCCACGAGGGGAACAGGGTGGCGCTGTGCTGTCAGGGGCTTAAAAAAAAATAATTGTGATGGGAAGACATCCCTGAGACCACTTACAATGCTGTCGCTGTCTCTCTGTGTTCACGTGAGGGTAAATTCAGCTAAAGAAAGGAAGGGGCCGAGGGGAGGGTGGAGGGGCGTTCCTGGGTTTGAAATCCTTACCTTGAGCTCTGTGCTTGGGACTTGTTTTTAGAAAAACCTGACCTACGAAGGGACAGACACATACACAGCCACAAATGGAGAAAGCTCAAAAATGGCATGCCATCATCCAGGGTGGATTTGGGGCGAGGGTGGGGGGGAGGGGTGCGGGACATTCATTCGACGCAGTAGAACTAACTCACCTATTTGTAAAATCCAATTTGTAAAAGCTAAAAAGAAACCAAAAAATAAATAAATAAATAAATAAAAAGGGGTAAATTTATTACTGCTAGGAACTTTATGGTTTTTTTTAATCCCCAAGTCCACCCCAGTCATTCCAGCATAACATATCACCCCTGAGGGCATCACTCACACACTGACCATCAGCTGCCATAAGAAGCAAATGGAAAGCACCAGACGACCACGCTCTTCTTCACCAGGGACTTAAGTGTAACTCGTCGCTCTACTGGTGTGGAGGGTTTACGGGTGCAGCAGCAGTTTTGACACCTGAGCCAGCACTGACAGGATGGTGACGAAAAAGGGGGAAATGCCGACATTTTGTCTGCTCAAATCGGCTACTTCACAGCCGACTTATGGTTCATCGTCGTGGGGCTCCGTGTTCAGAGGGTGTTCCTTTTACTGGCTCAAAGTAACGACCCCCCCTGTAGAAATGATCACAGCCGAGACTGACCTCGACATCAAACTCAAGCGCTGTGAGAAGCAACAACCTGCACAGCGGTCATCAAAACACCGGACGGCATGACGGGCGACAGATAAGACACAGAAAAACCCATCAGGGCGACACAACCTCACCGCCCATCCTCACCTAAACCTGTCGTGCCATTGACAAGAAAAGAACACAATATGTGTCAAAAACTACCCACAGCCCAAAGCAACGGCACGTCATGATTTATTGTGTGTCTTTCACCTCTTTAGCATTTCTTGAATGAGAGTCGTAGTGAAGAGAGGCTTCTCAAGACACTGGTCGGGGAACGTGACGTGTGTGGTTTCGGCCTGCCTACCTGCCTGCTGCTGCTGCTGCTGCTCCTCCATCAGTGGAATCCTGGCTGCCCGCCTCACTAGGTGTGCTCCCTGATTTGGAGGGTGACACAGGGGTCGGGACTAAATAATGAAAAAAACATGAATCTGACATTACAGGCTGCAAAGAATGGACTGCTCAAAGGAAATTGGATGATTTGCAACAAAGTAAAAACCAGTGAATGAAAAATATAACAAATGTTAAAAAGAAAGGAGAGGAAAGGCAGGGCATCAAACACATTGTGCATTTGTGAGACATACATTTGTACTACTTTTGTAGATGCATTATAAATAACTTAAGCTATTAACAGGCACAGCAGTGACCCCGTTTTGAGGTGCTGAGGGTGTTGGTGCAACTTTAGACCACTAGAGAACAGTGCTTCCAAAGAGCCGCTGAAAGCACCCTGGGGATTCAAACTACACTGAACAACCCGGTTTCTGAACAAGCAAAGGGAGGATTCATCTGCACATGACAGGTTTTTATAAATTCATTTTTCAATTGCATTTCAGAGGAGAATTATCGAAACACTGGACATACATAGTGGAAGAGAAAATAATGTTAAACAGAGATGTAGAACTGACATGTCAAAGTAGTCATGTTCATCACAGTTTAATCACAATGCACACCAAATATATTACAATTCAATTTAGAATGAGCGACAGTGTTATCTGATCAAACCTCATGAAATGCAATGCGTTACAAAGTTAGTAATACAACACCAATACAGCATAATCAACAATGATAATAACAAGCGAGGCGGAGTTATACTGATCATTTTCAGCTCATTAAACATGTGATTGGTTGCTGGTCTGCTCGAGGAGCCCAGTCTAATCATTAAAGGGTTCATCTGGGATTTGGGGCTGTAATGTTTGAAGAATCAATTGTGACAATCGACGAATGCTTTTTGCAGTACAAGAAAAAAGTGGAAGAGGCTTTGAGGGTAAAAGGGTTACGCACCTAGCGGAGGCTCCGGTGAGATGCCGATGCTCTGGAGCAGGGCCTCGGTCTCCCGGCGCTTTCGGTCCAAGTCGGAATCCTCCGGGGTGGCCTCTCTCTTCTGCTGGCTCTCTGACTGTTTCAGGTCACATAGAAATACATCAGCTCACTCGCCATGACATGGGCGGTGACAGGTGACTGTATGCGGGTATGGACACACACACACAACCTCGGCCTTTTTATGTGTCACGGCCTGACAAAAAGCAATCAAACACACAAAAAATACGCACAAGAGAGCCATACAGCGCGAGTGCCGGTTGTGTGAATTTACTCACTTTTTTCCTTACCTCTTTCTTCTTCCTCTCCTCCTCCTTTATCTTTTTTTCCTGTCTGATTTGGGCGAGGCGCTGCTTCTTGCGCTCCAGCTCCGCCTTTAAGTCACTTTTGTCCGACATGGTGTCCTTCAAGCGAGAGTGACAATGTGCTCAGGTTTTGTCATACCACGATGCAGCATAATGGAGAATAGCTTTATCGCGGGAACCCGAGCAATGATCCAGAAACCCGCTGGGTGTGGCAGTCATACGGCCGCCTGCAGCGGCTGCGTAGCCTTGCTGGCCTGACAATTGTCAGCACTACACCACACCGGGCCATGGGGGGATTTCCACACCTGTGTGACTGTAGTACAGTTCTGAAGAGTGATCTCAATACAAAATATTAGATTTTAAATACAATACATCTGTGGTTAATAGGGATGGTACAAAATCTACCTTCTACAGTTCAAGTTTGGTATGTAGTTTTGTCCTAAACATCCCAAGTGTACACTTATGTTGAGCAGTCTTGCAGTCTAAATGTAGCCTTACTTGGCGGTCTTACAGCCTAAATGTAGTTTTCGGTCTGTAGATGCCACTTGACCCTGGTTGTTTAATAACGTCTGCTGAAGCTATTGGAAAACCAGAAACTAAACGGTGCAACCATGACAAAGACAAACCACACTAACCACAACTATAAATATAAAATCACACATTAAATGTGTCGAGAAGGGATTTTTAACTGCGTTACTAACATTGATAGGGGGTTATGCGCCCGCAGCTAACGTTAGTTAGCGTTATTTTAAAAATTAAAGCGCATTTAAATGCTGTGTGACGCGTTTATGGCCTTAATACAGTAGATTGACAGCGAATATTTAACGAAAAGGGGACAATTCTCTCGCAAATGACCGTTTGACGTGGCGTTGCTGTAACACTCGTACCTTGTCCACTCGTGCAGATAAATGATGTGTCACCCGGCAAAGATACTGTCTCACTGCTGCACCCCGAAGGAAAGAAAGGAAATCAGCACATTGTCTGCCGAACGTTAAAGTCACAGCGAGTCGAGGCCTCGGGTCGGTCGTTCAAACCTGATCGAGGCGACTATTGGTGGCGCCGGTCCGTGCGCAGCATCTTCGCGGATGATGACCCATACAGCAGATAACGCAGGTGCACCGCGCGCCGACACATCCCCAGGAGGAGCAGGAGGAGGAAATCCCACCTCCTTGGACATACGCACTGTCATCGTCCCGTTGCTTCTGTAACGTCGCCATCTTGCGGCCGTTGGGAGGAGCGCGTGGGATTTAGCCCAAACAAACGAACACGTGTCTGACGGCCGTCAAAGAGATCCTTATTTAAATGTACACACTAGTAACAGACTCGTAGCGTTAGTTCGACGCTCTACGGGTTCAAGATTATTTATTATTTTAGGTAAACACCGAAGCAGCATGTGGTAACGTTACGTCGTGTGGAACGTCGACAGGACGTCACTTCCGGTACGACGACGTCCTTCTTCTTCTTCTTCTTCTTCTTCTTGTCTTCTTCTTCTTCTACTTCTAATACGGCTTCTTGTTCTTCTTCTTCTAATACGGCTTCTTCTTCTTCTTCTTCTTCTTCTTCTTCTAATACCGCTTCTTCTTCTTCTTCTTCTTCTTCTAATACGGCTTCTTCTTCTTCTTCTCGTTTCCTTACGGCTAAATGGCCATAACACTTTTATTATTGATTTGCCTCGCCAGAACGATGATCAGTCAGACGTTGGCTGGGTGCATAGAGCCCTGGTGTGTGTGAAGGAGCGTTGAAGTGATGTCAGGAGTTCCAACACAGACTTATAGAGTTCGAAACAACCCAGCTGGGTCAACCGATGTATGTTGGGTTGATGAATTTTGACTCAGCGCATGAGTTGCACAAAAATAACCCAAATCCCCTATAAATAACCCATAATGGGTAATACATGTCATAACTCAGCGTTTGGGTAGATGAAATAACCCAGCAGTTTTTAGTGTGTACTGAAAGCTGGTCTGACTTATCCTTCTATCTGTATGTTGAGGTCTTTGCAAAAGAAGGGGAATAGCCAGAGAGCAATGGGAAAAGATGGAACTGTGGGGCAGTACTGACGCAATCCTATGATTTCTGCCTTTGCATAATCTATTTACTCAACTTTTTGTGCCCCAACAGTTTGTTTAAACACCCTTGGCAGAATGTGTATTAAATGGCCTCTGGATATTAACCCATTAACTTCACTTTCCTTTATCTCAAAAGCATTTCTGCCATTTCCACCTGCATCGCATAGCATTGTTTTTTTGCCTGTTGATTTGACATGACTGGATATCGAATATGGAAGCCCATTTCCACTAGTAAAAAAATACTATGACTGTGATATTGACCGGGTGTTTCCAGTAGTTGTTCAATGAAGGTCGCCACATCAGCCACCTTGGTTTTATTTGTCCTATGCCTGGTTTAAAATCCTTGTGGGTGAACTAAAAAAGCAATCCTAGTATTTCACTGTTGTAAAGCCATTTCTCTGTTGTAGGTAACATATCCTAAATGCGTGTGTTCATGTATCTTACAATTTGATTGTATCTATTTGATTCAAGTATTCAATAACTCTCATAATTATGAATTTCTACCTCAGTAGTATGACTCTCTTTGTCATGTGTATGTTTTTGAACTGGCAGAAATGGGCCTGCATAGTAAAATGATTTTAAACCAATCAATAAAACAAAAATACGTTGCTGTTCACGTGTCCACGCACTGATTTTCTATTACGTTGTGTTGTCAACCTCCACTTCACCCCGTCCTCCGGCGCCTATTGGTCCGCTCCGACGTCACTCAAGCTACGCCCCGCCCAGCAATAACGCACACCGCTCAGCGTATGAAAGTTGCATTTGAAGGGCAGAAGATCGACTTGTCGGGAGACAAGGAAGCCGCTCGAGAGAGAAAAACAAACAAACAAACAAATAAACAACAACAACGATGGAGAACTCACAACCAGCACCTTCCACCATGTTGATTTAACGACGTCTGTCTGTGCGCGAGGCCGAGCGGGCAGCTAATACGTGCTAGCTAACGGTCGCCAAACTGGAGCCGACCGGAGGAAGAAAGAACAGTTTGTCCGCTTAAAAACACCGACGGTCGGAGTCTGCGAAGGACGTGGGGACGATGAAGTTTGCTCAGTTCCTGCTGAAGAGCAGCTCCGTCTCGGGGATACCGAGACAAGTGGAGAGGTTCGCCAAGTTCTCCCCCTCTCCCTTGTCTATGAAGCAATTCATTGACTTCGGTGAGTGTGTTTTCGAGGAGTATCGATTCGGCCGCGCGCTGTTTGCACGTTATATAATCGTATAGCTCTCACGGGCCGGCTGCGCCGCTCCCAGTCAGGCGCACGTGCAGTCAGATGGACTTTGTAGAAGAAAAACAAATAGACGTGCAGATTGCAGAATGTTTTCATTCACACACACATTCATTAGGTCCCTCATCGCAAGATCAGATGGAGTCCTCAGAAGAAACCCCGGAGAGATTTCCTTGAGATGTTTCTTAGCAGGCTGCTGGGTTATTGTCTCATTGTCTTGGTCAGTTGGATGTTTGTTTGTTTTTTTTCACTCGTCGTCTCTGTCCCCTCATGTGACCGCAGGCTCGGCCGATGCATGTGAGAAGACCTCCTTTGTGTTCCTTCGGCAGGAGCTTCCTGTGAGACTGGCCAACATCATGAAGGAGATCGATTTCCTCCCTGACAAGCTGCTCGGCACTCCGTCCCTGAAGCTCCTCATCAGCTGGTGAGATCTCTACACGCATCTGATTGTCAGACTGTTGTTATAACCAAACAGTCTCGTGTTTAGCAGACGCGTCTTCCTGCACATCTCTGCATTACAAAAAGGACGATTGAGTGGACCTGTGGCACGAGAGTCCTATTGTGTCTCAGCGGCATCTGGGTTATCGAAGTCCTCTTCTCATTATGTGTCGAAGTATATATTTGTTTGTGTTTCGGCATTATCGTTTTAACTCTAAAACGCAAAACATTCGTGCAATTTGTCCTCCGTATTGTCCGCCGTTGTCTGTGCACCCACTGGGACGTATATTTAAAAAGATAGACCAATGCACCAGCTGTCGCGTCGGTACGTTGTGTACACACGCCTCCAAATACAAGTTGTATCATAAAGATGCGGCGCAGAGTTTTGAAGATACGCATGCATACGACAGCCTTTGTTTGTGGACACCAACCTCAGCATGTGTCAATCCGTGTGCACACACACATATCTCACGGCGTGAAAAGTGCACGTGCAGGAAGACTATAACAGTTACCCAACCTCCGGCCTCCACACAATAGCCTCAGTGATGTCTGCATTGGGCCACGTGCCTCCGACACTCTGGCTTCCTCGTTTGTCTGCTGCACAGCGGCTCAAAGTGTGAGAGCTGGAGGTCGGTTAAAGGACAAACTGGCCGTGTGGAAATTGGAGCCAACCACACTGCTGTTCACCTTTCACCCAGTTTCTCGACTTGGGAGTGCGAACTCACTGAGCTCGGCACTCCGGGTCCACCGGCCTCCTGATATAGCCTGCGATAAAGCGAGCTACTATTGTCCGGAAGGGACAATGTTATTGTAGTCATGTGGAAATACTAATTACACAGCGGTTAAGATACGTTTGATCATGTGTTGTATAACTGAGGCTCACTGCCTGCTGACTCGTTGTTTAAAGCTTTTACATGAATGTACCCGTGAATTACAGTAAATTCTGTATTTGTTTTGTTAAATCCATTATTTTGTGTCCAACAGGTATTCCCAGAGTTTGATGGAGATAGTAGATTTCTTAGAGAAGGATCCAGATGATAAGGATGTCCTGACAAAGTAAGTCGTTTAAAGGAGCTTTCTAGTGCATACCTTTTGCTTCTGTAAACAGTTTATACTTCAGAGCAGTGGGGCTCACTCGAACGCACCAAAAAAGTGCAGAGAAGCAGATTACAACACACACAGGAAGGAAAAAACAACTCCATTCTCTGCTCAAGCGGACACACATTACTCCACTGTATCTTTACATTGCAGAAGGCCGTTTTTTTCACATTAATGCGGTCAATGTCATACAGAGAATATGAACGTCCCTGTCTGCTGGTCACCAATTCAGTTTGTAATGTTCTTCATCAACTGTAGCACCCATCCAATAACTCTGTAATTACGTAACTGCTCATTCTTAATATCGTGTTGCAAGGTTGAGCTCAGTTGACAGTTTGATTGATGTTCTTGTACGTTATTGAAGCGCTCCTGAAGGCCAGCGTCGTACTTGAAGATTAGTTTTGGATTCAGTTCCACTGCTTTGCAAAAACCCAACATGTTGCAAATTCAAGTGGAACCGTTCATGTAATTCAGCAACCAGCAATCAGTTATTTGATCTGGAGCAATTTAGCTTGTTGAACACGTATCTCTATATTTCATCTTTGGTGTAAACCCTTTTTAAAAAATCACGTATCATCTTGTTAAAAACAAATGTAGCTGATTTTTGAATGTTTGTTTCTTTGTAGTGTTGTTTAATACGTTACCATAGCACCCACTGGGGACGCTAGTTTACCAGTGCTTTGGGAGTAGCTACGGCACGTTTGTAGGAAGATAGTGTTGCTATTTTTTTTTCCCCACTCAAATCTCAGCCCTGATTTGTACTAATGGACCCTGAAACGCTCAAGCGGCCATCGTGTCTTTGCCCTCAGCTTCACACAGACTCTGGTCAACGTCCGCAACCGGCACAACAACGTGGTGCCCACCTTGGCCCAGGGGGTGGTGGAGTACAAGGACGCCTTCGGCGTGGACCCCGTCACCAACCAGAACGTCCAGTACTTCCTGGACCGCTTCTACATGAGCCGGATCTCCACGCGCATGCTCATGAACCAGCACAGTCAGTATAGCACTCTGTCGTTGACTGTGAGTTGATCTGCACAGTCGCTCACACTCGGAGCTCCTCCTGTCCTCTCAGCTTATCCATGAAGCGCTCGTAACGTTTAACGGCGGTTTCAAATGCACAGCTCATTGCCCGATCTCACCTGTCACATTTAAAGCAGCGGAAAAGACGGGCAACCTTCAACAATCGCTCGTCTGGAGTTTTCTGTCGCCGAGTGATACAACAGCGTGTGTGTGTGTGACTGCGTCACCACAGTGAATTGTGTCCGTCACACACTTCTGTTCCGTTTTGCCCCGTAGCCTTGATCTTTGACGGCAGTGTGAACCCAGCCCACCCTAAACATATCGGCAGCATCGACCCCAGCTGTGCCGTGGTGGAGGTAATAAAAGGTAATGAAGGATTCCCATCTTATTGCATCTAATCTTAAGGACTCATGACTGTTTGACCTTTTTATCATTGGATTTTTTTTTTTTAGAGTCCGTACACAGCAATCAACCGCAGATGATTTATTTTGGTTTTTGTGTCACTTTCTAGATGCCTATGATACTTCGAAGATGCTTTGTGAGCAATATTACCTGACCTCTCCGGATATGGAGATCATAGAAGTCAATTGTAAGTCTTGCCAACCAATCACAAAAGTGGTTGTCTATATTTCCTTAGTTTGTTTAAAGTTATTGCCTATTCTGTCTCACGGTTGTTTCGCCTGGATAGTTTGGGCCGTAGCGGTCTGTGTGACCATCGTTGTGCCCCTGAAATCGAACTGAACGTTCCGCTGTAGGAATCAATCTTTGTTGGTCCGAGTGAAGTCCTTTGTGTCTGTGTCCCGCCGGCCGGGTCCGCCAAGAGCTAATGTGGACGTGCCTCACTTTGAAGAGTAATCGACAGATGAACAAACTGAACAGAAATAGATTTGATTGTATCATGCTTCTGATACATGAAGCTCACACATCAGTGGCTCGGATAATAACGTGAATAAAGCTTCATTTCGTGGCTTATTATTATCTATTGTTTTCACAGCCAAAAACCCTGACCAACCCCTGCACATAGTCTATGTGCCGTCTCACCTGTACCATATGCTGTTTGAGCTTTTCAAGGTAGAGTACCAAACAAGCCTGAAGACCAGACGCATGTTGTTCCTCACTGCGTGCCTGTTTACATCCCTTCCCCATCCTCCTTTTTCTCTGTTAGAACGCCATGAGAGCAACAGTAGAGACGCACGAGACGAGCCCCGCGTTGCCCCCCATCAAAGTGCGAGTCTCACTGGGAACGGAGGACCTCACCATCAAGGTAGAGGATTCGAGACTGACCACGACTTTAGTACTAAGATCTGTCAATGCAGCAGAGGGAATAACACAGGGAGAAAGAGACAGGGTTATGCTATCAAACAAGTGTTGTTGAGCTTTTCACTACAAGCCCCTGTACTGCATAGTTGCCAGAGAAGGAAGAACACCCCTTGTGTATCTAACACACTGCTCCTTTATCTTAAGATGTCCGACAGAGGAGGCGGAGTCCCGCTGAGGAAGATCGAGCGTCTGTTCAGCTACATGTACTCGACGGCTCCGAGTCCAGTCCACATGGACAACTCCCGCAATGCACCACTGGTGAGGCTGCAGCTGTCTCCGTCAGTATGCAGCATGCTACAATACTACAAACACGCGTTTGCTTCTTAAACTGGGAGTAAAAGTCAACCAGGTGGTAAATCTCCCTAATCAGAGATTCAAACAACGGAGCACGTTGCAAATTGGCTTATCGCAAAGAGGATCGCGGTCAAGATTAAACTTTAACCATTAGATAAACTGTCGACCTGTTTGCAACACTCTCCGGTGTCCACGCTATGTTTCTAAACGTGACCGTGTTATCGCTCCATCAGGCTGGCTTTGGCTACGGCCTGCCCATCTCTCGACTGTATGCCAAGTACTTCCAGGGAGACCTGCAGCTCTACTCCATGGAGGGCTACGGCACCTCGGCTGTCATATACCTGAAGGTGGGAACGCCAATAAAAATAACAGTCAAAGCCAAGTTGGTTCAGTTAGTTCATGTACTTTCAACTACACTTACTGGAGTCACTTAAGTTTGTGGATAATATAAAGTAATAGGGGTGGGGGAAGTTCGATTTTTCGATTTCTCTCGATTTTCTCTAGAACGATTCGGTCTCGATTCAGAAAAGTTAATAATCGTAATAAAAAAAAGTGTCTCGCGCAAGCTATTTGCTCGCTCGCGGAGCGTGAAATTCCTCGCTCGCGAGGTTAGTCTCTGCTCGCGCTCGAAGGTGTTTTCTACGCGCTCGCTGTTTTTCTTTCTGACAGTAAGGGGGCGGAGCCAGTCACCGTGGTCTCTACACCTGATTGGTTACAAACCTCGTCTTTGGATTGGCTGGAGTGATGCATTCACACCACTATAGAAGCCCATTTCCGCACTAATGTAAGGGGATAAAATTATGAGATAAAACGTTGTCAAAAAACAAACGCCCCCCTTCGGTAATCGTAGTGGACCGTAGATGACAACCAGCTACAACCATCATTTACCATCATTACCGGCACATGAAGAGCAATGCGTCCAGCTCGCAGACCGGTCCGTCAGTCTGAAACCGAATATCTTGCCAACTTTACCGAACTATGAAGGAGCCTGCGCATATCTTACCTCATTATTTCGATTTTCCAAAAAGTCGATCCGTATTGAAAGTTGGCAAGATATTTACAGATTTTGACTTTTTTCCGGAATTTTACAAATACGGACCGGTCTGAGACTAAGAGAAGCTTTTTCCTCATTTAAAAGAAAAATGAATCTGTTTAATATTTTTTTTACATAGGCTACTTCCATATTGTGTTGAAATGCAAGCTGCATTGGTTCTTGCATTGTTGATAGAAAATCATATTTGTGACAAAGATTTTTTTTCTCTTCTAAAAAATTAGAGAAGGTAATTCATCTGTTGATTTTCTTTAATTATCAAATAATGTAGGAAGTGATTAGCAACCTCTGAGTAGCAAACTCAGATTTGAGAAAATTTAGAAAATCGAGATGCATCGATAATAGTTTTATCAGTTTAGAATCGATAATCGGTTTAGAATCGAATCGTTGACCTCTGAATCGGAATCGAATTGTGAGGTACCAAGAGATATATATCCCACCCCTATAAAGTAACTATTTAAAAAAGGTCATTGCACGACTGATTTATGTCGCTTGTGATTTGCAAGTCGAGACATGTTCCATGTCAGGAGACCTTTGCTGTCTCTCGTTAAGCCGGTAAATGGAGCACAGAATGAACTTTGTAGGAAAGGCCGGTGAGAAACGACCTGGATCCGACTCTCATTCACGGGGACATGCCCGCGTGATAAGGACACGGACTAATACGTTGTCCCTCTGTTCTGCGTCACAGGCTCTGTCCTCCGAATCAGTGGAGAGGCTTCCTGTTTTCAACAAGTCAGCCTTGCGGCATTACCAGACGAGCATAGAGGCGGACGACTGGTGCATGCCCAGCAGGGATCCAAAGAAACTGGGCAACTCCAAGTGGATTCTGTGATGGCGGACGCAAGTGAAGGACACTCTTATGTAGTTTAATTTAAAGAATTATAGGTTTAAAAAGAAAAGGGTCCACGTTGGAGGAATGAACAAAGTGGTTCTGTGAGTGGGGGAAGGCGCCGCATGCTACGGGACCTGGACTTGTGGATCCATTCATCCTCTCATTTCTCACAGAGAGAAGCAGAAATACTTTAAGATAAATGCACCGAAATAACTGAACTATTACTAGAAGCCTCAAGGCATTTTAATGTAGTTATGTTGTACAATGATTACTGCCGGCTGTTGGTAATCTAACAAGTATTAATCTTATTTTTCAGGTATAATAAACCTGTTATACTTTGTTAATCAGTATGAAGAATATGATTGCAATACTGTAAGACTGAAAAAATAGTCTTTCAATTGAATTACCTTGTTGAGGTAATTGAATTAAATGTTTATCAAGGCTCAGAAAAGCCAGCCAAAGCCAGCAGGTTCATTTGAGTTAAACAGAACGCATTCACAACCAGCACAAAGACAAAGGGAGAAAAGTATTTTCCTCCACTGTTGGACATGTAGGCATTTCATTCATTCATTACTTACAGCACTGACTGACAACTTCTGTATTTCAAGCTGGTCTATTTCAGACTCAATTACATAATTTCAGAGACATTATAAGGAGAATTTGCACTGGTCTTGTGTGTGGTGTAACATTACATCAATGTATTTTAGCGTGTTTTATGTGATGTTAAAATGATTGATGGAGTTCCAGATTGCAAAATGAGGACGTGCCTTTCTGGAAGTATAAACAGATACAAAGTTATTGCAACATATTTGAAGTTAATCTGTTTGGTAAACTGTGAATAATTTTCTTCGAACTGTAAAACTGCCAAATTATCCATGACTGTCTCAATAATAATAGACACAGAACTGAAATACAAACTTTTTAAACCTGCTCCAAGAAAGTTTGATGTGCTTTCAAAGAGTAACTGTCTAGAACTGCCATTTGGGAACATCAAGTGTTTTGAAATGATGCATGTTGTACATTCTAGTGAGTCACTGCAGAGGGTGCGACGGACGTCAGGAGGAACGGACGGGACATGCTAAGACAAGTCTGAGTAAGCTGTATTGATCTAACAGATTAGTGTTTTCTTTATCCAACATACATTTAACCTCTTACTCATTTTGCCAAGTTTGTAGCATTTAGAATGAGAACGAGATCTTGCTGATTCAAAGGTGAACACTAACTTTATATTGTCTCCAGCGGACACGTTGCATTGTGTACTGTATGGATATTATTGTCTGTGTTTGTGTGTTACTGTACCTTGTGGCCACAGTAGAAAGACCAGTGAATGTGGAAAATAAATCTCGCTTAGGCAACCAGCAAAACTCATCTGCTCTCTTCAACTCTCTTCTCTCCCCACAGCTTGTTTTAGGAAACTTTGCTCTGTTTGTCTGACACTAATTGCGAACACAGTCCAGCAGCCTTTTTCGCGTGGCCAGCTGCCATGTGGGGGGAGTTTGAGAACGGGCTGTTCCCCTCCTCTGTCATTACCGCGCCCACAGGCCACACTCTGACCTTCTGCGGCTTTCCTCCGCTGGTCCCTCGGAAAAATCGTTTTGCCAGTTCATTCAGGTACGATCGGCCTTGCGGCAATGAGAACGCCGCATTGTGACAGCTCCCTTCTTAAAGATAAGGGAAAAGAAAATGAAATCACTGCAATGTCAGAATCACCTCCTGATGAAAGCCTCTTTTCCACTTCCTGTTATTATAATGCCTGATTTAAGAATATATAACGTCTCTGTGCGTTGACCTTTACTGCACTATTTTAGGAGGGACAAGGCCTGACCCTTCAATCCTCCACACAATGTTCCCTCCTAAGGAGGTGTCTGGTACACATGCTGACCAACAGATCTCAGCGACACCTGTTCACGTACATGAGCGGTGCAATAATATCTGAAATAATAAATAACGGCTTTGAGACGGTCACTGACATGAAACATTTACCCGGATTTTGGTGCTGTGTTATTCGAGATGAATAAAAAGCTTAAGTTCCTTGATCCTCCTAATTCAGCATTTGTCTTGTAACGTTTCCTGAAGCTTCCAGTTCATTTCTCCACCAACAACACGAAGCACCGAACGAAAGCATTTCAGAGCAGCGACCGTGAGCCGGAAAACCCGCTCGCATGTACCAACCTGCTCTAAGAATAACACGCCGCTGGACCCGCTGTGTCAACAAAGAACAGACAAGTTTATACAACATTATTACACTGTGTCTTTACCAAACAAATCTGTTGCTATTTCACTGCCCTGAGTATCAGATTCAACATCACTGCGCAGTGGACTTAGCGAGAAATGAGAAATTTCATTATTGTATGAAAGTGGTCAATATACATGGCTTCATGTGCAGCCGACTGGAATAACCAGCACTGGTTGTGGAGGGCTTTGTCGAGTGTTTGTTCAGCAAATAAGGGGGTGTCATTAGCGCATTAACTCGAGAGGAAGCATTAAGGCTGGCTGCCAGGGGGATGTGGGCTAACACTGTGATGGAGAGACTAATTGTATTTACCTGATGCTCAGTTCCTCATCTGATGAGAAATACAGTGTGAAATACAGTTTTATGGATTGATGGTGCTTCCGTGTGACCCAGTCAACAAATATTCTCATTTTTCCTTCCCGTAGTCATGTGATGCAAAGACAAGTTGCAAATTATTTTCTTTCCGTACTGTCAAGGAAGGATTTCTTGCGTGTTCCAGACAAAGTCCTCTGTAGGAATGATGAGCCAAAATATAAAAAGACACGCCTGTCAGTACCAGCTCCAACTTGCAGAATGTTTGCTTTCTATAGTCAGCAGACGGGAAACAAAGGGGTCTTTTAATCTGTCATCAGTATAATACCCCCTCGGGTTCCAGCAGTAAGTACTTCTTCATAGGAAGTGGCAGCGGCAGCTGTGCCACACCTGCGTGGCAGAAGCCAGCCAGGCCGGCTCTTATGGCGCATCTGGTCAAGTGGAGCAGGCTTCGAGGAGCGTCGGTGCAAACGGCGAACAGCGAGTCGTAGAAGTCTTTGTGTCGCTGAGTGGGAAGAAGGAAAAAAAAAAAGAGGAGACGGACTTCACATCTCATCTGGATCGTGAGCGATCAATTCAAATTGTTCAAAAACAAAATGACTCTTCACACAGCTTATCACGCTCTATGGCCCAGTTACTCACTGAACACATACCTCATACTAACGTACAGCTTTTTTTTAATGCACTACCTTGTAGCAGTCATCAGGAATGGCGGCCCTCCACTTCTTTGTGGGCTTCAAGCGTTCATAAGAGTTGACCATTATTTCCACCGCCGCAGGGTAGTCGTAGCACGCCTGCAGCACCTGCGGCAAACAAGACACGACATTTCGTCTGAAGTCTGAAATGGGATCCGAAATCGTAGGGCGTCCGTCTCTGCACCTTGTGGAACTGGGGCGGGTAGATCCGCGCCGCGTTGTGGTTGAGCAGCAGCTGGTAGCAGCGCTCGGGTACGGCCATGGGCCGGACCCCGGTCACTTTGAGCACGTACTGAATAGGGGCACAGCCGTTGATGTCCATTGCCTGGGTGTCTGCCCCGGCCTCCAGCAGCATCTGCATCAGCACGTGGTCGCAGTTCCAGGCCGCTTTGTGGAGAGCGGTTTTGTTGTCCTCTTCTCTGAGGTTGGGATCTTGAGGAGAAGGAAAATGTTTTTTTTTTTTTAAAAAGCAAAAAAATATCGGGGGGGGAAAAAGAGAGACAACGCTCACCCGCCTGGTGGTCCAGCAAGAGGCGACAGACGAGGTGGTGATCTTGGCTGTAGTTTTGCTCTTTGGAGTCGAAGGCCCAGAAGCACGCGGTCATCAGCGGCGTTTCCTGCAGCGAGTTCACCGCATTCACAGAGGCGCCGCGCTCCAAGTAAAGGGCCACCAGCTCCGGAACGCCAAATCTGGCCGCCGTGTGTAAAGGCGTGTCCTCCTCATTGTTCTGGCTGGCCGTATCAACATTGGCACCTGCGTGGGGGGACGGGGAGGACAGAGGAGGGGCGAGCAACGGTTATTCTGTATCACTTTGATTAATTCGCCAACATCCATTCGCCCCTTCCCTGCCGACCTTTGAGGATGAGCTGCTCGGCACAGTCCACGGACCCCCCGTTGACGCAGTAGTGCAGCGGCGTGTGTCCGCTCAGAGACGGGCTGTTGACTTTGGCCCCGTGGGCCAAGAGCAGGGCGACGCAGTCCCCGTTGGAGAGCTCGCAGGCCACGTGCAGCGGCGTCATCCCGTTGGGCGTCCGATTGACGGCCGCACCTTCCCGGAGGAGCACCAGTGCCGTTTCCACGGCGTTGTGCATCACGCACACGTGGATGCCGTTCGCCCAGGACGTCTCCAGTTTGTAGCCTGGGAGCCAGTAGCCTGAAGCAAAGGCAACAAATGACTGCTGAGGTTCCACAAGATCACAATGCTTCCTGCCGGGTTATCAAGTGCTTTACAAGTAAGAGGTCAAAAGTAATTGAGCTCTGACTAGATTCACACCTCATAATGGCATTATATTTAATCCCCAGGAGTATGTAATGTAATAGTAGCTCATGTAGAGGGTTTTTAGTTTTAGGAGCCACAGGGATTTAACACCACCTACTGGAAAAACTACAGAACAAACGTTTGATGTTATGATATTCAAGCAGTGTTTACGATCTCTTTTCCTTTCTTAGTGCCTTGTTAAAACTACGACGTTTCACAATCTTATCCTGGATACTCGCGTGAGAATTCATCTTTCAGGGTATGAATGCTCGTCATACTATGACATAACACAGCAGCATTTCAGTGGGGATTTTGTGGAAAAGCCTCCGTACCTTGCTTGTATGAGGCCAGCACCATGCCGGGGTCCTCCACCTCCAGCACAGTGTCAACGTCTAGTTTCCCAGTGTGCAGAATCTGCATCACCTCGTGGGCGTCGTCGGCCCGCAGGGCCTCCGCGAACTGTCGTTTCAGCTGCTTCACAGACAGCTGTGTGGCGCTCGACTCCTCCATGAGCTCAGTGAAAGAAGGGCCTCGCTCCCCGTGTGGCGCTCCAAAGCCAATCGACGCTAACGCTCTCCACGCAACGTGGAGGGCATTGGAAATAAACGCACTAATGGGAATATTAAAGGTGTCAGTCATACCCAACCTGGAAGGCCTCCATTAGGTCCAGCCAACAGATGAGGTTTGAGGGGAAAAAAAGCAAATATGAAGTGAGGCAACAAGTGATATAAGGGAGCCGTCAAGAGGGGAGAAAAATAGGCCTGGAGTGAAATTAGGCTGAGTAAAAATAGAGCGGGGGGGAGGGGCAGGAGAGCTACAGCTGACTGGCTGATCTGGAGTCAGTCTACTGAGATGCCACTGAGAGAAATGCATCAAGCACCACACATGGTGAAAGCAGGAACAATCATAAACAGTCATAACATAAATCTTTGCACAGTTCTGATGCATGTAGCAGGTATTCCTATATATTCCGGCTGGCACATGATCACGGAAGTCAGATAAATGTTGGAAAAAAAGAAGAAACAAAAACACGCAGGTTATGGACAGTGACTGCACATTTTATTCAGTGTGACAGGTTTAGCTGCCCTTTCAAACTTTTCAGGATGCCAAAAATAAGAGCAAGGTAACGACAAAAAAGGAAGGAGGAGAATAAGCAGCACAGCTTTTTAACAGGAGAGGGAAAGCAGGGCTAGCAGTCAGCGATTATCTTTTGCTCTCTACAAAACACGAAAGACAAACCCTTCCGGACGAGACTCAAACGCCTGCCAGGAGCACCAGGGTCTCATCCATACGTTGGTTTCATCATGCCGAGCACACGGAAACGACCCGGAAACACATCGCAGCCTCAGGTGTGACCTTTAAGCTCCTCAGCCCCTCGGACAAACTGTGCACACATACGGTCACGATAGAAAACAAGGCTTCTTTAGGATTCTTTCAGCATATTGCTCTCAGTATTTCACTATACATACAAAAAGAGTCAAAAGAGTGCAGTCGGACTGACTTGACAGGGGTGGGGTGGGAGTGTGGGGGGGTGTATTCACAGAATGCTTCAAGGGTTATAAAATAGACCTAAAGAACACATCATGAGCAGTTTATTGGAGTTGCACTGGAGCAGCACTATGGCTGTTATAGAGGAGAAACGGTACGCACAGTGGGGGGGGGGGGGGGGGGGGGCATCTCCAAACAGTCCTTCATTTGATAAAATCCATCTACCTCTAAATAACTTTAAGTTTTGGCAACAGGAAGTGATCATACAATTCTGGATAAGTCATTGCTAAGTGTTAATAATCATTTATTGTTCTTTCACTCTTATTCTGAATAAATTATCATAAACAGTAGTCAGTTGCTTCATTAAATACAGAAATAAATAAATAATAACATTAGTAGATCAGTGATAAATGTATTACTGTGGGATTGCATGGATGAACTGTATCTATATGACTTGCTCTTAACCAGTTTACAGTACACCAGGCAGGGCCCTTAGACAAAAGGGAATTATTACCAAAGCTGCCTTCATTTTGATCACGGTGACAAAGGTGTCTCTTTAGTTACTGTAAACCCACGGAGTGACTCTCGGGAATGCTGAAGAAGTAACACAGGGATCGTGTCTCTCAGTGACCGGCAAAATTCATAAAACAAGAGTTGCGTAAAGCACACGTGCCGAAAGGTATGTTCATTTTATATCTAAAAAGTAAATCAAAATGTTTCAAGTCTTACTGAACCAGTTTTCGTAGGAAAATGAAAACTATATTTCCTCCATCAGGTGCCACTTCCACATCAGCAGTATCAGGCGTAATCGTCTCTTAGATCATTTCTAGATTCACGGTGTCTGTCCTCCATCGCAGAGGCGACTTGTCTATATGGCAGCATTCCTAAATAATATTCAGAAATCATTTGCAAGGTAAACTCTGTCAACACTCACACTGAAGGGGTACTACTCCTTTAGAATTTCTAAAGGCAGTCGCAGGGTATTATTTCTTTGTGAGAGAAAATACAAAAAGATGTCAAAAGCAGGTTACGAGGTGTCAAAAATTAACATTATGCATTTAAGTAGAAAGTGTAATTTTCACATTTTTTGTTTTGTTTTTGTGGTATAGGCTTTGTTAGTCACAAATTCCATGATTACATTGTATCTGAAGTCTCCATCAGAACCAGTGCCATGAACTGTAGTCTGTCCTCGTTGTCATTCACACTTTATATGTATACTGTACGGCGCATTGGACAAGCCAGTACAGAGGTGGAATTTACAGTGTTTGCACTTCCAGTGTTCTTGCAGATACTGAGAGTTTGTTTCTCCTTCATGCACTCGGTTCCCCCTTTAGTTCCTATTGGAAAGTGTTGACAGTAAGCAGCATGGGGACACCCAGTGGTGGGAGAGGAGTACTGCCTCGTGTCTTCCAACTCTCCAGCGTGAGCTTCGTAAAAGCACAGGAGCAATTTCGCCGATCCATGTATCTCAACGGGATGAACACAAGTCTATTGAAATGGCACATCAGACAAATGTGTACTAGCGCCGTGCCGTCTACGGGTGTTTTTATGGATAATTCCACGAAGACGATATGACATGAGGATGAGTTGAACTGTTTGCAGACTTTTTTTCTGGCTATGAATGAACACTTGTTTACAGCAATAAACAGCCAAATTAAATTTTAAAATCTCAAATGGCCAAAAAACTGGGTGTAAAATGAGGCAATTGAACGGGACGGGATCCTCATATCCAACGGCATATTTTGGTTTAATTTGCTTGGTGAAGAAGTCACTCATTGGTCTCCGACAGTTGGGTGTGTGGCGCCACCAGTCAGAAGCATTGAACTACTGAGCAGGAGTCCCTCAGGGTTCCTAGTGTGGCCTACTGACGTTCTGTTCCTCCAGGTGCTACTCGGTGTGGTGCTACAGAAAAGCAGCAGGTCGGCGATCTAACAATTCACTTCACTTCACGCCGTGCTTTCTCTGCTCGCGTCCTTCTGCTGCTGCTCAAGCTCGCGCTTCCGTAACTTCTCGCGCTGTTTCTCCACTTTCTCTCGGTTCCTCTGGGCCTTCTCCAGCAGAACTTTAAGGTCTTTGATCTTTTTCTTGATCAGGGCCCGGTCCTGGGAAGAAGAAACTCCAAGGGCCTGAAACAAATGAACCGCCCATAACTTTCCTGTCGTTCCTCCTTTAAAGCATTTTATGATTTGAATCTAATTCACTTGTCATTGCTTAAAATGTCCTTATTTACCTGATTTAAGTTTTATTCGTGCCAATATCCCTGTGATGGTTTTTAAAATGTGTGGTACAGCACTGAAAATACTGTTACTATATTTCTATTGTATTCATTTTATATGTAGGGTTTTGAGTCGGGCTTGTTACTTTGATTATGTTACTTTGATTATGTTATAAACATAACATAAAATAATCACACTTACTTTCCGACATGTTAAAATTAAATTCCCTCAAACATATCTTTGGTATTACTACACTTCCTCGCACTCATTGACTGACATGTGACCTGATACATTGGCGTTCTCAAATATATATATATGTGTGTATGTGAGTGTGTACGAACCACTCACCTTGAGCTCAGCACTCTCCAGCTGCAGCAGCTGTTCTCCATCTATGTTCCTGGCAGTGAATTCTGGGATGTGGTGTTCTAAGTGGAGGCCCATTAGCCAGCGGGCCACTTGCTGGGAGGTCCATTCCGCGATGCTGTGGTTCTGACAGGGGAACTGCTTCTGCAACTGTGCCTCGTCGAGGATCTGAGCACATACAACAGGAGGAGAGAATTAGAAAAAGAATGAGATGCAAATCTTTCAAACCCAATATTGCGATATAGATTTTTTTTCCGACAGACTGCTGAATTTTAATGAAAATCCTTCTATTGCATGAATGATGTGTTGTTATCAAACAGCATAATTGGCTTATACGCAACGGACACGTGAAAAATTGCATGCATTTGAACACAGTTCTCACCTCATCATCAATCATATCCAGACTCTGAGTGCGGCAGCATTGAAATAAACAGAAGAAGACTGGGCTGGTAACAGGGCAAACTACAACAACTAAGACATCATTCAAATATAAGTAGTGCATTGATTTAATGCTTGTGGTTTTAAATATGAAAGCTTTTTCCTGTTGGATAATGCTTCTGTCTTTAAAGCCTTTCAGTGAAAAAGTTGAAAAATGAACGGCCGGCCACTGGTTCGTTCAGACAATTCAATCCCTACCGTTGAAATAAAAAAGACACATATTCCAAGTCTATATGGTTACCTCGTCTGAGGAAAGCGCCGGTGTGTGTGAGCGTCCCAGCGCCTTGGTCTCGCTCTGTAGGCCGCTGATCTCCACCGAGCTGCTGCTGCTGCTGCTGGCGCTCAGATCGTCGTTCAGAGCGGGTCCCTGAGAAATCAAGAACACTCTCATAGGACTCAGGGGGAGAGAGGACCGGCTTTAGTTGATTAGATGGAGGGCTTCTCTACTTCTACGCCCTCAAACGGAGAGTCCGGAGGAGGGGGCATCGTACAGAATGATCTATGCGCTTCTATTTGACAGCCAATAAAAAGTACACTTAACTAATATATATATACGCTTTTTTTATTGACTGCAGGACATCAGGGTTGTGCACATTCCTCATTTTTATGATGTTCCATTATAGCAAAAACTGAATGTCATTAGGGGTTGGAAATGATGGAGCTGGATGCAATAAAAAAATACATCTCTCTCTCTCTCTCTCTCTATATATATATATATATATATATGGACTATAAGGAGAGGAATAACTAATAATATATCAGAGTTTCCCCTACCATTATATTAGAGGGGCGCCCCTCTAAGTTAGTTCAAGTTAGTTTTCGTTTAATTTTATTTTCTAGATAGCGCTAGATCACAACTGAAGACAATGATTTGATGAGTGCAGAATCAAAAATAATCTATGGTACCACGTGTGATATCACACAGGATTATAAACAGTTTTCACTGCCCATTTAAACAAATGTAATCTTACTGTGTCATTACGACATGTGTGATTGAAGGTGCATTATGAAACAAACTGATTCGCAAAGGAAACGTTTCTTTTTTCTACAAAATCATGATTTAAGATCCCACGATTGTCAAAAAGGACATTTATTACAGTATCACTGAAGGCATAATTAGGATCATAAATGGGTTATTATTGAGGATCATTGAAGAAAACTCATTGATTTTCTTTGAATTCATAATGCAATTATGCATTTTTTGACATAGCAACTAATTTCCAGTTCAGTACATTGAGGTCAAATTGAACAAAGCACAAAATAATACAATACCAAGTAATATGAATAGGAGAAGAAGTGGGGCCATGTAAGGGAGGTCTGTTCAGAAATAACACATCAAAGCATGTGATCAAACTTACAGTTTGCTCTCACTCCACTTATGAATACTTTAGAGTCACTTCATGTCCTCAGTGTGAACTGTGCAGTGAATCATTAATTGTGACCAAACCTCATGTAGCTTGGCCTTGAGTTTGTGTGGACTGTCCTCTGCTGACGTCTCTGTGGATCTGCGGGACGGAGAGGAAAATGGCGTCAAGGTCAGCTGATGTTTACTGTAGCAAACAGCTTCTGCACTTCCACTTCTGGTAACATTTAGAAGAAGTTGTCCAGCATGAATGAACTAAATACTTGTAAACCATCCATCTTCTGGTCTGATTTCATCATCCATGATACCACTCTGACCAAATCTATCATTTATAAACAAAATAGTTAATAAATGCGTTACAGAAAAATCACATTGAGTGCCAATTAATGGCATTGAAGGACAATGAATTATTCTTCAGTTGGTGTATGTAACGAAATCCTGTCATTTCATTCTGGTATTTAATCTCACCCGGGATCCGGAGCTCGTCTGCGTTCCTCCACACAGTGGGAGGGGCTCGACGTCGCAGGAGACCGAGAACCTGCGACGACAAACGACCGCACACTGACGTTACTCCTACTTCAAGTGACCAGCGGACGCAGCTGCAGATGCGTTGGTGACCATTTGATCCGTGGTGCTCGTGGTGAGAAGTGCAGGAGTGCTGACCTGCGGGGGGCGGCCGGTGCAGAGTTCGCCTGGGGGAGCTTCCTGCGCCATCACAAGAGGCCGCGCTGCGAATAGAACCCGGCCGACTGTGGGCCGGACTGCTGTGTCCTTCCGACGCCTGGAGCATAAAAGGCACAAAAAAAAGGGGACATGAAATGAAGCAAATGGAGGAGAAGGGAGAGGGGAGTGTGAGGGGGGAGTGCGGGCGGAAGAAAATGAACGGGAAACGCAAAATGGAGGAAAGCAAAGGCTCTGAAAAAGAATGTGCATTCAGAACAAACTGTATGTGAACCGGCAAATACGGAAGACTCATCTGGAAGAAGTTACTCGGCATACTTTCAACGTTTCTAATTCCTGCCTTCACACTCCTGCCAATTCTGAATCAGCCTCTCGAAGTGGTTCATCCAACCTAAACTCCTTCCTGCTCTAGCAGAGTCAAGTAACAGCATTAGCCAGATGAGAGCCTTCCCTCCGGAACAATGGCTGCGGCTGCTATTATCACACAGGGGAGAGACAATACGTTGTGACAACGGCAGAGCCTCAATTAGTAACGCAAAGCAACACATTCATCAATTAAAGGAATAGAATGATTGAAAACAAACACGCCGGCCCGACGAACACACATTAATTAAACACCATGTGGTGAATTTAAATACATATCAATTGTAAGAGCAGTCAAATGAACGAGCATCTGGTTGATATTTCAACAGATGTTGTTTAATACGAAATCTGGTGGTGACTGAGAAAAAAAAACATGCAGGTGTGCGTTTTTTCACACAAACCTCCCCCTCTGTGGAGCTGATGCTGTCACCGCACATCTTCTTTTTGTTGGGGGAATAAGGAGAAGCCTCCTTCAGATCTAGTCACAAGACACACACACACACACACACATTGTTGAGCTTAAGTAAAAACAAATACTTCATTAAATACATTTGTTCAGTAATTGTTGTGTTCTTTTGTTTCAGATTCATTAATGGGCTCTTAATTTGGCTCGACACGGACCCATTAAATAATATTAAATTAAAAAAAAACGCAGTTAAAATACCAAGTCTCCCGCAAAAACTAACACGAATTACGCAAGCAATTAGAATGTTTCTGCTAATTTACGGACTGCACATGAAGCTGCTGTCGGGGAAGAGGAATCAATTCCATTTAAAAAGGTCTCTCCGACAGACTTGAGGAGAACAAAAGCAGACAGAGGATTATTATTTTTTGCAGAGACTCAAAGTCCAACTACAGTCAAATTTGAAAGTGCGCGTGAAGGTCGAAGGCCGCGGAAGAGAGGAGGATGTGTGTGTTTAAAGGAATCAGTGTGTGTGTCTTCACAGGGCCAAAGACGTCAATAAACCGCGAGGGCCTGCAAGAACTTTGAGGCAATGTTGTTGTGTTGCATTATGGGTCCTCGTGAGGATAAAAACAAACAATTTAGGTACTCAGTTGTTGCGATACAACAAATGCAAGACGTTCCTGCTTCATCTGTACATGCATTCATTAAATGAACATGTCGTGAAACGGGCTCCTTTGCGTTCTTGCTGAGTGTTACGTGGTCAAATCAATACTTTGTGCATGTTTGTGCGCCCAATGTGACACTTGACCCAGGAGACCTTTAGCTTAGCTGAGACTGGGAGCAGCTAGCCTGCCTCTATCGACTGGTCCCCTCCACAAACACACCTCCGGCTTGTGCTGCCGCCCGCCGGGGGCTGTTCTGCTGAGCGCTGTTGCTGTTGTTGTTGTTGACCTGGATGCCGTTCTGCTTCATCAGCTGCATTAACTCGGACTCTAGTGTTGCAATCTGTGGAAGGAGAGAGAACCCACGTATGAGTATGTAGCAGCTTTAAATTAGTGAAATAAAGGGTCAACATGAACCTTTTGAGTTCTGTTTATAAATGTGTATGTGTTGCATGAAGGTTGGCGCGGTTGCACATGAAGAGCACGAGTCAGTTCAGTTAAAGTCCTCATAACCCGCCTGTTATTTTTTTCCACAGCATTCACAGTGCGGTGTAGAGGGAGAATGAATGAATGCTCACTGGGTAATAGCAGGGGACAGTTGGGTTGACTGCCCACTCAACTGTGGGGCATAGCCTGAGACGTGAGCAGAAAACAACACAGCGGTCTGACTGTTTTAGGACGGAAGGCAGAAAATCAATACAGAGTTTGAAATTGGAAACAACCACAGGCTTCTGAACACAGAGTCCTTCTGCTGCTGCTGCCGGAGGAGGAAAACACCTTCATGTGTGGCAGGGAGATCCTTTCGAAGCCTTGCAAAGCAGTAGTGATGGAGCGATGCTGCTGATCTCTTAGATCATACTGATATTTTGTTTTATGTGATGTGTGCCTAAAGTCATTATTAGTATGTTTAAATTCTAGGGCTGTTTGGGGCCAGGGGAAGATGGAGGTGAGAGATGAACAGGGTTGGCTTCACAGATGTGGTTTACCCTGACTTGCAGTCCCTGGATCTCAGCCAGGTGAGCTTTCTCAGCATCTTCCAGCCGCCTCCTCTCCGCATCCTCCTTTTGGATAAACTCCACCTCTCTGGGGAGACGAGAGGGAGGGGAGATCGTAATGTGGTGAGTAGGTGTGAGCGGACAAGATTTACAGTACGAGACAAAAGGTTGGACACATAAAAAAAAAGTATTTTGATTTAAAAAATACCCTTCGAATAAATGTATAAAAATGTATAAAAATAAAATATTGGTGCCACCAAATACAATACATGTGTTTTGTATTTAAAATATAGCAAATACGTTTTTCTGCAGATTTTCTGCAGCAGTGCCTTCATGTTTGGGTTATATATATATATATATATATATATATATAAAATGTACACAGAGCTCTGATGAACCTCACAAAAAAGAACAGTCACAGAATGTCATGGTAACAAAGCAAAGCTATTAAAAGACAACAACTTGATTGATTAAGTATAAATATATTTTTGTTTAATGGGACTTTAAACAAGTCTGTAAAAATGTGGCTTTGTATCAACACGGAAATATTCATCACAAATAAATAGCCTCACACATCAGGCCTATGTGTTCTATAAAAGAAAAATATATAATTAAATCAAGTTTTACACGGGGTAAAGAGCCTAAATAAAATACAGTACATCAATATCTGCACAGAAAAATGAATAAGAATAAAAGGTAAATAGTAAATCTATATCAAAGAGAACAGGTAACTTTAGGTAGCTGTCTTACTTCCCCTTTACGGTACCTTGGCCAGTGGCAGGGTGGGCCACATATTTAGCATCGCTAGCCTGATATTATAACCATCACCATGGTTACGATAGGCTCTGTAGCCAGAATCAGGCATAAATTATACATCGAGGGCCCCCCCCCCCCCCTTGTCCTCCTCCATCCCAGATTAGGAGGACCGCTTTAATCCAGGCTCACTCACTTCTGCTGGAAGTCCTTGATGAGTTTCTTGGCTTTGTTGTACTTCTTCTCCAGGGTTTGGTACTGGGCCTGGGCCTCCTTCAGGTGCTCATTGACGGTGTGGCACAGGGTCTGCGCTTCGATCCAGTAGCTCTCCAGCTTCAGCATCCTCTCCTTGTTCTCCTCGATGCTGGCCTTCAGCTGGCTCTTCTCCTTCTCCCAGCGCTGCTTCTCCCTCTCCACTGACGACAACTGCACGGGACCACGAGTAACTTTGGTTACAACACGGGGAGAATTTAACAGACAATTGCACACAATACTGAGCAAGGAATCCTCGACAAAAGGACATTTTTGGGGAATAAAAGGTTTTCATTTTTACCATTTTCTACATTTTTTTATCTCAAACCAAAACACTAGCAAATGTATTTTTACTGCCTGCAACTAAACGCAAACATTAGATAAAGCTTTTTTTTTTAAAGTATTTTTTCAGCAATATTTGCATTCTGAGAACAGATTGCATGACTTAATTTATCTGTAAAGGGGGATCTTTTCTTATTTCCTAAACAGAAGCCTGATAAGGCACCGCTACTGTAATAAATTTAATCACAACAACACCTGACACATTAATCCGGGAATTATTAAAATCACACCATCACACATTACACAGATGTGTATATGTAGGTAAACATACACTCTTACACAGAAGTCAATGTGCTCTCACTTCTGTACTGTAGATAATATTTTTAAAGAGAAGTATCGTGCAGCCTCTTACAATAAGCTTGATATGACAGCCACTGTATTAGTAACATAATCAGCTTCCCATTTCAAAAGATTATCATCAAGTGTTGATCTCTTACCTTGTTTTTGAGCTTCTGGATCTCGGCCTCGGTCACTGTGTGTTTGATCTGCAGCTGTTGAGAACAGAGGCGGAGAAAAGAGAAAGAAAAGAGAGGGCGGTCAGAGAATCGAACGCGTGACGGACAGGGGCAGCGGACCTCGTCCTCTCCGACGGCATCTCGGCTCCAGCTCTGGCACGCACTCTCAGAGAGCAAACGCACGGATGGCCGAAGAGGATAAAAAGCTACACTGCTTAAAAAGAAAATTTGACACAGCATTGAATCTAAAAAAATAAAATTCACGGTGGAATATTTATTTTTTATGATGGATGGGGTTGGAAATGGAGAGAGCGACAAAGCAATCAGGCATAGAAGTTGAGATGAGCAATCAGAGATGGTGGATAATAGAGATTAAAGTGAAGAGGAGGTGGAGAGGAAGACGTGAAGATGACGAATGAGACATGTAGTTAATGAGGCAGAAATAAGAGAAAAAAAGTAGGAGAGTACAATTGAATCACTACAAAAACAACTAAAACCATTTTTACTATCACGTTGTCTTTGGATTTTTTTAAAGGACTTATTTCTCAGCTATCTTGCTTCTTTTTTCCTCGAGCATGTAACAGGCAGCAAAGACAGACAGGAAGTAAGTAGGAAATCAGAGAAACAAAAAAGGTAAAAGCTGATTTCTGGGAGACAAGAGGTCGAGATACAGAGGAAACGAAAAAGAGAGCGGCTGTACATTGTTGGACCAGGGCTGCATTATCGTTCTACCCGATTCCCACAAGCAGTTTGTTAAATGTGTCAAACTGCTTGTGTCTGCATGAAAAGGCCTTTACGTGTTTTAGTAGCAGCGGAGTCGATCGACATTAGCAGCTTCTCGGCGGTTCGTCGTCAGGGACGGCGGCAAAAGTTTAGCTAAATATATTCCTTTTCTCACAGGCCGGCGGCGCGAAGCCGAGAGCGAGATACCAATGGATTTAAATACAGGTTTAAAGTGTTTAAAGCTTCATCTGTGGGCTTCCACAAAACACGGGTGATTAGAGATGTAATGAGCACTGGCCTTACATCGCTTTTGTACTCACGACTCTAATCATCCAGATTAGGAATTAGGGCGGGTAAGCGGATCTTAGTTGTTGTTTTTTTTTACAAAACTTTGCCAAGTAAAGCGGGGGGCGGGGGGGGGGGGGGCAGACTCCATTGTGTGGGCATCGCTCCGCGTTTTAACAGAATTCTTATCTGTGGCTTTTGGTCTGTGTTTGTCCTTTTAAATGCATTTTGCGGCGGGCTCCCACGAGTAGAGACCTCTTCCCATTTTGGGATTCGAGAGTGGGGTTTGAACATCTTTACCTCTCTGAACTTCTGGTAGAGTTTGCTGGCGTCCAACTCGGAGGGCGACGGCACTTCCTCCGACTCGGGCAAATCGAACACCTCGATGCTTTTGTCCTCGGCCGCGACCTGCGTCCCCGTGTCCTCGTCATCCGTGGCGTACTCTCCCGTCTGCTGTAGGAGGGAAGGCAAAGCGGGTTTAAAGAGCGAGCCGGTTATACGAGATGTCCGTTTGAAAAATAATGCAGCTGAGAACATTGAAAGGTTAAAATGATAAAGTGACGACTTGATCTCCCGTCTCTCCTCTGAGTGCCTCCCGTTGCGTGTCAAGCACCTCCAGAAACTCCACTATCCTCATGTTTTTTCATCACACTAAGTAGTGCTATTTTAATGCTACCAGTTATATAAGGATACGGTAACACGCAAAGTTGGCCAAAACTTTGTAAAAAAAAAAAAAAAGGTTTGGTCTGACTGCCTTGTCTGGCATTTCTATGGCATTTCGCCTCTTGTTAACAAGTCGAAACTATAAAGAATTTGAGCCTGTAGAGACAATTGTATTTGACGGCAAAGTCACCAGCAGTGAAAGCTTGATGCTGCATATATTCAGGCCGTTTTTCTTTCCTCTAATTCTCAAAAAAAACAAATAATGTTGGCATTTGCTATTAAGCATATGATCTAACTTGATCAGTAATTTCCCTCTTAACTCTATTTTTTTTGAGTGAAGCCATTATATGAAAACATCTATAAGTAAATCTTTATGTCACTATTCTCTCTGTTTCTTTACGAGTATCTTTCCCTTCCAACTTGATTTCTGTCTTGATCTTTCACACACATGTGCACCACACACACACACACACACACACACACACACACACACACACACACACACACACACACACACACACACACACACAGTCTCATCATCCTGGCCTATATCTCCTCCTCATCTCGTTCCCTCCATCCATCTTCCTCCCAGATTACAGCGCTCGGGCCTCATCCATTTGCATGCATGACCGACATAAGAGTTCCATTTCCATAACAGGCTTGCCTGTTGCCATGGTACCAGCATCCTACATTAACACAGGCACGTTGCCAATTTGCATATGATAGATGCATCACCTCCCACCACATGCAGGCGGCATAGGGGGAGGAAGGTGCTAGTTAACGTCTATTATATGTGGTTATGACGGAGGAAAAGACCTTTGAATGGGGAAGGAGCGCATGTGGGCCACTGGGCACAGCTTTGACTCTGTGTGTGTGTGTGTGTGTGTGTGTGTGTGTGTGTGTGTGTGCACTATTGTTCAACTTGGGCTAATGTTGTTATTTGATAACATGCAGGATTTCAATGTATTTAAGTCATTTTATAAACCGTTTACATCAACATCTAACTCCTCATCAGGAATCAGATATTGCTAATCAATTTATTACCAAAATATGTCAGACATACAAGGAATTTGACTTGGCGGTTGGTGCATAACATCCGACAAGACAATGGACAACAAGACAGAGAAGGCAACATAGTGCAAGAACAACATAGAAAACAGAATCAAAAACAAAAACAACAAGAAACAAACCATCTTAGATCTTAAAAATAAATTACAATTACAATTGGGAAAGTTATTTTTAAACTGAAATTTAAGAGCTAACTCACTTCAAACCATAAATATGGAAGAGCCTGGAAATACAAATGATTTACATCAAGATGATGTGCTTCAAGATAATGAAACCCAAATTCAACGTGTTTTTTTTCTTCTCACAACAACAATGGAGCAAACACTCGACCATCCATCTCCTTATGTAAATGTGTGTGTGTGTGTGTGTGTGCGCGCGTGTGTGAGAGATGTGTATTACTAACTAACGGAGCATCTCTTCCACTCGGGAGGGGAAGCCCAGCAACAAATGAACGGCTGTCTCCACCCATGCAGCGCTCCCGGACAGAAACAACCCTCCGCCGCGGTGAGAACTCATTCCAATATTTATAGAGATTAATATTGATGACTTCCTTTTATTGCCCCATAGATCGTTGCAGTGGTTTTGTAACGGTTTACCCTGTCGTAAGGAGTTACGGGTGGCTCGGTGCTCAACATTGGACGATTTCAAGTGCGTTTTACGGTTAGTAATCTATGTATTGATTGCCAAGGAGATTTAATAAAAGCTGTGGCCGCTAGATGTGAGTGGGATCCTGCCATTGGTTTTTTTATGCATAAAAGGCCGTAAAAGCCCCAGTCAATGAAAAACTTCAAATACCACTGATGAAGACAACACACTAGGGAGAGTGTGTGTCTGCATGAATGCATTGATCTTTAGTGTGTGTATGCCCCCAAACACGCAGATAGCATGAGCTCAGCGTCTGCTGGATTGAGCGAGCAAACGCAGAGAGGAAAAGAGTGATGCTTTCTAGGTCCAAAACACACATCGCCTCCTCTTGGTATGTTTGTGCGTGCGTGTGTTTGAGTGTGTTTGTGTGCCACTGTCCGTTAGATGGAGTTAATAAGCTAAAACTTCAGCGCTCTCGAGGAGGGAGCTGATTGACGTTAAGTGACAACTGGAAGCCTGCGTGTCCTGTGTAAGAAGTTCATGGACAGCGGATTCAAATAAATATAGATATAATACGCCTCATTGATACATATGACAATGTTATCCTCTTATGCGTAGTCCTTTATTGCGAAACCCAATGGCCAGGGACGTGCGTGGTCATTACCTCGTCGTCATCAGCATCGTACTGGGCGTACTGCTGCTCCAGCAGCTCTCTCTGCCTCCTCTCCTGCTCCAGGGTCTGCTGGATGAGCGTGGCCACCTCACTCTGCTGGCCCGGACGCTCTCGACCAATCACAAACCTGCAACAACGCGCACCGTTAGTGTCCTGGCAACAACACGGAATACAGGGTCGAACCAGCCTGGGGGGACATAACGGTTACTGCATATTTTGAGTATTTTAATTGAATGAATTAACACGTTAAATCATTAAAAATGATTTTTTTAAATCATTAGTTATATTATGTGTCTTGAGTCCCTGAATCTGATTCTGGAGCAAAGGGTTTGTATGAAGGGGACATAGTCACCGTGAGCTCACCCATTGGTTTGTGGAGCTGAGCAGAACCAAAATCGTTAAAAAGTTAATAACACACTGTGAAAGTATTAAAGGTGTAAAATGAAAAAACGAAGAACTCCCAGACTCAATAGTGCCGTGTTCACGATCTGTCAATCACTAGTAGCCACACACTAAAGCAGCTGCTTTACGGTCTAGTTTACTCTTGCTGTATTGATGAAGACCTGAAACTAGAGATTGAGACCATAAACTCGTGTTAATGTTTACTACGGTAATAATTTGAGTCAGAACTAAATCAGACTACTTTTTGGAACCAGAGGTGAGGCCCCCTGCTGGACATTACATGGATTGGCCGTTTTTAGACGGTTCTGCATTGGCTTGACTTTTCAGGGCCTGATGTTTCCGCCTGGTATGAAATAAAGAGTGAAAGGCATTTTGGGATAATAGGATGGAATGGAAAATGGAATAATATAGAATATAAAACTCACATAATATAAAACACACAGATTCTGAAGGGTTCCCAGTTTCCCATGCCTTGTTTTACAGTGTCATAAAGTTTATAATTTGTACAGAAAACTATTTTTAACAAAAAGGAATAAAATGGCCACAAACATGAAATTCTGCATTTTTTTTTAAGGATATGCAATTGACGCAAACATAGCTTATCATTTTGTTATATTTAAAGGGCATGTATAAACATATTTGGGGTATTTTTCTGGTATTGGTGTGCATTTGCGGAGGAAAAGGACCACAGAAATGCACCGTGTGAGATCAGGACACTGCCAATGGAGCCATGACCGCTATATCTGCTGACGTTTCAGGGCAGGGCCGGGAGACGGGACACGCATAATAATACGAGAAGACAGTCAGCTCAGCCAGGAAGTCTGTTATTATCCTGGCGAGGAACTGAATGGAGAAAGCCACGAGCTCTGCCTCGGAGGACGGCCAACTACTGCCGTCATACATACATACATACGTACCACCGACAACACATAAAGAATTATCAGATATCAGAATTATCAAGAGCACATGGTTTTCCATCAAACATGAAAAAGGTAAAAAGGGAGACGCTGTAGCATTTCCTCCTTTGTAATAAACAGCAATGAACTTCTATGAATTGTTCTAGGAAACCTCCAACCCATTGACCAACAAACCGTTACGCTGCGACTGCGAGGGGAACTTATTTTGACTGAGTGAAACAAAACAAAGCAAAACCCCTAAAATATTCAAAACGTATAGTGAAATGCCCAATGCACTTGTAATCCACCACTAAAGACGTAATTCCAGAGGCAGTATTGCTGTATGGAATGTCTTTTTTTCAGCACTATGCTGGTCTCGCTTATCCCTGCTGCTGAAAATGGGATTTACTTTCCCTTCAGTCTTCATATTTCTCATGGATGTATTCAAATTGTGAACAGCTGCCCAAAATCCATAATAGTGGATTTCGGCTGTCTGGATAATGTCAATTAGTGCATTCCTGGCATTGCTGAGATCTACTCTTGCCAAAAACTACAAATGAATTTCTAAAAGATCTCCCAAAACAAATAAAAATAAAAAGAGTTCGGCCCCGTGTGTGTGTCCATTACTCATGTAATCTATTTACACAGTATCATTGTAGGGACTCAACTGCCTTTTGTATTCAAAATGATTCATAGTCCCTATGAAGGAAAAAAAAAAGTAGGGAAAAGACTTGGCTCAAAGTTCGGGTGAGGTTGAGGACAAGGTGAATAGCAGCTGGGCTACGGCTCAAGGACATTAATGTTACTGATGTAATGTCTTCTTAGTATATATGTGCAAGTGTGTGTGTGTGTGTGTGTATGCGCTTAAGGCATTATTTGTGAACAAGTAAGTGTGTCAGAGTGAGAGAGTGAGAGAGAGAATCAAGTGAATTCAGTTCCTTTCAAATACTTCTGAGGGCGACGTAGAAAAAGGCCTCGCGCTCCAGAGGAGTATTTGATCCACATGTGAAAGAACAACTGAAGGTCACGGTGGAGACAGAGAGGAGTGAAGGCCTGCGCGAAGCCAAGTAGTGCAGTGGAACAAGCCTTTGGACAGCAGGGAGGCCTGAGGAGCAGCTGACCTGGAAACAGCCCCCCGACCCTCACGCATGAGGAGCTCACTGTTCTGAGGCTGCCGCACTCAGCCGAGATCTACTGATCTCATTTACTCAAACAGACACGGTCTCGTTACACATGTGGTATGGTGCCGGAACTTGAAGAAACAACGGTTTTCCTCAGTAGGAAGCATCGAGTCCACAGGCAGTGTGGGTTGTCAGGTGACATGTAGAGATTTCTAAACTTTTCTCTCTGCAGGTTGTAAAAATTGGGTGCATGATAACAGAAATAGTTAAACGGCGAGATTTCACATTTTCAACAAATTCCAATAATAAGAGTTCTTCCGTCAACATTTGCATCATTAGTTGCCCTGAAGATGTGAAAAAATGGCCACAAATACATAGTGTAAAGTAAATAGACCAGAAGAAGAAGTGGTTTCCAAAAACAACGCGGCCGTGTCGCTTTGAGTAAATGCAAAGAAGAGTTTTTACAGGTGCAGGATATTGTAAGATGAGTGTAAATAAACACCATCATAACAAAGGACTTCGTCACCCATTAAAACAGGATGGCTCCTTTATGTGTTTTTATTAGTTTTTGGAGAACAACAGACATCTATGGCACAGGCTTCATCAAGTTTTGGCAAATTCCAATTAAACCATCCATTAAATTGTTGGTTGTGGCCTTTTCATTGTGTTTAAATGAATATAGGATACTGCAGGAATACTTCTTATAATTAATGATTGTTAATCCGGCTCACACAATATGTATAATGGTAAAAGGTAAATGGACTTGTACTTAACTATTTTGTAGACCGCTCAAAGCACTTTTACACAACATATTATCATCATAAATTGCGGATTAAGTGTGGGTGGAGCCTGGGATTGAGCCTTTTAAACAAACGACAACCCACTCTAACACTGAGCCACAGTTAAAATGATCATTCCTGTGTTTATTAAATAGGGCTCCATTTTTCACTTCTCCACATGATAGCAAGAAAGCTTTTCCAATCACTCATGTGGTGAAAATGTGATACGTCCCTTATCATCACATCCCCAAAATGACATTTAAAAAATGTAACTCTCATGGCCAAAATGACCTTGTTATTGTGCCAGCTTTATCATGTTACTAAGTGCAGATACTCCTGAGTTTTACATAAACTAAATATAGTGTCACACCAGGAGGAACTTCTGACTGGAACCTGGATGATTTAGTGCTGGAAGTCAGGGTTAAATATAGATAAAACGACAAATCTAGGACAGTTTGCCATAAAACGTCTGGTGATCAGACAGAGAGAGAGAGAGAGAAGGATTTGCTGAGGAGGAGCAGGAAGACGAGGAGGAGGTGGGTGGGTGGGTGGGTGAGACATGATGGAGGAAGACTGAAATAGAGAGTGAATGTGTGAATCGTTAGAATTTGCTGTAATTGGTTGGAATAGTGTTGTACCTTTTATATGTTAAACTATTATTTCTCCAACGGTCTGATGAAGACTATAAACATTTTTTCAGCGCACATTTTTATTTATCCGCAACTTGCTAGATAAGATAGACAGATGATAGGATGGAACATTTCAAGGCTGCCTCACCTTTAGTGCCACATCCTGGTGTGTGGAGAAAAAGTCAATATTGGTTCAGCAAATATCATCTGCTCTGATACTGTTGGATGTCTTTGTTCAGTCTCCACAGTGAACACATGCATCCTCCCACAAGTGCCTGATGACATGCCAACCAGAATAATACGCTGTTATTATGACCAAATAATAATCCAAAATGATGATTGAAACCATATATGGACTCATGGTTCAATTAATTACACAAATTTAAGCCTTTCAAAGTAAAAAAAACGGACAGAAGTTCATTTGAAAGGAGACTATTCACATTATCAGCAGATAAGTGAGAGAGAGACGAGTAGTAACTCAATAAAAGCTGATGGAGGTAAAACAGAGTCAACAGAAAGAACCAACTTAAAGAAAGAGATGCAAAGGACAGCGATGCTTTTCCAAATCAAAGCCTCCAGGTGCGTGTGCGTGTGTGCGTGTGCGTGTGTGCGTGTGCGCTCTCCGCTCCTCTTAGCGAACTCCATCCTCGTGTCACACTTGTGTTCCCACATCCTCCAGTATCTCGGGCATGTTAATGGTGTTAAGGGACCAAGCCAAGCCAAATCTCGTTGCAGCTGTTTGCACCACGACAGCAGGATGAGCAGCTTTCAGAGTTGTAAGACGCAGTGGCAGCGGACAGCAAAGACTGCCCTCGCCCCCTGATTGCTGAGTTCAAAAGGAGGCTTTTATAAGCTTGCGTTTGTTAGTAATTACGTCTGATAGCGGTACGTCTGGTACGTCTGGTTCTCTGGGCTGATAGCTGCTTGACACACTTCCGTAATCTTATGTTAATCCAAAGATCCTCATCAGAGCGGCGAAATCCCACAAATCTAATGTGTGAATGCGATAAATAAATAATAGAAGAAAATAAACTAATGGATGAAGCACTGAATCTTTACATGTTATTCTACATATGAGCTTAAACCCATGTTGGAGTACCATAGTAGAATATTTGCCCAATCTAGGTCTATTTTTATCTTACTGGCGGTGAAGTCACTGACATCACTCCGTCTTGTTTCTATCAAGTACATCATTAATAAAAATGACATATAGGATCAAAAGACATGGGACCGTGTGTTTGACTGAAGGTCGTACCTGACGACTCCCGATGTGTTCCTGAGGACGGAGGCGGCGAAGCTCTGAGTGACGCCCACCAGACTGGTCCCGTCCACCTCCACGATCTGGTCATTCACCTTGATCCTGATCCGCACACACACACACACACACACACACACACACACACACACACACACACACACACACACACACACACACACACACACACACACACACACACACACACACACACAGATGAAGGTGTTAAAATGGACGAGGAGACCGAGGAGATGAGGCTCAAAACAAACTAGGAGGGCGGACGAGGACGACGAGCTTTTCACCCTCAGCTGCAACACAGCCGGATGAGAGGTCGGCTGAGTCCTCGACCTAAAATCAAACTGATGATCCGCTTATTTCCGTGATGGGAAATAGAGAAACGGATCCGTGAGAAGAAAAGTTCGTGCTCAATATTTCATTTGAACCCCACTTGGAAATCTGCATAAAAACCAGACTGAGGATTGTTCTGAAACGTGGTTTTGAATAATTTCTACGCCATATGAATAAAACAGCATATTTTGTAATACTTTACTGCTTGAAGGCCCGACACACGCATCATGTGCATCAACAATCTGGTCCATTTTGTATCAGCATGCAAATGTGGAGCATTTCTACCAATCTCCTCAAAGGTGTTGAGTGCAGACAATTGAATTACACATGAATCTGCTCCAATTATCACTACAAACGGGTCAAACAAGAACAACTGAGCTGAAGCCTCATCGTGCTGAGCATAATGAGGAAGTGTTTCATGAGTTTTATTCGGTTCTACAGAGATCAATTAGCATGCACCAAACACATTCTGCCTCATGTATAAATTCTCAATACGTGGAGTTCCTTCGAACCAGCTGACTCTGTACAGGGTTTTGTGTAAGTGTTTATGAATGTTGGAATCGGAGCAACACTCTGTGAACCGTATAACTCAATTTTTCCTCATTTGCACAGTGACAAAACAATTGATGGGGCAATTGAATTACTGAGTATAGTGATTGATACTTCAGGGACTCATAAGATGTTATTGTATAACAGTGGTCGTAGTCAAAGCTGCAGCTTTGGAAGAGGCTGAAAAAACCTTTCTTTAGCCCCCCAGAATAACTGGAATAAAACACTGTTCACTTCCTGCAAACCTCTGCATGTTGCAGTTATATTTTTCAGCGTATTTCCTGCAAAGTCAAGACCTAATTCAAGCGGCGCCCTTCAGAGGTTGCATTATCAACTGCGGTTAGCAATGTCCTTTCTGCTCCTTTCTCAGCCTTGTCACAACCTCCAGCCGCCGCAGAGCTGGATTCATTGTTAAGCGTGACACTCAACACGTCAACCAGAGCTGTCATATGGATGTGGAGGGACGCATCAGCCTGACAGGTGGACAGTCAGACTAGTTGTCTGCCAGTCAGCAGCTCAGGACGCTTTTCTGACCTTGGGGCATCTAAAATGTGTCAAATTCGGCTTTAGGGCGGCTGGTTGGTTGACAAACAGCAGCTGAGCGAATGCAGCTGGAAAACAATTGAAAACGATTTGACAACAAAAGGAGGATTCATCCCAATATGACAAAGCACACGCACACCTTCTCATAACCCACATCTCACCCCCAGGACACACACACACACACACTCATATATATATGCGCATTCTAGACATCTCAGTAAGCCAAAGCCCATCTATCTGTCTGTTCCTATCTAAGTGTGTGTGTGTGTGTGTGTGTATGTTTGTGTGTGTGTGTGCGTGCGTCAGACCATTAGGTCTGACTCGGCAACAAGGAGCCCTGTAGCTGGAAAGGGTAATGATGGCAGGAAATTACATTCTGGGTAGTGAGTCCTCCCTTGAGTGTGTCAGTGTTTGTGTGTGTATGTGTGTGTGTGTGTGTGTGTGTGTGTGTCTCTGTGAGTGATAGCAATTAGAGAGCAAATGGATGTGCACAAGCAATCTAGTCATTATTACTAATATCTCAAGTCTTGAGTTTATTTATCTGATACTGAGATGAAGGTTCATTGTGAGATCCATTATGCAGAGAGGCGAAGCTGAAGATTCCTGATACAGGACGGTTCCGTTTCTGAATGCACGACGCAAATGTGTTCATACGCCCACTACTCAATGCAAATGTCTGCTGTGATCTAAATATATACGTTATTGTTTAAAAAAAACCTTCTATTAATAAACATTTCATAGCATTTTTGGATAGGTGACAGCAGAAGATCCAAACAGAAAAATGTGGGTGGAGAGAGAGGAGCATGCATGCAACAACGGTCTCTGAAACCAAGACGTTGCAACTATATCACATCGTTTTAACCATCAGGACACCCATGAATTTATGTTATTGTGCCAAATTTCATGTCAGTCTGGACCAAAGCAGCAAACCAATCGAATAGATTATTAGGTACTTAAGAAAAACAGTATTAAAGAAACTCAAATGAAAGGAGAACTGACATTAAAACTTTCACACAATTTAAAGGAACTAGAAAAAGGATCAAATCAACATGCTCGTCCCCAAACTCAGTAACACGTGTGTCATCCAAAAGGGAGGCAGATCTCACCTGGCGTCTTTTTCAGCGGCTCCGCCCTCGATGACGGTCTTCACAAAGATGCCCAGTTTCTCCAGGCCTGCGTCGGCGCCGACGCCCATCCCGATTATACTGATCCCGAGGCCGTCTTCATCTGGGGGCAAACACACCAAAGGGTCGAAGTGAGTCTCAAAAACTGTGTTACGGCTTAAACGTTCCAATTTTTCCATTATGCTGGAAACCCAAAATGTCAAGTGGACTGAGGGAAACACGGAAAAAAAAAAAACGGTTGGATGAATTCAATCAAAAGAAGAACAGATGATTTATGAATGGAGAATAGGGGAAGGCCGTTTAGTATAGGCAAGTCCACATGAATAGGAAATGTGCTAGATGAGAAATTCCCTAACAGTGAAGCTTTCATCCGTCTCCGTTCTCCATTAATCATTCATGACTTGTTTGGGTTGCATAACAGCCAATGCAAAGCAATTGTATTTCAGTCCTTTGGCAACATTGAATTTCAACACAGCAAACCCTCCGCTGGAAGAAGACAAGTGAAGACGCTCGTGCTGGGGAGCGAACGGAAGTTGTGCACTACAATTTATTCGAACGTGCTTTAATTAAGTTTCTTCCAATCCAAACTTCTGCATTGGATCATAATGCTGAGGAAAAGCAGTAAAATATATTTCTAGGGCTTTTCAAAGACAAAGCATAAATGTTAATGGTTTGAACAAACTCAAAACCTAGATTCAGATGAAGAAATAATGAAGCAAATAACGAGGAAACAACCCAGATAGAAAGACAAAAATAGTCACTCCTTTGATGAAACATAAGTGCCGTCCTATGTGGGTGATTCGGTCTACTGGGTGCAGTGAGTATCTGACAGCATCCACCTCCGCGTTGTACCATTCTCTTTCCTACCTTTCTCCAACTCCACTGGGAAGAGCTCCAGTTTCTCCACCCTCTTCTCCAGCTCGTACTCTGCGGAGGAGGCAACAGGATCCACCTCTTCGTTACGCCGGTCATAGTCCTCGTTGGAGTGGGTGTTGAACACCTGGAGAGGGAGCCCAAGGAGTTCAAGAGCATTGGCACACAAGGTTGACCGCAAAATGTCCCCGCTGGGACTAATAAAGGATCCGCTTATCTTCTCTTATCAAATAGTTGTCAAATAAGTTGGGATGAGATGGTTCCATAGTTCAACCGCATGAGCCTCTGTGTTTGACAAGGTTTTATAGAGGACATGTTGCACCTACAAATATGACAATGATCTATTCTTTGGTGATAACAGTGATCATTGCTCTCTACTTCACACACAGGTCTTGAACGGACAAAAGTAAATACAGCCTTTAACAAAATGGTGGTAATTAAAGGCTCTTATTTTTTTGAAAAAGCCTCAGCTACAAGCGTGAAATCATCACATTGATAACTGCAGCTCAGAGGAGTTAAACGTGGCGATGGAGGACACTTCTCCGCCTACAAGCAGTGGTCCTCGCAGGAGCCTCTCCGCCCGCGCAGCAAGAGTCCGCCGTCACTTCACATCTCCTCCCGGCCAAGAGCTGCCGCCGCTCTCTGAAGGCGGGAGGGAGGGGGGAGAGAGAGTGTGCACGAGCAGACTCAAAGCTCAAGGCTGCCGGTGACGTACAAAGGGGGTTACGAGGTTATGCAAAGTGTCTTTGCATCTGGTCCGTTTACTCGCCCATCGACACGCCTGCTCGCAGCCGAGCGGATTGCGGACGCCATTATTCAAATCGGAGGAACTAAAGCCACGCTGTCCGCGGCGAGTCAATATTTCGCGACGGGGATGTCACACCTTTTAGCTGGATGACGTCAATCAATCAAGTCATTGGCCTCGCTGCGCGCCCACAAGTTTCACCACGAGTTTCACCACAAGCAGCCGGCCGCAACGTCCCTGATCAAAATCAGTTACTGCCTATTTCAGGGCCCTGACCTCTTTGAATCGGGTGAACGAGGACAATGGCGGAGATCAATATAGCGTTATGTCACTTCACATCCATCGGTCCGGCATGTAGCCTGATTTATGTCAATGAGTAATGGCGGCTTCTGTCAAATGTTTCACTACTGTTGGAAATGTGAAATCAGTCTTGGGGAGATCGGTCAAGATGTTTGTGTTTTTAGTCACATGTTTTTCATGCTGATGGCGCTGTGGCACGTGTTTAACTACCACGTGATAAAGAGCCACCAAACACAGCGAATAAATGAAGAGGCAGTGCGCTGGTTCTGAGCACCTCTTGGGCTCATTGATCCATCATGATGCTGTCTGGGCTGGTTTTAATTCTTTTCCCTGAGTGAGCTCCATCCATGACCCGGTCATCAATCATTGAGTGCGATCAACCGCCCTGCATTATTAACGCTTGTCTGCACACACACACACACACACACACACACACACACACACACACACACACACACACACACATTGAGATAGAAATCCATTTATACACCATCACATATATACTTATACATAATGTTGTGCATTTAATTCGATATTTAAGCACAAACCCTCAGCAATAGGAGACGTACACACACACACACACACACACACACTCATGATCAATGCCACTGCACGTACACACCGCTGATGAATGCTAACAGCAGCACTGCCTGGGACGTCCAGGACGCGATGCCACCATTAAGCACACTCTCTAATGGCCTCTCTCAGTCCGTGAGAGACTGTGCGCTCTCTACAAACACTTTGGCGTGGTGCTAAGTCACTTGAGAGAGCCGGAGGAGAAGAGAGGTCAAGGAGACAGTGAGGACAGACGATGGTGGGTCCAAAAGAGGCCGCAAGCAGAGCGGAGACAGAGCAGTGATGGAGATTGATAACAAACAGAAGAGGGAATTCCGCCGAAAAACGGACAGTCAGACGAACAGAGAAGACAAAGGATGGACCGGAGAGCGTTGAAGGGAAAAGGTAAATAAAAGGGTTCGTGCTCCCTGGGAAATAAGAATAGAGAGGCAGAAAGAGAAACAAAGAGACTGATGGAAAGTATTCACCCACAACATAAAGAAACCTGCCCGCTGTCTCCAGATTGTCAGGCTATGTTGAGTTCATTTGCTACACATTGATGCACTAAAGGAGAATGAAAAAGTATCCCGGGTTTAGAGGAGGAGGAAAAAAAGAGGTGGTACAGCATGCTGAAATGTGAACGTCATCCGGAGTCAAGCTTAGCTTTTACATTACATTCCCTCTTAGATAGGATGAATACTCCTCATGTTCAATGACAAGAGCCGTCTTTGGCCGGAACCTGAAGAAACCCGAGGAAAGATAAGCAACAGACAGAGAGGATGTGTGAGATGATACAGCAATGTGTGCGACTGTGTGTGACCTTGGCAGCGTGTTAGGACACTTCCGCATGCTGCTGTGTTTTACAACGGGGAGCAGAAAATTGGCCTGAGTGCAGGACTACACACCCTGCAGCTGGAAAGGCAAAAGTCTGACAGCCGTAAAACAGACAGTTAGCCACATATGTACGTATGACAGCTGCACTCAAAGTAAAAGGCTATTTAAATTGCCACTAAATGATATGCATATCTGTCTGCAACACTCCAGGCATGGCACTAATGACCAATTTTCATGCACGGCTAAAAAGAGATCGAACGTGGTAAAGATGGAGCCTGCAAAGCATCATGCCAGCTGCTAACGTGAACGGCCTCACAGAGCCGGTAGCGTGGGCCTCCCTGCCAGCTTGCTTTAATAAAGTTACTATTGGCCTTCACAGCAACTACAATTTCAGAACATCAATTGTGCTGCGAAAGCCCAACACTGGGTGTATGTAGAGGCAGACTCAGGATACAAAATGAATCCTGGCAGCTCCACCAAACTTAATATGATGCTTATCAATGTGTTGACGCACATAATCCAATAAGCAGATCCGCAGGAGAAGTCGATGCCAGCGCATTTCACCGCTATCAGCATCAATAACTGAGAATTCTTTATCCTCTTGACGCCGGCACATTTCCACTTTCCGGCACAGTTGGTGTGTGCTGAGGCAGGTCATTATCCTCCTACTCCGTTTTTATTGGAGAGCCAGTGCACATGCACCACTACAGAATATTGAGGTGTAATGAGCCATCTCCCCACGTGGGGCCTCCCTGGAATTGGAGTAGTCCTTCGAAGGACACAACACACCTCCATTTACATGTTAATATTTTCCTCTTGCCTGTCTGCACTTTCTTTCAAGCTTAATACACTATTTATAATAAAGAAAGCTTGTGTCAGCAAAAAAAAAAAAAAAAGTCACATTTGAGGATTTCCTATTTATAATGTCTGGGAATATATATTTAAAAATGGCAAAAGAGGGTTTTAAATTGTTTTCTGGATTATGGGACAAGCTCTCCTCCCCCACGATTTAAACTAATATTTCCTCTCTGAGTTGGGTGGGATTTTTCAGAAATTCAGTTTGACTGTCATTTATCAACTAAAGCTTCAGTGGGCACAAGGGCAACTCGCCCTCCTTGCGTTTCTTCTAGAGCGCCTAGGTGTGTACGCTAAAAATACACAGCCAACGTTTGAGTCATAACAGCGCACGAAGGCACGAAGGCACGAAGGCACGAAGGCTTTCGCGTGCACGAGTGTGTCGCCACAGAGACACATCTGCATAAGCCTGCGTCCGTGCGCATGCCAAGCCGGTGTTCCGAGTCGAGGTTCCTCTCGCGATGACAAGCCCTTAAAACTCAATAACGTCTGACAGCCGGTCTGAATGGCTTTTGGGTTGGCGTCAGGGAACCAAGAGCGAGGATTAACCAAGAGCTCACTAAGCCACAAGGGTGAAGAGAGGGAGAGAGAGCAAAAGAGCATGGGGGGAGGGGTGAAAACAACAAGATTTCAATGGAGAGGAAACTAAGATAGAATAGAAGGACGAATGAGGGACACAAGAGGAGATGCAGGAAGCTCTGAGATGATGGGTAAATGTATGAGTAGTAGATCGACAGGAAGAATTGAGTTTAAAAAAGGAAGTTAAGCGATCAGCAGAGAGACAAACTGAGTGACTCATGTGATGCATGTGAAGAGTGAAACAGCCAGAAAGGGGAAAAGCTAAATGTGAGGAGCGAGTGAGGCTCGGGGTGATGTGCTCCGGGGGTTGTTCGAGTTCCTGCCTAACATGTCGCAGCGTGGTGCCGATGCCCAGCCAACCGCCTCTGATGGCATTAAACGGGGCCATCGGGGGGGGTTCGTGCCGCTGCCTGCGCCTTTCCAGACAGTGGACCCCCCCCCCCCATGCCCCTGGGGCGACGCGAAGCTAGAAAGCCCAGGAGAAATGTTCCTACTGCTGTGGCACGAGCACAGCAAAACCCCCGCAGTGGATTAACTACAGCCTGGCACACACACGCACACACACACACACACACACACACACACGCACACACACACACACACACACACACACACACACACACACACACACACACACAGACGGACACACGCGGTGTGATTCTGCAGCGCCAGCTCAGCACATTTGCGTTCCATTACTTGTACCTCTTAAGAGCGAGACTTGACGGATGAGAGGGACAAACAGACGCATCCAGCCACTCGTCCTAAAACACAACGTGCAGGTTTTTCAGTCAGTTGAAGGCCAAACTTTCTGTCATCGTGACGTTCATCCCTCTTAGTCTGAGGAAGTCACACAATGACTTTTGACATGTCGGGGAAATCCAAAATCTTCAGTCAGCATTTCCTTTTTTTAACTCAAGTACCATCTGCATGCAGAGTCGACACGCATACCGCTCACACAAGTGGAGCTAATATGAACTTTTTCAGCTTTCTGCTTCTGCAGTCGCCTCGTTTCTTCCCCCCCCCCACCATAAAGAATGTACTTCAGCCCACTGTTTATGGCACAATACTACCTGGTGCCATGACTCCCACCAAACCAAGCCACTGGCCAAGTACAGGGGCGAGGGAAACCCAAAGTGGGGGGGGCGAGGGTCCAGCTTTAAAAAAGGGGGAAGAGCATAGTAAACAAGCAGAATGACAGAGTGGACAATGCCCGGCTTCATCTCTGTGTCTTCCTCATACATACAGCGAGCGGGAGGACGGGATCAGAGAAAACACAACGACGTGTCGCTTGTCACAGCACTGCTGCTCCACTGCCCACCATCTACTCTACGGACTGCATTATGCAACAAAGACTTGGCGCCGTTTGGGAGACGCACAGCATAATGAGCGCTCTGTGCGCTCGGGAATGACTCCGCTCGTGGCACAGATCTCAGCAGCAGGGAAGCAGATGAAAGGTTTTCGATGTTTCAGCACTCGAAACCGTCTGAAGCCAAACCGTTTAATCATGCTGCCGACCGGCGACACACAAGGACGCGGTGACAGGGCGGCATTGTGAACGGATCCCCTGCACCGCCTCGGCCGAGACACTGTGATCGGTGCCGTTTTTTACTGCAATAAAAAAAAGAAAGAAAAAAAAACATTGATGATTTCACTGTGAAGGGGCCGGGGTTGGATGGCAGTCCATGACGCAGTTCGCTGTGTGTAAACTGACCAGCCTCGGCGCGTCTCATCTTTCCTGGGTCGTTAAAAATGCATCCCTGAGGGCAGATTGGGTGGCACCGAAACAAGCAAACAGAAAAACCCACAGCATCAATAATGGAGTGACTACGCTGCAGTCCCGCACAAATACGTGCATGACCACTGCCAGAGTTTGGAGTAGTTGTCTGTGATAAGAGGAGAAGTAAAAGATCTTTGGGATATTCAGCTGGACCACGATGCAAACAAATACCTTCTTGTGCTGAATCTAAATCTATGACACCTATAAAACAGCGCAGGATTTTTAAAGTTGCCTCTTCAGCTAATAACACATCGAGTCCCCACACAAGTCAACCTGTAAATCACGATGTATCCTCCCAAAAAAAAGCTTAACCAAAGCACCTGCGACTGATGCCAGCCGCTGTTTTTGCTTTTCTAACTAAAATGTCAGCGGTTAGATCACTGCTCTACCAAACTCTATCCCATTATACACAGGTTGCGTAATTTAGAGCTTTATTCCCACAGAAAGAAAACCCAAGACTTCAGGGGCAGAAGAGGCAAAATAATAAATAACATAAAATATCACAACTGCGATAATATAATATATCTGTATCCTTTTATGTGCAGTCAATCAGTGCCACTAGTTGTTCTCGAAGATAACGTTGATGCAGACATACGGAAATGTGCATAATGGATTTTTAGCTGAAAATGCATCCGCTGCAATACTGAACTATATTGAACGTGGCAAAGCTGCAGCAGCAATGCCACTGCAGGGCTTAAATATTATTTCCGAATGACATTGCCAACATCAACGTCAATACCACATATACGGTCGCCCAGAAAGACAGGCTGCCCCTAAGTAGAGTAATCTTTCCATCAAAAACACAGTCAGAACGTCCCTGGCTAGAAGCCATCTCATTTCAGCTTGTGAAGCATTAGACCAGTTGATGCTCCAGATAAGGATGATGATCACATATGTTTTCTGTTGATGCATGTACGTTGGATTTAAACAGTCATGTACAGCAGGGAAGCTCTGCCATGTACAGCATTAAGGGCTGTCGGTGGGTTCCCCGTTTTTAAGCGTCATTGACTTTGCCTTCATGTTCTTTCATGCTCCAGTACAAGAGGTGTTGATATGTTGTAGCCTGTTTCAAACCACGCATACAGCAAACGGATATCAGCCCGTATCAGGTTTACAGAGTTTACAGTAAAGCTTTTATTGGCAATAATTCACTGTGCATTATTAATACCTGTCTTTTCAGTAGAATAATACGGGCGGGACACTAGTTTGGTGCCTGCCCCTGATCTAATGCAAACGAGTCATTTAATTGACCTAATATTCCCCAGCGTTGACCTCACATCCCTTTAAATACGTGAACTAAATATTCAACTACGGCCCCGTTCACGGGAGATAAAAAGCGAATGAACGCAACCCTCCCTAAAAACAGAACAACACATCCGTCAAAACACAGGAGGAGCCACATAAGTCCATCATATGGATTACGGCCCTGAGCTCAGGTCCGTGCCACTCGGCATTCCACAACGCCAACGCAGCGGGAAAATCCGACGGCCCTCGTCGATTCAGCGCGAGAGAAGCGAAGGGGCCGATTACAGCGGCATCACATCCGCTTCATTCCGTAAAGACATCCCGGCGACGCCGGTCTGGATGCCGATCTGGATGCCGTTCACGTAGGAGAGTCGCAGAGGAAGACAAGAGGAGACTGACACAGCAGAATGCGTGCGGGGAGGGGGGGCTAGAATTCCTCTCTCGGACACCTGGGGTGCGGTTCAGCAGAGCTAGACGGATAACACACAAATCTGCAACAAGTGTGTGACGGTGATGGTGTTTGCGATCGAGGCCGAATCTTTTTAAACTAACCCAGAACGTACTCTGACAAGGCGACATCAAGAGGTGCTGAGAGGCTGAATCTACTTCTATGTGCCTCAGACCGAACAAGCCGAGGTCCTGATGTCGGCGGTGAAACACGTTGCCCTGACTGAACGGGAGATGTGATTCTCCTACGTAGGTCTGTGCCTTCGGGGGAGCTGGCTGCCTTTGTTACAGCTGAGTGAAAGAAGGATGTGGAAGTATAACTAGTGAATGAAACAAAAAAAAGTACTTTATTTTAAGGCGTAATGTTCATCATCTTAGTCTCAATTTGCTAATGAGCAAAAACGTACAGGAAAAGTACAGCTGATGTTGAATTTCATCAGTTTTGTAGGTTGTTGGGTTGTTTTTTGCTGGATAGAACATTTTTAAGCGTTTGAAAAAGGATATTGGTCTATATAATCAGGTTTATTTTTATTTAATAGTACCAATCCATCATGTAGATTGAGTACGTAACAATATTTCACAGTGGGAGGGAAAACGCTAACATGCTCCTAAATGATGACCAAGTGTTGTGGGAATCAATCTAATAGTTGCAAAGACAATTCCTAAAAAGCTTAAAAGAGTTTAACTTGGCACTAGATGAAAGGTTGGAGGACAAGCTACAGTCAGTAGTCGTCCTGTGGTTGCATTGACTACAGATGTAGAGGATAATCCATCCAGCGGTTGAGATATTTCGGGCTAGACCAAAGCACATCCACAGACCAAAGCTGCCACTATGGCCAAAAAAAAAAAAAGATTCATAAACATGTCAAGTTAGCGTTTATAAAAAGGATGCTGTAGCTAATTGTTTGTCATCTTCCCTCAGGGGCTGCCACGAGGATTTCTAAAATGAACTAAACTTTCCAAACTGGAATATTGAAATGATGTATCTGTTTTACGGGGCAGGACCAGGAACTACCACACGAAGGGGCGAGAACTTAAAGTTATTATTCTTTTTTTTAAAAGGTCTTCTCCTCCCACCAGGGGTCAAGCTGGACTCGTGCAGGGCTTAGAGAAAAGCTTTGTCCCTTTCACTATGTAGACGGACAAAAGACAGAACCCTGTTTGTTCCTCATGTGCTGAGAGGAGGGGGGGGCATGCGGTGAAGAAGTGGGAGGGTTGCACGTCTAATTGTAAAGGAGCAGCGGACGGGAGGGAATGGGGGGGGGGGGGCGGTGCCTCTGTTGATTATTCCATATGATGAACGAGCGTCTGTTCATTTCATAGAAAACCGAAGGCTTGAAGCGGCAGACAACAACAGAGGAGCATATTCCCCTGTTGGACCTAAATGGGACAACAAGCTTTGTTTCACTTTCACTGTATGATGAATACAAAATGGGCTACATTTTTGGAATCATAAAAAGTGGATTTTGCGTTTTTTGTTATGTATATTATTAGGAAAAGAGAAAGATGCCAAAAGACAGAGTGCAGAGACAGCAATTAGTGAGCCAACGTGATGTTTTCTCCTCAGAGTAACTGGGCTAATTGTTCTGGTTCGTTACAGCACGTTAATAGGATTCATCCTCATCTTGTGGAATGTTTGTGTTCCAAATCTCACATATATATATATATATATATATATATATATATATATATATATATATATATATATATAAATCTCACTCTTTCACATGTCCACACACACACGCACACACATATCCATCCATATTGCTTGTATGTCAAGAGTCTGAATATCTCATGAATAAAAATAAATTTCACCGTAAGTTCCACACAGAATAAAAAAGTTAAAGGGCAAACCATGTTTTTTTTACTACTGCACATGTTGAGCTTATTGATGCTAATGCTTAAGGATAAGACTGAAAAATATTTTTCATAATCTTCCAAATCTATCTTCCCAATCCACAAACACTGGCTGCATTGTGTCCCAATTCAGCACAGAAAACAGAATCAAACTAGTTTATGGCATTTGAAGGAACAAATTCGGTACTTCCAATAATTTAAAGTAAAAAGTTACCAGGAAAATGTATCAGGGAACAGGATGCATTTCTAAGTAAAACCTTATTGTGGGGTAATTAGTGAAAATGCCCACAGGATGGATGGTAAAAATCACACAAATCTCTTGCGAATACATCTGCTGATATCACTGAGTATAATGGACAAAACAAGTTCACTTACTCGTAACCATATACACACTATGTCTGCTATAATCCGTGTATACAGTGTTTAACAGATTCATTTTTCTCTTCCAGTGAAATGCATAATATCCTTATTGATGTAGTTTACACATCAAATCAGTAACAAAATCGGCCTACTACCACCTCAAAAATGTCGCACGACTTAGAGGGCTCATGTCAGCTCAAGACTTAGAAACACTTGTACATGCCTTTATAACTAGTAGGCTAGACTATTGTAATGGTCTCCTTGCAGGTCTTCCAAAACAAACTGTCAGGCAGCTCCAGCTTGTTCAGAACGCTGCTGCTAGAGTTCTAACAAAGACCAAAAAATGTGAGCACATTACACCAATTCTTAAATCCTTACATTGGCTCCCAGTATGTCAGAGAATTAATTTCAAAATCCTACTGCTCACATATAAATCACTACATGGTTTAGGGCCAAAGTATATCACTGATATGCTTCCACTACATAAACCTTCAAGATCATTAAGATCTTCTGACACCAATCTGTTAGTGATTCCCAGAGTAAATACAAATCATGGGAAAGCATCATTTAGTTACTACGCAACAAACAGCTGGAATAAACTTCCTGAAGATGTAAGACTTGCCCCAACTCTGACCACGTGTAAAACAAGACTGAAAACGTTTATGTTCAGCTTCGCCTTCTGCTAAATTTCACCTACATTGCACTCTTAACCTCTGCTTTTAATTAAACAATTTAAATAAGATTTTAATTTATAATTTTATTTGCTGTTTTTAATTGTCTTTTAATTCCTGCATTTTATTTCACTTTATTGTATGAAATGTTATAATGTGAAGCACTTTGAGTCTGCCTTGTGTATGAAAAGTGCTATACAAATAAAATTGCCTTGCCTTGCCTTAATTATGGCTCCCCTGTTTAAATGAGAGCGATGGGGCAGTTTCAGAAAAACAAACACAGCATCATGTGTGAAAACCGGGTGGGTGCAGAACCAGCATGACTAACGCATGCACAGATGTTCAGCTCATGAACACGTCAATTTCCCAGAGGGCGAAGCTTTGACCCACACGCTCTGCATCACCAAATAGCTGCAACAAATTGCTATCTCATCTCTCGTATCACCGCACGCATTACAGCGCAAAAAAGGTTCAAGTAATATGAACGTCTTATGAGGATAACGAGTCCTTATGTCACATCATTTTGTCATTATAAAACTACATCAAACAGTTGTCCAAAAATAACTATGAATGCGAGTCCATTTAAAGGGAGCTCTGAATACGTTATTAGCTTTCTGTTCTTCTAACCTACTTTAGATAGAAGCTGCACAAAGCCTTTTATGTTGGATTGTTTACACAATTAAGGCTTCCACCATAGTTTTTGTCCGGGACCCGACTTACTGTGATGGGGGCGGTGCTGAAACGTATCTTCCTCATCGGAGGGACGTCCTCTTTGTTTTCGTGCGGCAGACCGGGGATCTCCGTGAGACCAGAGCCCGGGTCGTAGACGATGTCCTCGTCGTCTCCGTAGAGGTCGTCCTCGGGATCGGTGCAGCTCTCCCCCCAACCCTGGTAACAGGCATCTCCGTCCGCGTTAAAAACCACCCGCTCGTTCCCAACGTAATCCTCGTCAGGTTCTTCCCCATGGTCCTTGGGGGAGTCAGAGGACTTGTCTCGTCTTGTACCATCCCCGTCCTCCCGGCTTTCCCCCGCTCGTGCGCCTGTTGGAGGCATTGGCTCAGGGGTTGCGTCTTCGAAAGCTTTGTCAGTGATTACCTCATCGCCTGTAGGTTTGGAAGCTTCGGACTCCCCTGCGTCCGGAATATTTCTTCTCGTTTCTGGCGGCTTCTCCTCTTCTTCACATGAACCGTTCACCTGGCCTCCGCTGGTGCTGACCCCAGAGAGCCGCCGCCTATCTCGGCCCTGGGGCTCCAACTTGTCTTGGGCCTCTTCCTCTCGTGGTGCCGGTTTCTGCCGCGTCGCGGTCTCCGTCCCAGGACTGGCGCTCAGAATGTCCTCAGAAGACAAGGACGGGGGAAACTTCCCGCCAGTCCTGCTCCGGGAGCTCCCACGAACTGGAGACTGCCTCGAATCATCCTCACTGACGTCACCTCCAGGGCGGTGGCCCCCGTCCGGAGAGTAGAGGGCCCGTCTGCTGACCCCTTTGTAGGCCGCACCATGATTCGCGTGGTCTGTATTTTCAAACACAGCACTCAGTTGACTGACGGTTGGCGAGGACGCCTCTGCTCTTGAGCACAGTGAGTCCAAGGAGTCTGTGCTGCCTCGATTAGATCTAGGACCTCGCCAGTCATCAAGGTGCTCATGGGAACCTCGTTTGTCACGTCCGTATGGAAAGACTGGGGATTGGGACTGGTCACGTGACTGCTGCTCAAACAGCTTCCTGGTTTCGGAGAACTTCGCTCCAGCCCCTCCAACCCGGTCAGCCGATATGGAATGCTGAAGTTTAATCACGGATCCATCGGCCTTGTTGATGAAGTTGGTTGGCTTGACCAACTTTTGTGGCGAGGAATCATCACAGCTCTTGGCCTTATCCGGCACATTTTCTGAGCCCATCTGCATGAACATGTCCTTAATGCGACTGACATGGCCGCCATACTGGCGGCCCCTTTGCTGTTTCACGCGTTCAAGGTCCTTGGGCTTGGAGTCTCGATCTATCCGAGGCTGGTCGAAGGCCTTCTTGAGTGCCTGAAATTCAGCCCTGTATGCATTTCGGTGGGGGGAGGCACTCCGGAGGCTGGTCCTCTCCCCCGAGGCCTCCGTCTTCAGCATGATGATTTCTTAAGATTCAGAGGGCATGTCAGCATCGCCGTGGCCTCATTAGAATGTGGAAGTGAGGAGTTTAGTTTGAGCGTTTCAGATCAGATCCACCCGTTGTCTTTAGACCCGTTCATACCTGTGGAGACAAAAGGAGGCGTGATAGGAACATTTGGTGTGACTCTGCATGATTTAGTGGGTTCAAAAGAGCAAGCATGTGCATGTGATCAATAATGTCAAAGAAACTAAAAGTGGCTCTTACTAATCCAAATGATGATTATAAAGCCTGAAAAGAGGGTGTTTCCACCTTCCATCAATAACACTATTGTGAAACATGGGAGTCAAAGAGGCTGGTTTATGATATAAAAGCTCTTAGTACACGAGGACGAGATTTGAGTGCCAATCGGACTCTGAAAGCACTCTGATCATGTTGTCTTTATGGAGCGGCTCCAATGTTTACCTTCGCAAATTCATTTGTACACGTAGGTGTACAGATGAATTTGTAGGTTTGAGATATTTATGTTGAAACAGGCACCGCAGAGAATATCTTTTCTAATGTTTCCGCCAATTTTTCATTCTCTCCCACTCACTCTTGTTTCCTACAGTGAGCTGTGACCCGTGTACGCTGCCACATCCTACTGCACTCAATACCATAGCTGACATTATGCCAGCACCAAACAAAGCATTGCATGGTATTTGCAATGTTTACTGCACGTATAAAATGCTGTTGAATGCAGCGGAGAATGTGTCGATATCATCCAAAACAGAAAAATACATTTCATGAACCAAAAGGCTTGAATTTCATCCACCATTTAAACTAAAGCAGAGGAGCAGGCTAGCATAGTAGCTAAATATCCCATACCTACGGCCGTTAATATTTAATCCTGGAATGCATCCCACGGAGAGGAAGATGAAATATAACACGCACACAAAAACATTCATCTGGGACATAAATCATCCATTAATCTCAGCTGTGCCGGATTGGACGCAGCAGCAGCAGCAGCAGCAGCGGTTAAAGCCCAAACCCCCCGTGCACATGGAGGTGAAATCTAAAGAAAAACGTCCGTTTGAACTTGGCCAACATCCTTTGCTGCCTCGGAGGGATTCAGCACGGGGGGGCAAATAAAGTTAGACGTTTGAGAGGAAAAACGAGGCTTTCACGAATTGTGTCAGTGGGACGAGATGAACATCAGCCACAACGTGACAGCTCTCAGGTTTCTCCCTTCCGATGTGTTTTAAACATCTATTTGTCCACCCTGTGCAGGCGTGTGCACGCTGGAGGAAAATACACGACGTGGCTTTTCTTTACTACTAATAAAAGACTTCAGTCAACTGTTGTGACGAACCCCCCCCGGAGCGGCTGCTTCAACGTTACAAAAACAAAAGAGCCAGACTTACGTGCACGGCTCCGTGGCTTCGTTTCGACGCGTGATACAAATATTAAAAATAATAATAATAATTGAAAAAGAAATCCAGAAGGCCGAAGGCTGAACTCGAACGACCTGGTTTTGCCAAAAAAAAAGAAGAAGAAAAAAACATTTCTATCCCACGCTCGTGAAATTGTCCGGGACGGAACCGCCGCTCACAGACGGGTTTGCACACAGCGGAGCCGCTTCAGCGCCATTGCGGGCGGTGGGCGATGCTGCCAGTCGCGCTATGAAGAGGAGGAGGAGGAGAAAGGGGGGGGGGAGTCCATGCTATTTTGTCCGGCTCATCTCACCGAGAGCTGCTCAGCCGCGCTGGGGGGCTTTGTTACGTCCGCGGCGCGTAGGAAAGCAAAAACCGAGTGCGTCGCGAATTGTAAAGCCTCACGTGATAGGTGCTAAAACCGGGGACTGCGCCAATGGTTCGGTCCGACGAGCCGCCGCCGTGCGGGGGGGGGGGGGGGGGGGGGGGGGGGGGGGGGGGGGGGGGGGGGGGGGGGGGGGGGTCAGTGCGCTGCAGCCGGGACACAGAGCACTGCAACTTCACTCGGTGGCTGTTTTTTTTTTTTTTTTTCATCGGTGGGGTTTGGGTGGGGATGATAGAGGCGAGGACCACTCTTGGCTGTAAAGCCACGCGTCTCAAAGGGTGGTCTGCGGACCACCAGGGGGCCTGGAGGAGTTTATGGGGGGAGGTGTAGTCAGGGAAATGAGGTGAACTTTGATTTCACGTGTGAGTTCAATCTGATTAGAGAAATTAGGTGACTGATTTACAACATGTGGTCCTTCCTCTCTTTCATCAATCTATGCTCGGATACGGATGAGCATTGATTCAGAGGGGGGCACATGTTTTAATTTTGCCATAATGAAAATAAAGCCCCTGGAAATCACACCAGGCCACTGAGAACCATCTCACACACACTCTGAAAGTGTCCTTATAATAAAGAGGATATGAGGGTAACAATTGTATTTGGCTGTGTCACACGGGAGCCAATAAAAAACACCCTAAAGCATATGACTGAATTCATGTGATAAATCAATTGAAAGGAAGCTTTGTCACTGTACGAAAATGTTTCCTAATATGTGGCATTGTTGCTACGTACCTACTTTGAAGCAAGGCTTTACAATCTTTATTTTGACTATTAATTGACATTTCATTTTGCAGTTTGAAACTTAGGCACCGTATTCTGCAGAAAGGCATATGTATGACTTAATCCGTAATTTTCTCAAATCTCATGAAGTAAATCTATAAATGCGTGCAGTTGTATAATCTGCCAACATATGTGATTTACCTTGTTATGTAACCAGTTCAGTCCATACCGAACTCACACACAGCCCATTTGTTCTTTTAATGCAGTGGATACTTCTGATCCTTCACATTTTCAGTTCCGGCATCTTGAATTTAGATAATAACAAAAACGAAATGAAAGAGCGTCTTTGGTGTGTTAAATCTGGCAAACTACAAGGAACGCGGATCCACTCAAACCACAGTTTGTCCTTATTTAAGAACAGCCCTCACTTCTGAAGAGAGTGCAATGTTGCATTTGAGAAACTTTCCACTACGACCGAATAGAGTTGGACTGATATCATATCAGTTCACATTTACCACATCAGATATCAGGCACATTTGTCCGCCGTCTCAAGCTCATGCCAAGATGGAACGTCTTCATTAACGCATGCATATAGGCATGTAGTGATTCTTGTGATACACTCATACGCGGACCGATCGTTGGCAATGTGAAGATGTTGCTAAGCAACCTAAAAATAATCTTTCGGGGCTAAAAGGGAGGGTGAGAGAACAGAACAGCCTCACACTGCAGAGCTCGCAGGATGGGTGGCAGCGTGTTTACCACGCCAGGAATCCAGTTTTCAAATCCGCCCTTATCAAACAAGAGCCACCCAGCTGTCAGCACGTGGGCCAGAACGAGCATCCTTTTCTGTACTCTCTTAGTGGTACAGCCAACATTAAGGGAGCATGGGGGGGTTGAATCGAGGGTCCCACAGCCCTTTTAGCAGGCCTGCCTCGCAGCCGAGGGGCCCAAACACGGCCATCTGTCCACCAGAGCTGGCTCTGCAGGGGGTCCGGACAGATTGGAGTGGACCTCTGAAACATGTGTCTGTCCTCATAACAGCTGGCCTTACGAGGTCACGCTCCGGAGAGGGGGTGTGCGTGTGAGTAAGATGCAGAGTGTGTGTGTGTGTCTTTTTAAGTCTCGGTCCAAATTTTGGAGGCATTATCAACGGATCAAGCTGACAAATGAGTAAATGTGTGTTATCAACAAGCCATGGAAACATGCATTCAGGGAATTGGAATGTGACAACACCACGCCGTGTTGTCTTAGGTCAGAAATAGAGAACACCATAAAGAGCACCGTTTAAACTCCACCACCAACCATCTTTAGACATACGGCTCCTATTATGAATCACACGTTGTTTCTGCCCCTTTTTTTTTTTTTACAGGGGACAACCATCTTTTTCCATCCAGATGTTCAGCCAATGAGAAGTGGTGCGTGTTTCCAGCGGAGGGAGGAGGCGGAGGAAGGAATGCTGCAGGATGCTTATTATTATGGCAGTCAATCCCAGTGGCGATTAGATAAAAAGCCCTTTTTAATGCGAGATTTACGCGGATGATGTTCACCATGTCCGCTGCCGCCGTCGCGGTGTGGCTCGGCACGGGTACGTATCGATTCAATCGGGTTAAAGATCCGGGAGGTTTTGGGTTTTTTTTTGTTGATGCGGTGACGTTATTCGGGCTACTGAGCTAGCTAGCTAGCTAGTTAGCATGCTGCTGTGCAGCTACTGTGCTCATTTATTTCCACCCCGACAGGCTGATGAGGAGAGACGGCCAAAGATAGCCGTACCGCCCCCAACGGGACGCATTCAACGTATTATTGCTGTTATTATTATACTGTGGACGTAACGTTGCATACCGTGTGTTATAACTAGGTAGCTAACGCTAGTTCAGCAGCTCAGATTACCCCTAGTTAACGTTACATGTGTGTGATAGGGATGATGTTACGGAGCTGTACATTGTCTGTGTGGTACCTTCAGTTGCCAGTTTATTTGGTACACAAGGAAAAGCCTTCATAGAGGTTGAAATGTTGGGAGTTTTGTTCACAATTGCATTTCATTTATTCATTAACAATCAAGGAATCCACCTATTGACTTATAAATACAGCATGAAGCATGAACTTTAGCTTGTTTAATCCCGTTATTCTGTTCATTATCTCCTTGATTAATCCGTAATTCTATAGGAAGTCTACAGAATGTCTGACTAACACAAAAGATGTTAAGTTTACTGTCATATAAAACAAATAAAATAGATTCATGGAAGAAGCCCAGCTAGTGTATTAGACTGCACTATTACATTACATTACATGTCATTTAGCGGACGCTTTTATCCAAAGCGACGTACAATAAGTGCATTCAACCATAGGGTACAAACTCAGGAGAACAAGAAACAAGAAAGTGCAATTTCCTCAAATTTCCAGCGAGTACCTAATACACTGGCAGCAAACTGAAGGCATAACTCAGAACCCCCTTTGGCCCAAACACTTGTCCCATCCGTGCTTTCATTCAATGACCCAATAGCTCACATTGTGCATGCCTACCACGTGGAACACGTGGAGAGAAATGCCCCCATGGAGCGATCCACGGGGGGCTCGAAGTGGAGAACGTCCCCGTACAGAGACGGTGAGTGGGCGTTGTGCAGTGGTGCACCTCATGTGTTGACCCGTTGCCCCCCCCCCCCCCCCCCCCATCCCTCCCTCCCTCCCGCCCCGGTCGTAACACACAATGACACGCTCAACCGGTGCCCCATTAATACTGTGCCCTTTATTGTCGCCAGCGTGGCTGCTGTCCCACAGACTTGGCCCACTTGCGTTGGCTGTAACAGCAGCGTTGCTTGTCCCTGCTTGAAGTAGAACTGACCCTAAAATCATTAACCGTGAGAGACACAGTTTAACATGATGCAGGCACTTTATGGCACCGCGGCGGATCGCGGAGCGTCACAACAGCCGCTTCGGGCCGAAATGAAAAGTTTTACTGACCTCTGCAGTGAAGACTCAGCCGGCTGTTTTTGTGTCCACTCCTTCCCGTAACTTAAGCCTTCCTCTGGTTGTGACACCCGACTACTTTCACTTCCAGGTCTGCGGGTAGAAAAACAAGGCTCAAACCGCGGTCCAAACAGTGGCGATCCTTGTTCTCCCCGCTAAACAGCCGAGAAGCACATGCATCCTCCTGATCGACAGCATGCACGCACGTAGCTGGTTCCACAGAACCAAAGGAGATCCCTCCCTTGCTTCTGCCTCTGTTAGCTGGTGGCCACGAGAGGGACGAGGGTGGTCTGTCCTCTGCGCGCTCCCAATGGCATTTTTTAAGGCGTCACTCCCGAGGACTTCAGCCGGTCCAAGGTCAACCCGGCAGCAAACGCGGTTAGGCATTTACGCCCGTGAGCATGCCAGTGGTCATCTATCAAGCACCAAGTACACCCGTTTCTTTAGGACGTGTGGCGAACACCTGAAGGCTGGTTTGTATGTGTAACTCGTCGTGTGTATCATCGTGCACTTGTCTGTAGTCTGCGATGGTCCTGCAGCCGGAGGCCACAGGTCAGCCTGCAGCTGACGCTCAAGTATTAACTTTTAATTGGTGATGTATTATGTACTGTAGGAGCACTGTCACCATCATCTCGAGACGGCTTGGCAGAAAGTCAGCACGCCGCAAATAAGTAGGCTTAGCTTAGCAGCGTAGCTTAGTTAGTGATCTTTACCTACACCAGACGGCTGGTCTGAATGGAAAAGACCTGCGTTCACAAAGCGAGGGCGGAACAACAGCCAAGAGCGAGCGTCGGGCCTAAACGCCTCTTGTCCAATGAAATCTTGAATCGTCGACGGGACAAAACGCGTCTCGCATCCCAAAGGTCGTTTCCCTACGCCGCAGACCAATGAGGTGAGAGCGGGGGGCCATCTGTGCCCCCTCGTTTGCCTCCGAGCAGAGCGGCGCAGCCAGCGCTGCAGTGGGTGACTGCGGCCCTTTGTGTGGCGGAAAAAACCCCGATGAGGCCCAAATGAGGTTTTAGCTCTCGGTCGCTGAAGAACCCGGGGTCCTCGTGTCTTCGGCGGCAGTTGTGCAAGGTGGGAGACGGAGTGGGGGGTCAAGTCATGCTCGGGCGGTCGCCTTAATCCCCTCTTGGGAGGAGACGTGGTGGATATAATAAACCTCGGGCAACAGTCCCATTCAGTCGCCGCCGAATTCTATTGATTGCATCTGGCTGTGACGGAGCCCTCGGGGACATCGGACATATGGCCGGCTCAGCGTCTCCGGCCCCGGCCACAGATGTAGCCCAGTTCAACGTGCACAAGGGAGCGTTTTGTAACACTTGCTGCAGCTCACCAGCGCGCTTAGATTGCCTCCGTAGATGTGGACTTCCTTAATAATCTGCAGCTCAACGCGCCACCTAATCTCCTGTAACGGCTTTGTGCACCCTGGTAATAGATAACGCTTAACAACCACAGATCACACAGCGACGTCTTCTTCACCGACACGGATTGAAATGTTAATCCTGCTTTACTACTTCGTTCAGCAATAGAAGACCCGATGTATTAATGGTAGTTATATGCTAAGGGGATGATGAGACAGTAGGCCAAAAAGCAGGAGAGGGGCTCGGCAACACAACTTTTTGTTAACGGGCCGCCATTTCCGTCACGTTGCCCTTCATGTTTGAAACAGAGTAGGCATAAAGAGCACGATGGGGGGGGGGTGGAAACAACTCTGTGCTGTCACATTACTGCTGATTCTACCCAGAGTGCCGCGGCGGCTCCTTGGCACTGAAAACTCATCCTCCTGCTTCGGGCAGCTTCATCTACAAAATCACGTTTGTCGTTCCTGCTCTGCGTCTTCATGGCAAGAGGATGCGTTTACGTTCGAGAGAACCCAGCAGCGAACTAAGAAGAGTAGACAAATCTATTATTGTGGGCGGTATTGATTTTGCAACGCGTGAAGAAGGTTTAGCAGGTGCTTGTAAAACGCTTGCCTCATTAACGCCGTCTCATTATTTTGCTGATTAGAGCTGCCGGCAGGGCGTTAGTGTGATAAAAGGAGCTCATTTTCACCTTTTTCTTTTTTCTTTACCGAAAACCTTCGTTTCAGTGGTCACCATCTTGTCGAGATCACACGCCGATCGGAACGTCTACCCGTCCGCGGGAGTGCTGTTTGTCCACGTTCTGGAGCGAGAGCACTTCAAAGGAGAGTTTCCTCCCTACCCCAAATCAGGTACAGCACCGTCACATCTTACAATTCAGCCGAATGGCTCTGAGTGCTCATTACCACATCGGCACCGTCCTGCAGGTGACGCCAGCAGTGACCCGATCACTTTCAACACCAACCTAATGGGCTACCCCGACAGGCCGGGCTGGCTGCGCTACATCCAGAGGACCCAGCGCAGCGACGGAGTGCTGTACGGCTCGCCCACCGCCGAGCACGTGGGCAAGCCCTCCGTCATAGAGGTGCGTGTGGTCGCCGCACAAGCGTGTGTTGCGCAACAGGACTAGAAGCGGTTAGACGGAAGACACCATCACGCATTTGTAGTTAGAACCAAAGAGGCACACGTGATTCGTTGGATTTGGATGTATTTAGTAGTAGCATAGTCCAGTGTTAGTCTTTGGATTTGAATTCCATCATGTTTTTTTTTTTTTCTTAATGCTTTCTTTGCCCATAAGCTACTGTAGAAATTCTTTTCCCAGAAGGCTTAGCGCTCGCACCGTCTCTACGGCGTCTCAGTTGGGCACATGGCCCGCACAGTGCATCCCGCTCAGCCTCGTCCAAAGGGCTGCTGCTGCCGCGTAAGCCGCACTGATCCGGGCTTAAACTTTCGCCGTGTGCGTTGCAGATTACCGCCTACAACAGACGCACTTTCGAGACGGCACGGCACAACTTGGTCGTCAACATCATGGCCACGGAAGGTAAGCAGCGTCAACGGGGGGCCGCTCCGGGCAACCGGGCGTCGGGCTGTGCAACTCGCCTCAGTGAATCCAGAGGTTTCAGAGGAGCACATGCAGGAATATGTATCGTAGTGATGTAACCACGTTTCATACTGTATCTATTATACTGGCTTCTATAAACACACAGGCCCGTTTTAGTACATGAATTCAGGGTTATCAATTATTATGGCGGGTCTGCAGGAAGCAGCCGTTCCTGCGGATCACACATCTCTGCCGCCGTGTGTTTGACAGACAGCACGTCACCTCCTTGCACGATGTCATCCGCCATCCGTCCCCGGCGCGGCAAACGCGGACAAGCCGGCGGAGTCGGTGTCGTGCGTTGCGGCAGCAGTAGAGCGTCGACGATGTCTCACTCGCCTTGTTCTTTTCCTCGTCCCTGTTGTCCACAGAGTTCCCTCTGCCCTACCAGGCGGAGTTTTACATCCGCAACATGAACGTGGAGGAGATGCTGGCCAGCGAGGTGCTGGGCGACTTCCTGGGGGCGGTGAAGAACGTGTGGCAGCCCGAGCGCCTCAACGCCATAAACATCACCTCAGCGCTGGACCGCGGCGGCCGTGTGCCCCTCCCCATCAACGACCTCAAAGAGGGGTGAGGGATGTTTTCTGAAGGATGCAGCTAAATCTGTCTCCTTTTTTAAAAGGATTTTCGTAGGATTCCTCGCAACGACTCGCAATTGGCAATCGGCATGAGGTGTAACAGCCGTAATGATTTCGTCTACCGTCGCCGCTTCCCTTTCTCAGCCCCAAAAAACTGCTATCTTCAGCCCACTCGCATCATGCTGCTATTTCAATTAATTGGGGCCCGGGGATCCACGCTTTCGCCGTGGTTAGATGAGCCCACTTGGCCGTCAGCACTGACAAGACACTGTCCTGTTCCTCTCCCCCCAGAGTGTACGTGATGGTTGGCGCTGATGTTCCCTTCTCCTCGTGCTTGCGGGAGGTGGAAAGCCCGCACAACCAGCTTCGCTGCAGCCAGGAGATGGAGCCCGCCATCAGCTGCGACAAGAAGTTCAGGGCTCATTTTCACATCGACTGGTGCAAGATCTCTCTGGTTCGGACCGCCTTGTGCTGGGTTTGAACTTCCGGTCAAACTTTTTGATTATAAACGCTGAATTAACTTGGACTCATCTCTTCAGGTCGACATCAACAAAGTGGTCCCGGTGTACATTACCCGTTCCGAGCCGGGAACCGGGGTGCTGCCTGAATTCGGGGAGTACAACCCGCCCTCTGAGTCCCTGATGGGCCGGAACTACTTCTCCGACTTCCTCATCACACTGGCGGTTCCCTCCGCTGTGGCTCTGGTGCTGTTCTTCATCCTCGGCTACACTATGTGCTGCCGACGGGAAGGGGTGTAAGTGCGCTCGGTCTTACTTCAACATTGGAACACATACAACACACGCGTAAATATATGAAAACCCATTGAGACAGGATGGAAAGTGTAGGATGTTTAGATAGCACCAATAATCTGGACCTGGAGCTGCAGCCGGTTCATTACCATCTGGTTGTACGGCCCGTTTACATTCGGTTCCTCATGAATATCCGTCTCAGCTTTTTGTTAATTCCGTCACGTACATCTTGGTGTTTTGGAGCTGTAGCCATGGCGTCCATAGCCAATCATCCACGATAAATCCTTTCATCATTCTACATCATCCCCACCCCCCCCCCCCACCCACATTGTCTTCACCCGACGATCCATTCACATGTGTGTAGATGTCTCTTCAACTATTAATATTAGTATTTTAATTCATCCATTTTGTTTTGTTTCTAGGGAAAAAAGAAACATGCAAACACCAGAGTAAGTGTTTTCACCTCTCCTGTGTTTTCCTTTTTTTGGGGTCTGTCTCTGCCCCCCCCCCCTCTCTCTCTCTCTCTCTCTCTCTCTCTCTCTCTTTAGTTTGCAGTTTTATCATGTATGTCGTCATTGACGGCTTTCTCATGACCATTCATGTGCTCATCTGTGTGTTGACATCCGTTCACCCGATGGGCTGCTCAAAAAAAAATAAAGCAATTAGAACTTATATCACACTTAAAAGTCGGACACGGCAAAGTGAGTCGAAGCGATAGGGAAGCGTGGAGGTCACGTCGGTCTCGTGCGCGCATGAATCAAGTCTGAATCTGATACAGGTCGGGGGCAAATTCAACCGCTTTAAGTTGTGCTTTTCAGGTCAGACGCACCACGACAAACACAGGTTGCTATGCACGTCTTCCTCACCGCCTCCTCCCCCCCCTCCCCCACTCCCTCCAGCATCCAGCTGGTTCACCACGGCTCCATCCAGAAGTCCACCAAGGAGCTGCGCAGCATGTCTAAGAACCGGGAGATCTCCTGGCCCCTCTCCACCCTGCCCGTCTTCAACCCGGTCAGCGGCGAGGTGGTGCCGCCCATCCACCCGGACAACTACGAGACCACCAGCATGCCCCTCATGCAGACACAGACGTGAGCCCAGCGATTGTTTTGGTTTTGGTGGAGGGGGAATGTGCAGCGTGCTCATTAGCAGGCACGCAGATGTATGGCTAAGAGGCGCAATAATTTAAGGGGAAATAGAAGCATAAACAATACCGTTATTATCCAAACAGCAGAATGTTTGCGGCTAAAGCTGCAGCGAGCCAGTCGGTGCTTTTAGAAAAATAAAAGCTTAAGAGGTTCAAGCCGTCCCATGATTTTTCTTAATGAGCTTGAAACAACACATGATACTAAAAGCTTGTGCAATGCATTTGAATGTCTGTTTACCATAATAACGCTGTTCACTATTTCAGGAATCTGCAAAACCAGATTACGATACCACAGCAACGGCCATCAGGTTGGTACTCCCTTCCACATTTCGAGATGATCGGGGGGGTTCTGACATACTTCCACATTGAATAAGATGATTATGATGTGATGTTACTTTTCGCCGCCTCCACCCGACCCGATCTCCATCTCTGTAAAAACACTCGCATCCACACCTTATTTAATCGGACACGGATTATTTAGGGCGTGTGATGCGTACGGGTGTTGGCGCGCGTGGTCACCCTCCTGTCAGCCGCGTGACTAACCTGCCGCTCTCTCTGTTCACTGCTAACAAAAGGAGATAGTTATGTCATGTCGACATTTCGAAGGCTGGAGGTAGGTGCCGCATTCCGCCCATGAATTAGCTCACAGATAATTCATGATTTTCAAAAACAAAACGTGGAGATATTTTGGATAATGTTGGCTGCCGTGAAAGGGCCGAGCTTAAAGTTTGTTTTCCTATTCAAACGTAGGTAAATGGTATTCCTGAGGAGAGAAAGGTGGCTGAAGCGCTGGATTTGTGACCAGAGACGACCGGTGTTGGAGCTTTTCATATCTATATTTTTGTTTTTTCTAACACTTGTGCCAATCTGCATGCCTCAGATGTGTCTTCACAGCGATTTATACTTCATGTTCAAGAGATTAAAAACACAGTAGAATATTTTGAAATATTTATAAATGTTTGGATTTGGATTTGTACTTGCTTTGCACAATGAAACGATCAGGAGGAAAAGGGAGTTTTACATTGAAGCGCTTCAGTTGTTAAGTGTTATTAATTATATGTAATGTGTCACATGGTAACAATAAATTCTTTTGAGAAAAGTATTTTTACTGTAACCATTGTTTTTACACAAAAAGACACATTTAATGTCTAAATTACATGAAAAGCAGATTTTATGAAGGTATTATTAACAATGTACAACAGCATAAAGGCATTTATAAATAATATGTATCCGTTTGACATTTTTAAGACATCACAGAAAAACGTACATGTAACATTTCAAACAGGGGTGTTAATATTTGTTGCTTTTACGTGACCAAAAATATCTATTAAGGCCTGAAACGTTTAACTAATTTATAGCGGTTGATCAGTAAACATCATATAGGAACGGAAATTGCATCAAGGAAAGGGAGATTTTCATCTATACAATGAGGCGATGATTGGTTATAGAAATTACACATTTTCTTTGCTCTTATTTGGAGAACCCAACAGAGGCTGCACATCCGATAACTGACACGAAAAGATGCAAAAGCTGTAGACAAATTGTTCCACTGCAAAGAAATTAATTCTTTTTTTTTTTTATGAGACATACATTTGTAAAACAAAACAAATATTGCAAAGCAATCTACCACCCCATGGTAAATAAAATAAATGTTTTGCAGCTTGTATCTTATAATATACATTTGCTAAGTGACCAAACATTTACCTAATAAAAATGTGCTGAAGTACAGAAAGCATCTGCACGTTGTTAAACAGGTTTGTTTTTCACTGCTAAGAATGAAAGAAAACATGAAAGTGCGAATATCTCTTAAATGTCTGTGAGGATATATAGGCAAAGAGGAAATCACCTATTTGTCTGCTGACAAAATATACAATATTTTCCTTTAGGGGAGTTATAGGTCTCAGCTCATTCTGCGCATCACTTGAGTCGTTTTAAAAGTCGGTTGAGCCCGGATACAAAAAAGGGTCAACAGGCTACATCCCAGATGCTGCGTACTTGTAAGCCACCATCCACTGACCAAAAGTCTGCTACAGCAGAGGGAGCATGTGTATTTAGAGGTTATTCCTATTCCACAATAATATATGAAGCCAGTGCGTTTTCCACCAGAGCTAGAGAGGCATGTTTTTAATAACCCCTATAGGAGGGTTAAAAACACTGGTTAAGTACTGCTTTTCAAAATAAAGTCCCTCACCCAGTCATACTATTCTAATACACAGACTATGTAATGAGCGAATAGGACGGACGAGTGTCAGGCTGTACAGGCTCGACCTCGCAGTGCGTCTGAGTGATTATCTGCGGGATGGGTAGAGTGATCCCTGTAGGACGTCCTTCCCAAGCAGCCAGTCATGAGCGAAAAGTACAAAATCAAAACAGAAAACCCTTATAAAATATAAACATAATTTAAATCATTAAATACTGTACATATCACATAGAATTTCAGAGCTCGAGCAGGTGGCGACGGTGTCTTCTAGCCCAGGACAAACGTTTCTAAAATCACCTCAGAAAAACCATCATCAAAAATATGTCGAAAGGAAAACAACTTTTCAACAACTGCACTCCGAATTTTCACTTTAGTCTGGACAATTTTTAGATTACCCAAGTCAGTTGTTGGTCCATATTTCGCACATTTAGATATCTTAACTTTTTTAGTCCCCAGAGACACCATACAAAAAGACGCTTTGATAGTAAAATGGATTTCCCTCATTTCCTCCCCCCAAAGATATCTGAATATGTAGACCATGGATCCTGAGTGAAAACCCCTTCAACTGTCACTGCCGAGTGGATGGAGGAAGTGCTGTATGTGGCAAAACCCCCCATCTATTAATGTTTGGCTAAATTGTAAGCGACGCTGCAAATATTCACAGAGCAAGCATGAGGTCCTAAAAAGAAAAACGCTTTTTGTTTAACATAAAATGTCCGAATGTCGTCTCTGCTCTTCCACCGAATCCACATAATGTAAACTTATTGAGCGCTTCAGTCTTTGCGATTGGGAAAGAGCGACTGCTTTCGTTCAGTGTGCGACTTTCACAGCAGTCAAACACAGTACTGCTCAAACGTGGGCGGCAGAGAGCCCCCCCCCCACCTCCTCGGGTTCCCGTGTATTCCCCGGACACAGTCGAGGTTGTCCCCTGTGGACAACAGTCGGCTAAAAAACACTGGGCCTGCTCTGGGCCTGGCTTGGATGCAGACGTCAACCTCAGCAGGGTGCTTGGCAAGTCTGTTGTGTGCCCCCCCTCCTTCCCCCCGTCCAGAGGTGTCCATCAGGCGTGGCTGCCCATGGTCAGCAGCAACAAAACTAGACCGAGGAGCCCAACAGCCCCCAGTCTTTTCAGCAGGGCCATGCTGTCTTTGGGGATGACCACCTGGGCCAGATCATTGGTGATGAGGGAAATCTCGTGAGCCACGCAGACGAAGATGAAGGTGCTGACCATGATGTTAAGTGAAGGGTTTCCTGGGATAAGGACCAAAATGCCTTTGGTGTCTGCGGCGAGCCAGATGTGGTACTGGCATATGAACAGCTGGGGGAGACAAAGCATATCCAACAGGGAAAATGAAATCTGTGGTTGTGCCTGCAGGGAGCTACAGAACATGAGACAAAGCTGCTGAGCTCATTTTAGCTGCACCCTTTGTCTTTTGATTTTGATGCAACTACAGAACAACAGGCTTTCAATGTAGGATTACCGCGTTACTGGCTTACCTCCAAGGAGATCTTTCCGAACCAGGCAAAGAATGAGCTGTATACAGATCGGGCGTAGCCGGGAATGTTTCTAATGAGAATGAAGGCCAAAATCTGAGGACAACAGAGAGTGAGGACCTATGAGATTATTACCATTTGAATCAGCGGGTCGAAGACACGGAGTCACGAACACAAGTCAGAGTGAGAGAGAGTTAGTCATGAAAAAGTTGCACTTTCACATGTTCTTTTTCTATTGGTTATTTGTCTTGCTTTCCATGGTCTCGTGTCATATTGTCCAACGTTACGCAACAACCGCCAGGTCAAATTCCCACATACCAGTGCTATCTTTAGCAACAAAGAAAGGAACCGCCCTTATTGTCGCACTCGCATGTCGTGAGAATGACGTCGAGGTAAATCGGGGTATTAACTATACCGCGATTAACCATTAACTATAAGGACGGATCAAACAAATAATACCTGGACCACAGAGATGTAAGGATGCATCTCGTTGCACTCTGTTTTGGTTTTGCAGCTGCTGGCCCATATGGAGTAGGTCTGAAGACAATAGGAGAGGGATAAGTTAGCATGTTTTAATCAAAATGCAAGCAGGTGGAAAAAGATGTGCAATATACGGAATTCAGATCATGAATACAGTAGGTTTAGTAAAAACAACATTTAGAAACAGGACATGAAAGCTAATGCAAATAATAAGTACTGGCCATGTGTGGAATGTCTTACTATGAAGGAGACGACTGACAGGAAGAGGAGCAGGTTGGACATCTTGGCAGAGAAGAGTGCCTCTCCTTTGCCCTCCGACAGCACCTGGCGCTTCTGAAGCACCAGATAGAGGAGGGCGAACAACATGCCGTGTATCACCGCCTGCAAACACAGAAAACCCCGTTACACCCCGGGTAAACACCATTTCTCTTCAGTCTCCTTCAATCATGACATCAAGAAATGACTGACTATGAAAATGGGGTGCAGCTGGAGTGAGACACATTTGACTTACAAATCGGTCCAGCTTCCATCTGAACCACCACTCGTGGATGCTTCCGTTTAGCTCAAAGAGCGCTGAGATGGGCCAAACAGAGAAGACTCGCTCAAAGAAACCCTGTGAAAGTGTGGAAACACCAAAACATGAATATTAAAAAAAGCAAGCAAGGGACCAGACTATGAATTTTAGTCCCTAAAGCTTAGCTTAGTTGGGCAAAAAAAAAAATCATACGTGTGATTGAAAACAATCTGAAAGTTCAAAGCATGGTACATTTTCTCTCATGTTGTGGTGTGCAAAGATATGCTGTATATACTGAAAACATTCAGATGAAGTCAGAAAAAAGTCTAATTTGATTTGCAACGATAAATTTGAAGGTGATATTCTGACTGGTGGATTGAAATGCTGTCACGCCACCCACCTGTGAAAAGGCAAAGATGCAGATGAACAGCAGGAGGGCGAGTAACTTTGCCAAGACCCCAAAGTGCCACAAGCCACTACCTTCACAGAAAACAAGGCAGGCATTGGTAAATAGTTTATACTGCTGCAAACATCTACGACAACGATCACAACTTTAATATTGATTCACGTACTCCACATCTTCACATTTTGACTCTACACCTTTCTGACACCTACTGTTGGCTTTCTTCTGAAGGATCTGAGGCCACACGGCCAGCGAGCAGTAGATGACCACAAACCAGAAGGTGACCAAAGGGACAAAGTAATAGAACTGGTAGGGTCGGTCCATTACTAGACACAGCACCAAGACCAGGAAGTTCAGACGGAAAAGTACCTGGAGTGAAACAAAACATATCTGCTCACAGATCACATCAAGCTTCCCACTGAGAACAGTCAAAGCTAAATAATATTAGTTTTGTTATCAATATGATGGTTGGGCACTGATCCAAAGCAACGTTCGTCTGAGGACAGCAAGAGCTGCGAAACTTATTTTAGCCCAATTCAAAACATCAACTGTCCCTCCCAGTCAACTATCCGCAGAACTGGCTTTGTGTTCATGTCTGTGCTCTCGTCAGTCACCAAACCGCTCGTACCAGAACAGGTTTAACTCAAAACACGGGTGTTGCTCATTTACTGCTGCCTCGGTTGGTTCATTTGTTTTGTTACCATGTGACTTGGTAAATATTAATTAACCTTTAGCACCAGAGGCAACTTGGATAAAATAGAAACAAAAAAAAAAGTCTGATGGCTTTGAGGAGAGCATATATATAACTTGAGTCTCTAGTTTGGACTGGAATGGAACTTAAAGCAGTAAAAAAACCATTTCAGATAAAAAGGGCAGACTCAAACTGACATAGATTTATTTTCGGTGGCTAAAATACATGTTGCTGCTGACGCCTACAGTGCAGTGGATAAGTTCCACGCTGGATCCTCACCTGGCACACCCGGTACAGTCCAAAGTCTCCTTTGAGCCAGAAAAAGGAAAAGTGTCCATATCCGGTCTGAAAGAGGTACGCTGCCACCAGCACACGCACATGCATGTACACCGGAAGGAACTGAAAGACAGAAAGAAAAGAAACCTGTTCTATGCCTTTACATCCAAAATGAATGCGCAGTGCTTGGAAGCTGGTTATTCTGGAATGTATGTGTGGAGTCCTTTGTGTGGCACTCACAGCGCTGGCTCCAGAGACGTGATAGATGAGGATGACTAACTGCATCCAGCCTTTCCACTCGTCCGTCTGCTCACGGTTGAGTAATTTGGACTGTTGAAAAATGACAATGATTGGTGTTTTTTTACCAACAGCAAGGGCTTCATAATAATGTCGAGCACAAGACAGATATATTTTCTTCTCATGTACCAAATTAGAATCCACTGAGCTTGTATTCGATGTTGACCCCTGACTGCGTTTAGAGCGCCATGTATGCTTCCCCCAAATAAAACCAGCGTGCCATCTCACCTCTTTGGTGTTCTCGTTGTAGAACACTCCCAGGACAAAGATGTAGATAAGGGGGATGAAGAACGTGGAGTGGGTGTAGAACTTCTGCTCCTTCATGAACACGTCGGCCCTGTCGCAGAGGTAGAAATAGCTCATGATGAGGCCCATCCGGCAGAGGGCCTGTAACGGCGCCGTCAGACCCGGAGGGGCGGCCGCGGTCGCCGGCTTCTTCTCCTCGAGGCTCTCCACGTCGGGCGGCACAAGCCGGCGGTGGCGGTTCCTGCCGAGGAGGTGGAAAACCAAGAGGGCCGCGGCAGAGCCCGCGAAGATGCACGCCGACAGCTTCTGCAGGAGGTTTGGGGACGCGAACGTCTGGCAGCAGGAGCCGTCGATGGGCCGGAGCAGCTTGTTGCACAGAGAGTTCATGAGCACCATGGCACCCTGAAGGGAGGATCACACAGGGTGGTAAAGTTACTACTCAAAACAACACAAAGTGAATGTTAAGTAAAAATAAAAACGGACTCATGGTAAGTATTTAATAGGCGGCAGAATGGCTCCTTTTAACGTTGAGGTCATAACTGGAAACAGACAGCGCCACACATCAATGGGTAGATATACGAGCAAGCTCAAAGAAATCTAGACACCAGAATGAAGTTTGAAATATGCATTAGACTGACCGATACAACAGGAAATTTGTGAAGTCGTGGGAAGCAAATTATCACGGCATCTATGAGCCAAACGGAAATGACTTATTTGCTAAATGAATAACTAGACAATCATTCGGCGCTTGCATTATGAAATGACTGTGTGTGTGTAATCTCCCGGTCGTTGTGCTCTGTTCTATTGCAGGTCGGAGAATCTCAAAAGCTACATGCTAAAAACACGACACAGAAAAGGAATTCACGTGTGCACATATTTAATTGCAGTGTATACTAACTAACAACTAATATGTGTATGCATGTACCAGGGGGAATGCCTTGATAAAAGCATTCTAAAGCAGAATATTATTTGTAAGAATATTCATTGGTTTTCTTTGAGCTATCAAAATAATGATATTAACAAATAAATTAATTTAGTAATACCATTGTAGTTGCGGCTTTGACCAGTCTTAACATAAAACTTCAAGTCATCGTTGTCAGGGGGTAAAAATGAGACGAGACGTTGGGGAGGGGGGGGGGGGGGGGGTGGGCGGTGGTCTCGAGAACCGTACTGATTACGAGTACAACACCACCTTTAGTTTAGATGAACAAAACGGGAGAAATGAGCTGGTGCGGTCGCCACAGCCGAAACCAAACCACGGATTAGAACGACCTAAAAGCCAACAAAGAAATCTTGCCTACCACGTTCCTGGTGCCCTCGGGAAGGTGCAGGCCATCATCTGATTGGGCCACGGTTTCCAGAGCGGCCTGCCGGGACGCAGCCAACACCTTGACCCGGGACCCGCCGCTGCGCTTGTTTTTGTTGAGCACGTCCACCGCCGCTTCATTGTACAGCTCCACCTGCTCGTTGGTGATCATTTTCCTGTTCTCATTCAACGCCTCCTCATTGACCGGATCTAGAGAGACAGGGGCGTGATGGCGTTTTGCACAAGACTTTGGTCAGAGAGAGTTTGTTTGTTTAGAGGGTGCATGTATGAGGAGCAAATATTCACAAACTCCCACAATCTCGTGCAAAACGCCTGGTCAGCATTACATCAAGTCGTTCTGATGGTGATGCAGTTTGCCATGAATGCAATAACCATATAAGAGACGTGTCAGTGTGTGCAGAAGGGGGTAGGTAGCAATTCTTTATCAACCCAACGGAGAAGAGAGATGGTAAAAAGCTTGCTGTGGAGTTTACCTTGCAGGACCCAATAGACCTCTGCATGGTCAGCCAGCTTCTCCAGGTGCACAGCGATAGCCGTCAGGTTGACTTTGTACTGTTCCAGTGTCTCGCTGCTGCCGCTGTGGAACTTGATGGACCACTGTGGAAAACGGATTGTTGGATGAGATTAAGATCGACATAACTCCACATTGCATTGCTAAACACTTACAGTTGCAGCTCCAAGGATGACAACATCTGGCTTTGCTGAACCGTCCTGCAGAACATGAGAGGAGGTGCAATTAGAAAAGTAAAGCTTTATAGACCAGACCATGTCAGGTCTATAAAGCTTCCTGCATTAATATCTCTGACTAGCTTCTTATTTGTTCATAGTATAACTCAACATTTGTACTCACGTTTGTCCATGACATCAAGCGCTCCTTCATTGAATTATTTGCCTCTGGATACCACAGAAAGTCCTACACACACAGTTAAGAGTATTATCAGATTATGCCTTCAAAAAAGGAGATGAAACACATCTATAAATAGCTTACCACATTGACAGAGGAACTGTCAACTTGAAAGGAAATGTCCTCGTGCTTCAGACATTTCATGTGGACAGAGAGAGAATGTCTGTTAGGTGAATAGCATTCCTCTTTTGTCCTCATTGTTCCCCAATGCTTCCTATTTCAGGAATTTCATGAAGGTATTTATTATACCACTGAAAGCCTCCAGATATTGAATTAAATCACATTTATATAGATATATGGTGTACATGTACAAGTAATACATGCAGCTGCGTGAATGGTGGAATATTTATGGAATGCATTTCCTGGCGTACATTGTCAACTCTTGCTGATCAAAGAAGAACTCGGGGTTTACACAGTGTTTCTTCTCATAATTACCTTGTTTCCATCTTCTGCTTGCCCAGGCTCAATAATTTTTATGAAGGAATAAAAGAGTTGCCTGATTCGTGAGTCACCGAGAAAGGCCACTTGCTTTTCAGCCAGGCAGGTTTGGGCTTCACTGTGAGAGAGAAAAAAAAAAAAAAAGACATCTAAAAAGGAATCTAAAAAAGGCTAAAACCCAACAACTGGAGACAACGATCTTTCATATGTTGATCATTGCGTTCAGGCGATATCACCTATGCAACCTCACAGACAGACACGCAGCGAATCTTTCACTGCGATACCCTTCTTTTTCTCTCAAACACAATGTACACACCAGTGACCATGCACTGCTGCTGGGACTCACATGCTTTTGTATTTGTGCATCATGCAGCCATACGGCTGCCACACGTTCTCCCCCAAGTACCGTCCCCTGGACAGCAGCCGCTCACACGAGTCTCCGCCTGGAGGCAAGAAAAAACAAACAAAAAAACATCCCTCCCCTCAATAAAAGACCACTCTCTTGCGGTCACACATGGTGCATCTTTCTAAAACCTGCTGTTTCAATGGTACCCTTGATGTGCAATCAAAAGACTAGTATACAATGCAGGGCTCTGCTGGGGGACACAGGTCAATATAAAGTCATCAGCAGTGAAGCTTCACCATAAATCTCTCCAGCTATTCATTTACGTGCAAAAAAATGAACGGGATGAATTGAGAGAAACGCGAACAAAGCGGCAGCGCTGCGTTGGCACACAGGTCTCTGGTCCCTTTTCATGAACAGAGTCCACTTCAAATGGGAGTGGTGTGTGTGTGTGTGTGTGTGTGTGTGTGTGTGTGTGACATTTAAATAGTTCACAATCAAACTGTGGGATCTTTGCCATCGCTCTGTGCCGCTTCATTTAGGGCGACGGGGAAATCTAAATGCGACCCAGCGTGTTGACATTAACACCTAAATCAATGCAGCGGCATTTGTTGGGTTTCCCACACCACATTACTGCAGAGATCATCTAGCTCGCATCTGTGAAAGGTCTGTTCACGGTAAATAACTTACATTTACTTATTTGCTAAATATAGATAATCATTTAAGAAAAACAACTAAAATCCTCTTTAGGAAAGACTGCATCGACCACAGTACTAAAGTCACCCAGTAGTGACCGAGCGTGTCCTGACAGGAGCACATAAACACAGCTAAATGCAGCGTTAGCTTTATTCAGCTAGGCTAGACAGATACATTTAAGACCGTAAAGTAAGTTAACCGTTGGGGAATTGTGTCTGTATTTGGCAAAATCCGTTGACACTGGCAAAAGGTGTGCATTGCGGCATCTTATGTATCGCATTTTAAAAGCAACACCGGATAACGGCGCTGTGACCGACCCGCAAAGCGAGATGCTCGCAGACGCGAACAGCTAGCTGTAGCTAGCTATCATTAGCAGTAGCCGGTAGCTCCGGGCAGCAACATCAAGTCCACCTCCGATAAAAGGGAGCCCACTTACCTCCATAGTACCGCGAAGCTGTGTGAAACACGACGAGTAGAACGACGAGCACCACCGATATCAGTTTGGCATTTTTGATGGTAAAATGATGATTTATTTCGCGTTTGCCCAGGCTGTAGGCCAGGACCGCCATCTTTGCTCCTCCATGACAACAAGCACCTGTGCGGTCTAACAACGGCGGTGCTCCCTGTGCACCATCCGCCGGGGCTGCGTTCAGCAACACCGCCTCCTGCTGTTCCATCACTGCTCTTTAAAGCTGGCGCGGATCAAAAGGAGTAGCTTAATGTATAACCCCACAACGGCGTTGTACATAAAACGTGGATTTAAAACTTTCGTACCTTTTTAAAAGGAAAAGTTTTAAGAGAAAAAAGAAACTTGGTGGACGAGCTGTCCCCGCGTTGTCGCCGATAGCTCCGGGCGATTGGGTGAATCTTCTTTACTTATTTTAAGTGTTTTAGGGAGGTGCAGGCTTTGCCGGCTGCAGTGAGCAAACACGTATAGAATGTCGTTTTGCAAAGGTAATCATCTGGCGACGTGAGCGACTTGGCGAACCTGTTGCGCAGCGGGGAATGTCCTCTTGCAGGCGGCTCAACCTGCAACAGGAAGTGGCTCCGCCGCGGTCTGCGTGAGAAGAGGTTACACCGAAAAGAAAGTTACATCAGCTGTGTTTGCCCCCCGAGCAAAGTGTAGTCAAACCATCAGGAACTATTTGCAGTCTCTGCTCCTTGAACTAAGGATTTACTGCACAGGACGGAGATTTTATGTAATATTCCCCAGTAAAAATTGCATTCTTTTCCTGACTTTTAAAAATAATGTAGGCCTATTGCTTTTTCTTTAAATCAAACATCTCACTTTAAGGATATTTTTTAAAAGACTCTTGAAATATTTTTTTCTGTCACAATCTGTGTAACGCTTCACATTTTATTTCTAGTCTAAACGACTGGGAAACTGTGCTTTATAATCAGATTATATGATTATTAAGTACTCAATAAGGTATTTAGCACTGCTAAAGTTAGTATAAAATATTTCAGATCACCAACTGCAACCTGCCACGCTGCACTTATGTGACCTTATTTTATTGGTATTATTATTTATTGTTAATGCTCTGTTTGACTTCCTTCTTCTTCTTACTAGACGTGTATTTCTTCATCGGACAAAGGCCACATTTAGGTGAACGTCAAAGCTAAATAGAATGACAACTACAGCGACCGCTCTACTGCACAAACCTGGTGTAAATGTAAAGTACGCATCTACAAAAGATTATAGGGACTTCTAAGCAACTCGGTAGGGCACCTGCTCAGGAATACAGTACTTCAATATGGCTGGACTGGTGCAGAAGTGGAGTTAAAGGAGATCTTCTTACCCTACTTTTAGTCACACAGCAGTGTAAAATTACGGCATGTTACTTCTACTATTTAAGTCAAGAAAGCCATTTGTGGCCACAATCATCAGTAAGGCTGCATTATCAACCGGGCAAAGATGTCTGTGTGCCAATGGGTTGTATGTAATCTGATTAACTTTTTTTTAGCACCAAATCGCCCAGCCCAAATCATGGTATGTGTCAACATAAACAGTTCCCGATTCTGATTCTGAATAGTATTAATTAATAATGAGTAAGTAGTAATTCTAGCCGTTGTAGCAGTAGAATCAATGTGAAAATGTTGCAACTTCAGCATCGATGCTAATAAAATCATCCTATACTGCTCTCTTGTGGTTACTGGAAGCGATGCATGTGACTTTTAGTTTGTTCATAACTCCGTCTTCATCTGAACAAAAACTGGTTCTTCAGTATGATTGCATCCAAACCATAGAAATTTATTTGGATGCAAAAGCTGTATTATGCAAGAAAAAGCAACATCAGAGGATGCATATTTACAAGACACAATGCACGTTAGTAATCACACATTGGCATGGACAGTGTCAACAGAAATTTACTGTACATTAAAATTCAGATTTACTATTGAAAGGAATGAACGATGGGGAATGTAAATAAGATATGGCTTTGCTTCCACAACGGGAAGATGTTTAAATTTTTTGATGTGTTAACATCAGTCAAACTAGAACCAAAATACAGTGACAAACCTTTAATGGTGTCATTAAAACATTAAAAGGACTTAAGTCACTGAGTTGGGTGTTTTGGAACATTGGACATGCTTTATTTCAGAACTTTTCACAATTTATTTAAACATCTCACATATACAAAATAGGTACAATAGACTTTGTGGTTTCATTTTTTGAGAGAGAGAGGCCGCCATTCAGAATTGGGTGAAATATGTGCTGTCAGTATGAACATTTGATGTGGGGTTTTGAGTTAAAAAAGCCTGAACAAAAAACCAAAACAAAAAAAAACAACCTTCTAGACAAAACAAAAAAAGAGCAAAACAAAATGAAACAAAAACCAGACATCAGATTTAGAAACATTCCACCTGCTTAAAGTGGGGGAGCATCAGGGGACGAATGCGAGATCCCTCAAATGTCAATACAAAGTAATACAGTAAAAGTGGTTTGCTCCACAGCTGCATATTAGCACCATAGATCTCTGCTTCAAGTAACTGAGCACCTTCCGATACAGCTTGAAGCATTAGAAGTCATTAGAAGTCGTAACATCTCGGTTGTGGACCCAAGTTTTGTCAAAAGTATTTTCTTTAGGTACAGGCATGAGGTAGCTTAAACCTTTTTTTCATGGAAATTGTGGTTTTAAACCTCCTCTTTGGAAGATATACAAAGACCACAAAGTGATGCATACTTTCAGCGTTTTTATTACACTTCTTTTATTTTTTACAAAAGGATGACATGATGTCCCACAACAAGCTGTTTTCCCGCGTCCCTTTGGGTTGCTGTATTAATTTGCATTGCACAAAACGCTCCGTTCAGTCCATTCAGTCCTCTCAGATAGTTGCCCATCTTAAGCAAGTGGATGCGCAGAGGGAAATCAGCAATCAGTATAAAAAAAAACAACACAGAAAGAAGGGCAGAGATTTTGTTTTTTCGTTCTTTCTCTCTTTTTGGTATTTAATTTATCATGAGTCTATTTATTGGAAACAGACTGGGCCAATGTCCAAACCAAACTCCTGATCAGCTCCACCAATGTCCAAAGGTGCAATGTCGAGGATGGGCAGGCGAGATGGTTTATTTGTTCTGTACTCAATCACTGTCTTGCTCCACTCACCAGTGTGTCTCTGCGGGTGTAAAGGAAGAAAAGGGCCAAATGTTAGAGCAGTGGCAAAATAATACAAACCAAACAACTGTGAGAAAAACGATCTCTGTCTAGTGACACCAAAAGCTGCATTAGTGTAGCAGTTTGTAAAAAGAGTCATGTCTTTTCTCGTGAGGAAAAAGAAAACCGAAGCGATGAAGGTAACAGTAAAGACCAAATAGAAACTCACAGTGCAGCCGTCCTCTAGCACGGAGAAGGTGAAGCGGCTGTTGCCCTCGGCTCTCAACTCTACGTCGTTGGAGCCCTGGATCACCACAGCCTTCTTCAGGTTACCGGTCTCATCGCTCATGTAGGCGTTGCTGTTCTTGCAGTGGTAGGTGATGTTCTGGCTAGCTTTGTTGGACAGCAGGCGCATGAAGGCAAGCTGGGTGGCCATGCTCTGGGGGCTGAGGGTCTCATCGTTGTAGGTAAACTGCACCAGGGAAAGAATAAAAAGAAAATTCCGTTAAACACTGGCCTTCTGTGCTTGTGTGGGGTTTAAACCCTTTCTATTTCAAATAAAATCCAAATATTCCTCTCTGTAGACGCTCACCTCGGTGCCACCATTGATGGTCTCTCCGAACCAGACGTGCTTCTTGCCCTCGGTGCTTCTGTACCAGTTCTTGCGGGCGATGCTCTCGGGGTGTGCGTGGATGCAGGTCTCGCGGGTGGTGAAGTCGCAGAAGACCTTGATGGCGTCAGTGATGCATCCCTGGTTGGGGTCAATCCAGTAGAAACCTACAGGGCAAGAAAAAAGTTTTACTCTGCTTCACATGGGCGGCAAAAGCGATCTGAACCCCACTAGTAAGTAAGTGGTATCTGCTCCACACTGCTGTCTGATGAAAGTTAGCTCACCGTTGCTCCATTCGGGGTGGCTGAGCTTGATGTCACGGCAGGTGCGGGCAGGGTTCTTTCTGGATCCCTCAGGGGTGAGCAGGTTCTCGATCTGAGTGTTGAGGGACTTGAGGGTGGCATCAACCTCAAAGTCCTTGGCTCTCAGAGATGGCTGATCAGCTCTGTACTCTGATCCCTCGTATCCAGAGACATCATAGGAATCACCGGAGGGGCCGGGAGGTCCGGGCAGACCGGGAGATCCAGGAGGACCCTGATATGGATAAAAGAGAGGATTGATACATGATCACAGTAGCGGGTTGGCAATTGTCAGGTTGGTAAGAATCTAGATGTGCTTACAGCAGGTCCAGAGTATCCAGGCGCTCCACGAGCACCAGGAGAGCCAATGGTTCCATGGCCGCCGGATCTGCCATCCTTACCAGGGGGTCCGTTGGGTCCAGCAGGTCCCTACAGAGGAGGTCATCACATGACACGGTCAAACTTTTGTCTTTTTTGGAAATCCTGGATTGGATAGGACTGTGGTTGATCAACTTCCTACTCTGTTTCTGCCATGTTATCGGCCAAGTTGACCGTAACTAGCTCTGGCAATTTCTAGTTCACATGTTAACTTTTAGTTTTGAGGGCGCCTCTATGGATATCGGAGGAACAAGAAAAGCTCTAGGTTATTAGGATTCCACTCACTCTGGGTCCAGAAGGTCCATTTGGTCCAGCAGATCCAGCATCACCGGAAGGTCCCTAAGGGGAGACGAGTGGATCACCGAGTGACATCATAGTGGTCATTGTAGATTAGGTAAATATCAACACAAATTTTGTTTGTATTGGGACGGTACGGGTCACTCACAGATGGTCCAGGCATTCCCTGGAGACCAGCATGTCCACGCAGACCCTTCATGCCTCTTTCTCCCCTGTCTCCAGCACCTCCCTTCTCACCACGGGCTCCAGCAGGTCCCTGTAACACAAACACACAAATAGGCAATAAATCAGCGTCGTTTGTGTCAATGAACTATTCTTTATACTTTTTATATCACCACAAATGGTAATTGTACTTACAGCAGCACCTCTAGCTCCAGCTGCTCCAGCAGGTCCAGAGGCACCTCCTGGGCCCTAGAGACAAGAAGAGACAAGAATGAAAGGAAGACAAAGCGGAAACCTGACAAATGTTGCTGTTTGGATTCGGTTTAAATGTGAATTCATCTCAAAAGCGGTGCTGTTTATACGTACAGATTCTCCACGGTTTCCAGGTCTACCAGCAGCTCCAGAGGGTCCAGAGGGGCCGGGGGGACCAGCGACTCCCATTTGACCAGCAGGTCCGGGCTCACCACGGTCTCCCTTAACATGGTGAAAGGTTTGGATGTGGATCAGAACACAGCCTATGTGTGTGTAGAAACGTGTTTCAATGTGTATCAACAGGCCTTCGTTACCTTCACTCCAGGTGAACCAGGACGACCAGGGGGTCCATCGTTACCAGAGTTACCCTGTAGATGGCAAAGAATATTACAGTTTACATAAAAGTTTCTATCTTGTTATCGGGTTACTGTGTCAGTTCTCTGAGTCCATGTTTTGGTTCAATCCACTGAAGTAAATCTCAACCAAGAAATCGAAGGGACATTTTCAACAAGTATATGTAATAATAATATATATAATTATAATACACAATTGGTTACCACTAACAGGTAACTACAGTACTTGTTATGCCCAGATCAACACTTACCTCACGTCCAGCCTCTCCCTGAGGTCCGGTCATACCAGGCATGCCCATGTTGCCAGGGGGACCACGAGCTCCAGAGGGACCAGCAGGTCCAACGCTACCAGGTGCTCCCTTTGATGCAGAGAAAAACACTGGTCAAATGCAGTCACAGGCTTCATACTGCATGTGATACAGTATGTTTGGAATGCATGTTTGACCAAAGGAGCTGTTTATAACTCATAGTATCCTCAAAATGGTCATGGTGCCTGAAAACTAAATACAAATTTACCTGTTGACCAACTCCACCGGGTACACCTTGAGATCCTCTAGAACCGGGCAGACCGACGAATCCCGGAGGTCCAATCAGACCACTGCTTCCAGGTAAACCAGGAGCACCCTAAACACAAGCCACATATTAATGTTAATTAATATTAATGTATCTGCGATCAATGTCTACAAACGTAAACTCAGTCATATTTGTCCAAAAGCTGTTATTGTTTTCAACATTTCTGGTCGAACTTACAGAGCGACCAGGCTCTCCAGTGGGTCCCTTCTCTCCAGAAACACCAAGTGGTCCCACCCTACCCTGCTCTCCCGCAGGACCACTGGGACCAGGTTCACCACGAAGACCACGAGGACCATCCTTACCAGATGGACCAGCGGAGCCAGGGGGTCCAACAATACCCTGTGAGGAAAAGATGAGCAGAATGTGTCAAGCACTCTGATTCCCTGATATGAGAACCAGCAAAATGTTACTTAAGTAATCCGATCTATTCAATATGGGCTTGCATGTGTGTGTGTATGTGTGTGTGTTTTACGTAAGAGTAATACTCACAGCGGGACCAGAAGCACCAACTCTGCCAGCAGCTCCAGGGAAACCAGTCAGACCCTAACATCAGAAAAATACACCATCAAAGTTTACACAGCAGTCATCAAGAATATGTGGTGTGTCTTTTTGTGTGTGTCTATGTGTGAGTAGATATCACAGAGGTACAACAAGTTTTTTGGTGAATAAATAAAAAATAGAACAAAAAGAAATATTAAACTTTCAATTTGGCACACTAGAAATTAGACTAGAAAGTATGGCTTTCGCTACAGCTGCATGATACATTTTCTTAAAAAGTCAAGAAAAAATAGAGCTGAAGCTATTGGTTGACTGTCGCATGTATATATATTATACATGTGCTTAAGTTCACTGTAAGAATTTTAAGGATACTAAACAAATGCAATAAATGTACTCAAAATAATTTTTTGTTATTGTTGTATATGTTTCACTACTCACGGGAGGCCCGTTGTCTCCACGCGCACCAGGAGGTCCAGCAGGGCCGGAAGCACCCTACATACACAGAAATATGACACCATTTACATCACTCATGTCTCATCTCATTTATAAAATTGTCAATGTAAATGCTCGTATGTCCACGTCTGGAGCCTTGGTACTAACAGGAGGTCCAGACTGTCCAGCGGGTCCAGAAGGTCCAGATGGGCCAACTTCTCCCTTTATTCCAGCAGGTCCACGCTCTCCCTTTGCTCCGGTCTGACCGCCATTACCCTGAAGACAGGAATGGTAATGGGGATGGGTCAATATCTAGGCAATTTTGTGGGTGTATACATTTTTTTCATCTTAAATCGTATTTTGTGTTAAAAGATGGTCGGCTGCTGACTTACAGGGGGTCCAGCAAATCCGGGAGCTCCAGGAGGTCCAACCTCTCCACGCTCTCCCTGTGGAGAACAAGCAGTGGGTCAGAAGGTCAATTTATGCTGCACATACAAGCTTTAGGTTTTCCTTGAGTCATTGGCTGGTATTTATATTACCAGTTAATTTGAGGGGAATAATGGTAAAGTGGGAAAGGAAGGAGGTCACAGCTACTTACAGAGGATCCACGAGTTCCAGCAGGTCCGGGAGGTCCAAAGCCACCACTCTCACCCTGGCGGTGGAGAACAGTGAGTGTGTCATTATGTGTCTGTCATGTGATTAGCATAGCTGCATCCATCCAAGGATAGATAGCTAATGAAGCTGAACTTCTTTTTTGTGACAAAACAAAAATGTGGTGTCTTGGTTTTCCAAAAGCAATAGGCCAGCATGCATGCTATGCCATTCTAGAACAAGCTCTGGTTGAGCCATCGCTGTGATATTATTAATCAGCCGTAAGGGGGCAGTGTTCTGGCATCAGATACAACGCGAGAGTTCTCCTACAGAGGAGTGCGATATTCAACGACGTGGACCATCAAACAGGCCATTTTGAATAATGTTGGAGGCGTTTTTTAGCTCGTTACAGTTTTCATCTTAAATGCTCTCGTTCTTATGGTTTATGTCATTGTTTGTTTTGAGGTAAATAATATCCAAAGATCACCAACTTACCTTGTCACCGTTGGCACCAGTTGGGCCAGGAGGTCCAGCGGGTCCAGCCATTCCCTAGAAGGAGAAATGAGAAGACACTAAGTCCGTGGCTCTGGTTGTTACACTGCAAACTTTTGTATCAAGTGCCACAAAAATAATTAGAGTTTTACTTACACGGCCACCATCTCTACCAGCATTGCCATCAAGTCCTCTGTGTCCACCCTCTCCCTAGAGGGGATGGAAAAGGAGGGAATAAACAACAGGAAATAATGTTTATTATTTTAACAAGTTTGGATAACGGGGACCAGATATAACAAACACAAACTTTAATACTTGAAATCAGGTGATCGATATTCCACACAGCATATTTTATACAAGAAGCATTATAAAAGAAATACTGTTCACTATGCACATAGTCGAGCATATTTACAGAGCTGTTGTGGCTATTTTTAGGGTTTACCTTGTCTCCCTTGGTTCCAGGGCCACCGGGGGTTCCACGCTCTCCGGGCATGCCATTAGATCCTTGGTGTCCAGGTGCACCAGCAGCTCCAGCAGCACCAGGCTCTCCCTGAAAACAGACATGACACACTATGGTTCCGTTTTGCATAAAAAATACATTACCATAGATTAGCTTTGGCACCAAGATGACCCTGATTCAACAGGACCATTTTAGTCAGAGGAGCAGACAAAACACCATTATATGGCATCATTTTACCTTGCCACCATCGGTTCCAGGGGCTCCAGCGGGTCCACGGGGTCCAATTGGTCCCTGAGGTCCATTAGCTCCAGCAGCACCAGAGTTACCACGCTCTCCCTGCAGGGAAACACGGAGGGAGTCAGTGTATTGTCTCTGGCTACTAATGAATGCAAATGTATTCTGCTACATTGATAGAGGTATTCTGTTTAAATTCTAACTAATAGTTTTGGCATTTTATTATCATTGATAACTCATCCTGAATATTCTGGAAAACCCTCAAAAGGCCTGAACAAGTGGACTGACCTTTGCACCAGCAGGTCCAGCAACTCCGTGGTCTCCATGGATTCCCTTTATAGAAACAACAACGGAGGGTTAGAGATGTACTGCTTATTCTGCACTATATGGTTCGACTTTAGTGTCAGTGTTGCTTACTCTTTCTCCGGGCTTGCCAGTCTCTCCAGCACCTCCAGCGGGTCCGGGCAGACCCTGAAAACAGTAATCCGCAACATCAGGACCAATGGGCCCAATATTGCCACTCATGCAGACACTGCTATCTCAAAGGTGCACCCTTTGGTGCAGGTCATATATTACATGTCTTCTTAAACCTCTAAGGAAAACAGGTTGTCATTTTATTCCAATTAGACTGAAAGTGGTCTGATGAATGCACTTTTTTTTTAATGTTCATTTGTTTTTTTATTTAATTTTCTTAGCCGTGTAAAATGAGCAGGCAATGGAAACATGATGGATCCGAACCTGGAAGCCAGGAGCTCCAGAAGGTCCTGTCTCTCCCCTCTCACCAACACCACCCTGTAGCAAAAGAGAAACAGAAGAGAGCAGTGTTGGTGCATGTATTTGCCTGAAAGGGCGATATATATTTGTGTTTATACATACAGTCTTTTTTATATAAGGATACTTACAGCAGGTCCATTGGCACCACTGGCTCCGTTGTTGCCATCAGCTCCCGGTGCTCCCTACGTAAGAATAGGATGACATTTACAATGAAGCTGACCAACCATAATAAAAATGTTTTATGAGTGAGTTACTTATCAAACTATCAAACACTTGCAGGGTGTTGTTTGACTTACTCTCAGTCCAGTGGCGCCTGCGGATCCCCTTTCTCCAGGCTTGCCAGTCTCACCCTGACGGAGGTAAGCGGTGAGTCAAGTGAAGGTTAAGAAACTTCAAGAATAAAAAGGAGATGTTGCTTAATCATGGTTCAGTATTGTTTCTGTGTCGTGTTTCTACTTACACTAGGTCCTTTGGGTCCAGGGAAACCAATGTTTCCGGGCTGGCCTCTAGGCCCGGTTGGGCCGGGAGGTCCAGAGCGGCCATCTTGTCCAGCGGGTCCCTGGAAGGGGAAAGAGAAAGTAGAGCAGAACGTAAATAATGAATATCATGAACTGTACAGAATGAGATTGCATCTTGAACTAAACTTTGGGGATGGTATGAATTATAGATCCACAAGTCCCAGGGTAAACAAATGATTTACTCACAGCAGGTCCCTCCTTTCCTGGGGGTCCGGAGCTTCCAGGGCTTCCTGGGTGACCCTGTACATGATGAACATACATCAATCAATTTTTTCCCTTCAGCAAACTGACTTTCCTCAAATAATTGTGTTTAATTATGCACACAAGGCTAATTCATTTAACACAATAGCCTTTCTTCAAAATCATTATAGCACCGCAGATCCAATCCAGAGGCCTTTTCTCTCTTCAACATAGACTCGAAGATCTAACATAGAGACCAGATCAAAAATGAACTTAGCAGAAGACTCACCCTGTGACCAGCTGCTCCGGGCTCACCGGCGCGTCCAGCATCTCCGGGGGCTCCACGAGGTCCAGCATTACCAGTGGACCCACGGGCACCAGGCATACCCTAGGAGAAAGAGACGTCCAAGCGAAATGAGGGGGCAGTTCCTCCTTATGACTGATCTGCGATTATATTTGGAAGCAAAACTAAAGATAATATAGATTGGTGGAAGGAGATTTGTTCATTGCACACTTACAATTGGGCCGGTTCTTCCCTCAGTACCAGGCAAACCACGGCTGCCAGGGGAGCCCTGAAAGAGAGACACAGTCATCAGCATGTGGCCTAAGAAACGTGACTCCAAATACGGAATGTTACGGGTCCGGGTCAGAGATGGTGCTCTGGTACTCACTCTAGCTCCACTGCTTCCAGCGGGTCCTGTGGCACCGAGCTCACCATTGGGTCCTCTCTTGCCCTCCTCACCCTGAGGTCCGGGGGCTCCCTGAGGTCCAGAGTTACCCTGAGGAAGGAAGTCAAAGGACAGTCAGTTTTCAGAGGTCTTAGAATAAGGTGAAACTAAAAGATCAGGGCGTGAACTTACAGGCTCTCCTTTGGGTCCGCCGTCTCCCTTGATACCCTGTACACCAGGATCTCCCTGAAACAGATAAACAGGCACAAATTGACTACTCACACAATTATGTGCGTATCTGCGTACTCTCACAAGGACTACCAACATGCTTTTTCATTGTTGCTCATGTGTTGGTTGTGTACTCACGCTAAGGCCTCTCTGTCCAGCAGAACCCTGAGGGCCCTGAGGTCCAGGTCCTCCTCTTGGTCCGGGGAAGCCAGGAGATCCAGCAACACCAGGAGTACCCTATATAACAGACATGACGGACAGGTGAGCACCACAAGAGCCTATCTTGAAACATTGAATTCATTTGATCAAAATCTACTTTTTAATGAAATGGACTATATTGTGTTTAGTTGTAGTTGTAGTGCAATAAAAACTGCATCCTGCCATCAGCAACATTAAATGATATGCATGCTGTAACCTCTGTATGAACTGACATTTGACCTTCATATGCCCTAATATTATAACTTGAGTACTTACAGCAGGTCCCTTAGCTCCATTCAGTCCATTATTACCAGGGTTACCCTGCAAGAAAAAAACAAGAAATAAAAACAATTTGTTATGTCACTTTTTCAAACACTTACCAAGTACAAAAAATAGCACTTTAATATGTCATAATATCATGATTAATAAATAATCATTAATGCAATCAAAAACAAAACAAAGGAATAAATAAAATACATGTTTTTGCTAATCATTTTTACAAGAAGGTGCATGTATAGTAACATATTTGTATACGTACAATGGGACCGGTGGGGCCAACAGCACCATTGACACCAGGCTCTCCTCTTGCTCCCTGAGGTCCACTTGGGCCAGCAGCTCCAGCACCTCCAGTCTCTCCCTGTTAAAGACAAAATACATCAAGTTAGTTAAGGATGGTCCAGAGTGGCTGAGGCTGTTAGATGTCTAAACTATTCCCATGGGGATAATGCACAAAAGCTATTCGGATGTGAACTTTGACAGATGGGCGAAGGGAGTTTGTTTTTCTGACATATGCTTATACTGTATGCTAATTACTTCCTCGATGCATGGCCCTACACCAGAACATCTCTGGGAGGATGTGTTGGCAAAGGACAGTAAATTCCAGAGGAATGTGGTGACATCACACTCACCTTGGGTCCGGGGCCACCGGGGAATCCTGGGGGACCAGCAGATCCGAGGGGACCCTGGGTGGAAGAGCAGCAGACATGACACTCAGCCTTATGTAATATAGGTCAAAGCTCACATTTGGGTGGTCTAATATGGGAGCAAGAAAATGCATTGATCTAACCAGGTTTTAAAAGGTCAGTACTCACAGCAGGACCAGAGGGTCCAACATTGCCATCAGCACCACGAGCACCAGCAGGGCCAGCAGGGCCGGGTCGGCCTCTCTCGCCAGTCATACCACGAGCTCCCTAAAGAGGGTATACAGGTCAGGACAAAGGTGTCTTTACTGCAGACGTCCGATGGCAAATGTATTGATGGCGGAATTATTATTAGGACGGGGTTCACTAAGGGAAGGTTTTGCTCATAAGTGATGAACTCAATCAAAAACTTACAGCCAGTCCAGGACTTCCAGAAGCTCCGTGGGCACCAGTCTCACCCTATAGTTGAGACAGGAGAGGAGATTATGTATCTGAAGTAACGGGACTCAAGGTCAGAGGTGAAAACCCTGACAAAGTGTTGGTAAAAGTATTGGAATTTTTGGTTTGGTTTTTCACCTACATCAGTAGGCCGACATTAATATACATACAAGATAAACTAGATTCCTACATGAAATAAATTACTCATTGGGTGCCCTCCTTACCTTAGCACCAGCACCACCATTCTCTCCCTTGCGTCCATCCAAACCAGTGTAACCCTGTACACAGAAAGAGAGAGATGATGGAAGATGTTTAGAAGCGAAAACAGACATTAAACCGGCTGTTTACACAACTGCTACTCTTTATTTAAACTTTTTAATTTTCTAAGACAGTAGAAATCTAAAGAGAATGTTGGATATTCAGGAAGCTTGTCTGTCAGCTTGTCTGTTCGCACGAAGTTTCACTTACTGGCTGGAGAATCCCTCATAGAAATCAATATAATATCTCAGCCATTACAGCTTTGTATTAAATCTACATTACTCCTCAGAAGGCAGGGGGGGAAAATGACTTCCACAATCATATGTTGGCCATGTTTTGGAGCAGTTTTGGTTACTTGCCCTCCTGCCAGCCAGTGTGTTACAGGTGATTCAAAAAACCACGCAGGTTGGAGTGGCAAGTGGAGGAAACAAATCAACACTCACTCTGTGTCCCTTCATTCCTGGAAGTCCAGGGGTTCCAGGGAATCCACGAGCGCCCTGACATTCAAAATAGAGAAGATGTTACTGAGACATACTCCATATGTATCCTTTTCTCTCCGTGTTCTTGTTTTGGAGAACATCTCTTACCTGTGGGCCGGGGGTTCCTCTGTCTCCGGGCTTGCCAGGTCTGCCGTTGTTACCCTGCGAGTCGGCAAAAGAGAAGCAACCGTTGCAAAATACATAATCGAAGTCTTTACAAAACTTGTGAATCAAAAGTGTTGACTGAAAAGTGCCTGTGGAAACACAAGTGTTTACGTACATCCTCTCCAGCTTTGCCAGGTGGTCCAGGGGGGCCGGTGGGACCCATGTGGCCCTTGGGAAGGAGAAAAAACATTTGTTATCATCAAGACAGAAATTTTGGGATGATCCATCACATGGATGAGAAATGACCTCAAAGCAGTTCTGGAGCCGTGATCATTTAAAGAACGGAGAGTATTTTGGAGGTTAATCTTACAGTCTGTCCAGACTCTCCGGGCTCGCCGGGGTGTCCAGCTTGTCCCTGAGCTCCCTGTTGAATGACAAGAGGCGGTTATAAATACTATAGAGTCATCTATGCATTGTAGCAACACCCGATTGAAATTAAATTAGCAGTGTTTGTGTGTGTGTGTTCACTTACTGACTCTCCATTACGTCCGTTAGGGCCAGGTGGGCCAGGTGGGCCCTAAAAAAGGAGAAATAATAATTATAGACAACATTTATCAACAATAAATGAATGTATGCTGAAGCGCTTTGTCATTTGTTTGAGGAGTGGAATGACAATTGAAAGCTGTGAGATAAGTATCCCTGCATGGACTAAAAGTAAAGACACACATAGAAGACAACAGACAATTTAGGTCCATTGAAGTCTGTATTTATTGAAATAAAGGCTGGTTGGTAGGTAGATAACGATGTGCGCTTATTTGTGTGTGTGTGTGTGTGTGTGTGTGTGGTAGAAAGAGAGGGTCCCTCACCGGTGGTCCAGGGACATCAGGAGCTTTTCCACCTTCATACTGAGCAGCAAAGTTCTGGTAAACAGAAGAAAAACCCACAACAGTGTAATCAGTCTCTTAGCAGAGCAGAGCATTGATCCAGAGGCACAGCAGTGGTCACTGTTTGCAGCGGGCAGGTCTACTTTATCGTCACGAAACCACAATCAGACATTATACAGACATTGATTCTCAAAAGAAATTTAAGTGATGGTTCAAAGGGAAATATTGTGTTTCTGTGTTGGGTCCAAAGCAACAAACAGGTAAAGGACAAGGGGTCAAGGGTTACGGTTATGACAGCATAAAAAAAGCTAAGCGGTATGGCTGATTTTAAACTGCCGGCGCCGCGCAGAAACTAAAACCAGAATGAGCCGAATGTTGCTCGGACACACAGACAGGACTGATATATTTCAATGTCAAGTCTGCAGCACGAGAGCCATTGGAGGCCAAATCCACTGTTGAAACATTTTTGCACCACTTTTTGGAAATTACACTGGGTAGTCGAGCTGCTTAATTAGCGAGTGGACTTACTCCTCCGAGACCAGGGGGACCAGGGGGACCATCGGGGCCAGGGAATCCGGGTCTGCCATTTTTTCCATTTGGGCCTTTAGGACCCTAAAAAACACAGATGATACAGTGAGTGGACTGCTGAGCTGGTGATTGGACGGTTTCCTGTGCGTCTTCAATTTTAGCATTTTACGGATGAACACAATCGATAGATAGATAGATAAAGACTGATCACTGTGATAGCAAATAGTGCTTTTAAAAAGATGTAATGTGCAGACTTCATTTCAGTAACAATGAGGGAAAATTGAAAACTTTGAAAAATGTATCTGCTAGTATAATAAATTAGGTAAATATTTGAAATAGGACCCATCACATCCATTTACATTACTTATGGTGATGTCACCAAAGAGGTGTGTCCTATTGAGGGTCAATTGAAGTCAACAAATACAACCCCAAAGATTCATAAACAATGCCTCACATTAGCTGGAGGAAATGACACATTCGATAACAATGGTTTGATCGAAGGAGGCAGAGTTTTGCTTCAGCTTACCCTGTCACCTCGAGGTCCTTTGGCTCCTCGGGGACCCTGCAGTCAGACCAGAACACACAGCGGATGCTTTAGCAACATGTCAGATCCTGCACGGCCCTCTAGCAAAGCAGGTGTCTAATCTAAACCGTACTAAATGTGACGAAAGCGAATCCAAACTATACATTCTGTTGAATGACAAAATCAATAAAATGTGTATAGAAAACAACTCAATCTTCCAGCAGAGGATTAGCAAGTGAAAACACATTTCAAAGATGACTTCATGATATGCTACACGCTAAACGACACGACAACAACATCATGTGCTCACCTAAACCTTTCCACAAATAAATAAAGGAAGATAAATAAATGTGAGATGTATTTATTCAGCCTCGTCAGGCCGTTTAACATCGAGGCCACTGCGAGCATTCGGCTCTCTTTTCTTTTGCATGATGATGAGTAATCTTTGTAAGTAACTAGTAAGTATGCTAAACAAGATGGAATACTATATGGTGTGTACGTCAAACATGCTCATGCGGATACAGCAGCTTAAAGAAGCATCACAAACCAGACGACCCCATAGCAGCGCATATGTTAGTCCAAATAAAGTTCTGAGATGTCACCAGAACCACAGTGAGCACACTGCACCTTTAAAACAGTGACGTGCTGGACGGACCATATTGTCTCATCATGTTCTGTCATTTAAAATGATTTTTATATTTTTATATTATCCGAGCTGAAGATCTCAACCTTCTGTTAACTTGTCTGAGATCAGCTTTGGTAAATCAAAATCAAATCCTTATCAAGGAGCCGGGGGGGAAAGACTCCAACCGGACCCAAAGCCAGCTGTTAGGGAGCAACCTCCCTCTGCCCCTCAGAAAGGATCCTTTGTACCAGGCCCCATGGGCGCCTCAGAGCTGTGGTTTTAGCTTTCACTGACACCAACTTAAGCCAATAGGACCCTCGCCTATTCATGGACAGGAAGGGAGAAAACTGCAAGAAACAACTTGGTTCAGGGGGCAGAAATTCCTAAATGAAGTTATCTGCCGTGGTTGAGATCGCTCATGTGCTGCAGACCAACCGAGAGGTCTCGCTTGCGTGGAATATTTCACAGCGCTTTGGAAGATTAAAACAGCAAAGAGACAAGGTAAAGCTATCATTAGGAAAAGTTGCTTTCATGATTTCATGCACGTGTACTAACCGAGTCTGTGGCGTTGCAGGGATGAAGGGGAGGAAGAGGGAGAAAATGAGGGTGGGAGAGAAGAGGGAATACTCCGTTAGAACATGTTAAGCATTTTGATTCTACTGAAAAACAAACAATGTCATTTCAATTCATCTCTGAGGTTTCTCTAACTTCTTTCAATGAAAAAAAAGTTCTGTTAGCCTTTGAATAAGAACAAAGTCTACTAAAATGTACACACTAGAATGCAACCACACTATGCGGAAACAGGGCTAACAGTGAAGGAGCCATGTTAACATCTAGTTATCCCATATTCAAAGATAATGTCAGTAACAGAAAAATATCAAATGTTCATCGTTAAACAGAATGCTGCGCTGCATGCCTGTTTTGTTGGCCGTCCTTTAGGGCTTAGATACCGCGTTGAAGATAAAGACTGCCAAAAACAACACAACATGTATCACCGGAATCTCAAAATGTTGAACAAAACCGTCTGTGATTTGCCCTCCAACTGGCGGCTGTAACACGAGTGCAGCGCAGGGCCATCTCTGCCTGCCTCCTCAAACTGTCTACGTCTGCATTGAGTGTGAATCGTATATGAGTTCAGTAGCATTCCAGAAGGATTCAGCTAAAAAAACAGGCCTGGACGGGTCGTTTTTGCCCTTGGGACAAGAATAGCCGGACCGCTACTGCAAACAAGATAAGAACTACATCAGTTGTATTTCGGGATGTTTGACCAGATCAGTTACTCTCATTCAGGTCTCAGTTCTGTTCTGATTTCTGCTGCTTATGTTGTTAAAAGGAGCAATTTTGGTGAATTTCAGCTTAATTAGATTGAGTCCTACCATCCACAATTGTAAATGCACATCTGCTAATGTGATGATTGTATTATGGCCGATGTTCAAGTGTGTTTCTCTCATGCAAAATGTGTCTCTGGTGGGCGTCAGCGGTTCGGCCCAGCTGGGACCTCCCCATGAACTCCAAAGCTTCATGTCCAATCTGGGCCACAAGGCGGCGCAATTGGACATTCAAGGTGATGGGAGACAATTTATCTCCCCATTTTATGTACTGTATTAGTGAAAAGGTTACCAAGAAGCTTTGTCTTCAATGCCTATTTTGAGGTATACACTCTAAATCGTTTTGTTACCGGAATAATTTCACATTCCGCGGTAATATGTAGCTATAAAGACATTCAAGTACAAGGTTTGACGTGAATCTAGAAGCATTGTATTATGCAAGCATTTAGTCCAAATCTTACTTTAAAACCCCAGATGGGCCTTTCTAAAGAGGAAAAAATGTAATCGGTGCCAAGTGGCAGTTTTCACTCACAGCCACCAGGGGGAGACAAGCCGTCTGCTATAATAAAGCTTCATTGGCTGGACGTCTGGATGGAACAATAAGTACAACGCCCCACGAAGTTTTCCAACTAATGTCTAACAGATTATTCACATTTAGCCTTTTCTTAAGATTCTACATGCATTCAAATATTTTAAAAGTATCAAGGCCGATTACTTTAGACGTTTCTTACAAAGCGAGAAAACTTTTTTTTTTACGAATGCCGCTTCTCCCTCTCAGAAACTAACTAAAATATAAAATGATTGTATCCTTGGAAAAAAAGGTGAAAAATCCTCTGCACGAGCTAAATCCGGTCAGCTTTAGTCTGCAGGGCTTTGAGCTGTCTTCATGTAAGTCCCAAACAAAAGTCAAAGCGCAAAGATCCTCAACCAGTACGACCCGAGAAAAAAAATATCCATCTCAGAAAAAGAGCAGATATTCAAACTTACATTGACATGATGCTATGCATGCAGTTACTGCAAGCAGCAACAGAATCCGAGTATCCACAAAGCTGAGCATGTCTACGCAGACATGCAGACTCCTTGTGCCGCTAAACCCCTGTTTTTAAACCACCGTCAAGCAGGCATACAGTTGTGGTGACACGAGTAACTCCAAACTCAGCGGAAACCTGCTGCCGTGATGCTAGAATAATAATGTTCTATCGGGCCTATTTATATGGCAGGAGGGTCCCCGGTCTGCGTGTCAAAAGTCAGCCCACCGGCCAATGAGAGAAGAGAAACCCAATCTGACTCCCATCCCTCTGCAGCTCTCACTCAGTCATGTGGTGCTGCATCTCCCAGCCTCCTCTCCACCAGAACCCGTTTGGCAAGGCTCTGGCGATGATGACGAGTGCAACGTTTTAATTAGATCCATTCTTTTTGAGGACGTGGACAGCGTCGAGGTTTAAAAGGGAGAAGAAGGCCTGTTTTTTTTTCTTCTTCCCCTTCTTCCACGGGTCGCACGGGATCCGGAGTGTCCGTACGGAGATACGCGCGCCTGGTGTCCAACCTTATACGCGCAGTCTAGGCTTGTGCGTAAAATGTGCCCGTTTTGGTGAACGTCGGTGGGCTTCAGTTGGAACCGAGGGGGGCCCGATTCTTCTCCATCTTGGATCTTATGAAGAACAAATCGGTGTAGTGTAGAAATGTCTATTGAACTGATTTTGATCTTTTTAAAAACTGAATTGGAAGTTAGCTGGCCGTTTATACTTGCGGATTTCTTGAATAAAAACTTAATCTCAGCCCTATCCTTCTATTTTTATGACATTCTAACGGCAACCTTGCTATTATTATATATTATATAGTATTATGTGGCTGCCAACAATGTGCAGTCTAACGGATTTGTGTCATGTTGCATATTTAATATTCCACTCAAGTGCCAATCACATGCATTCAATATTTCCTAAACAATTGACATTTATTTTTACACAAAATAATGTTTTTGTTTCTCCATCTGGATATTTCCGTAAGGCTTCTAAACTTTTAAAGAGCAGTTTAAAGTTGGAATTAAACGCCCCGAAGTCTTCACTCTGTAAAAGCGCAGCGGTGGAATGCAGTGATTCACATTCAATGTAGTCTGCTGGACCTTCAGACCGACACAAGAAGAGGAGATATCTAGTTTCAACCTCTCATTTCTCTCAGTCTCTGTCTCCTCTTTCTGAGGAGCTCTCACCTGCCCCACATGACCAGACATGTCATCCTTTCTCCTTCCACCCCAACAACGCTCAGCATGGCCCTCATGCTGCCTTATATCACACGTCCACCGGCCTTTTTCAGGGAGCACAAAGCGTAAATCTATTGCTTGTTAAAGTTAATGCAGTGATGCACTCAGTGTTTAAACTCTTCTATGTACATTATTAACCAGAATCAATCTATTCACCAATGGAAACAAATGCTCAGTGCACCAGCCCGGTGTCCTGGCTGGGAAGGACACGAGGAATAATCACAAAAGGAAAATGTTCTATTGGCACGTGATGACTTGATAAAAAAATAAACCAGTAAAATGAGTTATTTTCAACTAGTGACCAATCACCTCAGTGTTCCCTCTTATCGTATTCTGTATTTCAAAAAGCTGCAATAAGGACCGTAAATCATAAGACATACACGTTCTATATTTATTTTACCCCAAGAAAAGCTAAATATGTAAACTAGTTTGTCCATCAGGCAACATATTAAGGATGGCAAAAAAAGGATCTTCACTTTGAAACTCTTCTGTGAGCCTTTTTAATGCAGTTCATAATGACAAAAAAAGCTTGCTGTTTCTAAAACGACTTCATGAATCATTCTGTGCATTGTGTTTTGCAACACGTTGGGCTGCAACTACTCAAGCCACTCTAAAAGAATACAACGTAAGAGGTTATATCCTGATATATCAAAGTTGACTGAACTATCCCAAATAGATTTCTTTTGCCTCGTGCCGACAGAAAGGCCCGTTCCCTTTCCTTCCCCCTCTGCGACAAAAAGCCACCGAATTGCTGGACACTCCCGACAACTTTTCTTCACCTCTTCCCTGAGTCGAACCAGAAAGATAGAAAGACAGAGGAAAGAAAAGGAGGGGAGGGGCGAGCGAGATGAAATGTGTTTTAAAGGTGGCAGCGCTCCCACTCGCTGCAGAGTTACATTCCCATGTTTGCTGAGGAGCTAAAGCCTCGAAGTAGCCGGAGAGTCCAGACAGGCGGCGTAGGAAATCAAAGATGGCAGCAAAGCTCCACATCATCATACTCCCCGCCCCCCCCCCCCCCCCCCCTCCCTCTTGATTCCTCCACGTTTCACACAAAACAGTCAGTTTTATCTTTTCATATCAGGGCTTTTTTGCTCTTTCTTCTTCAAGAAGATTAGCCTTAAAAAAAACACACCCACCCACGAGGCACTCACTGTTATTTACTTCACAATACATTTTTCCAGTCATCCTACACTGAAGAAGTTGTAGTTGCCATTTTCAAGAGACAATGTCTCTCTTCCACGACATTGTGAGTGTGTCCTGCATGGGTCAATTTATCACCGGGGGTCAGCAAGTATACAATGCATCTGCAAAGGGTTCGTTTACTGATGTCTTCATTCATACACGTCGGTGTTCTCCTGGGAAACATCTGCAAATGGGACACGCCGAAAAAAACGCTCACCCTGTGTCACTCCTATCGCCCAGTTCAACATTGGTCACAGCTAAATGTTAAATGCCATCAAAGCGAATTGCTCCTTCAGCCGTGCTTTTTCGGTGAGGTCAGCTAAATTAAACGACAAACAACATGTATTCCTTTCAACGTCCTTTTATTTCATTTAATCCCTCAGCCATCTTGAATCTCACATGTTCCTCCTCTCCTCTCCTCTGCTGTCTCCTGTAGTGCTTCCAGCTGGGCCTGCAGACAGATTCCTCCAGATGTGCAACGCTCTGATTGGCCCGTTGGAGTAACGTAGTCACCGGCCTCGTCTCACTGCGTCTCACATTTCCATTCTGAGAGAGAGAGAGAGAGAGAGAGAGAGAGAGAGAGAGAGAGAGCGCCAGGGAGGACGGGTGGAGAGGATCCTCTCACGTCGGGATGACTGTCCACCTGTCGGTCAGCTGGGGAGGAAAAGAGCACAAAACCAAGGAGATCAGATTTGTTCAGCTGTATGCTCGGATGGAAATGTGGAGCCGTTGCTTCGTTGCATTAGAGCGAGAAGAACATCCGCTGATAGGTGTTTATTTATTTTAAGCATTGCTCTGAGAGAATGGCCTGTTTTTGCTTCTTGTGTTTAGCATGAAATGTGTCTTTAAGCAGTTGGAAACGGGACAACGTGATCGTGAAGGGCAGGGAGAAAGAGAGAGTTTAAAGAGGAGGTGCAAACACACACACACACACACACACACACACACACACACACACACCGTATAATCTTCTCACACAGACAGGGACAGGGAGACGACAGAGATGAGAAAAAGATTTAAAAACAGTTGAAGGAAGCAGAGTGATGGATAAAAGGGTTCAGACACACTGTGACACGCACACACAGATAGAGGCACTAATTAAACAGGGCACTGCGCACACACACACAGACACACACACACACACACACACACACACACACAGACACACACACACACACACACACACACACACAGCAGACATGCTGGGGAGGTTGAGGTTTCTAAATTACAGCCTATATTCCAGTCAGTTTTTGTATTTCTCCTCCCAAACTTGAAACTGACTTTCCACACAGTATCAACGTTGGGAAAACTGAAAACTTTGACTCTGGCTCTCTAAAAAGAAAGGAGTTAAATAATAAATAATAAAGCATTTCTAAACTACTGTCAGCTTGTACAATCGGGAATCAGGAGATGATGCAGATTTGACGGACTGTCTTAAAAATCGGTAAAAAAGTCAACAGTTGTAAATTTCCATTTCCCTAAAATAATAAAAGTTGTGTTAATGTGTAGGATCATTATGCTAAAAAACTGACCAAACACCAGAGTCATCTTGCTGCAGTTATATGGGAACTGAATGATCAATGTGACACATATCTACAGGTACGGTTCATACCAGACCATGTTCCGCTCACATCTTCAGCTCAAACTTCAGGAATTCAACTAAAATGCATGATGTTGTTCTCCCGGTTTAAACAATGTCGGGGTGCAGATCATTGGTTTGTTAATACACCCCCCCCTCCCCAGATGATCAGAGGTAAAACGAGTAACGTCAATACCTCTTTATTTAATCTTGGTGATGAACCACTGCACCTTCAGATAGTCAGTTAAAAGAAAGCAGCAGCAACAGGCAACAGAAATATTCAGGCATGTGGATTTAGCTCCATGCAGATCGAGAGGAGAACCCGGAGGCTGCAGGCACTTGCAGGCTCCAGTCTTGGAGCACGACGATCAAAAAGGCTGGCGGAGTCAAAGAATCCAGCTCCCTTGTTGGCCCGACAGGCCCGAGCGCATTTCGGCATGCCGAGGCCCCCCCGGCACTATTCCCCCTGCCGACTGACTCTGTAGCACCCAGGAGGGAAGGAACCGGGGGAGAACTATAGTGAGAGACTCGCCGGGGCTTTCTAAAGGAGCTCTCGTTTGCTTTAAGTGCTTCAAATGATACTTCATCCTAGTTGGACATGAGTATTTGTGTCCCTAACACCTTTTCTCGCTCATTCCCTTCATTCTTATATGTGATCTTTCCCTGGTTTCTTGTATCGTTTCAGCGTCTCCCCACCAACTCTTCATCTTTGCCTCTCTTGCTCCCCGTCTTCCTCCCCTCCCTTATTTCACCACATCTGCAGGCTTTTTCCAGTGGAATCCATTTCTTGAACTTGTGCTAAAGGGAGGCGGGCTTATTGAGGAGCTGCTCTAATGTCTGTTTGGGGATGGGTGGGAGTGAGGGGTACGGGTAAGGGAGAGTATAAATACGTGTCAGGAAACACAAGCGAGCAGGGTGGAGAAGTTGAGTCACGGGGAATAGCTCTTAATCACTTATAAGAAAACAGCTTTTTCTCGAGCAAAAAAAGGGCTTCTTGCATATTTTTCTTTTGCATAAAATCAAAGCAAAGACGAGTCCCACCGAAAAGCTTTTCTGTCAATGAGAGAGCTCGAGTGATGAGAAAGAACGTGAGAATTGCAGGGAAGTAAAAAGGCAAACGAGAAAAAAAAATCAAAGTAGGGAACCTCCCTTGGCTGGGACTAACTCATGGTTAGATATGCATGTGTGTCCACATGACTCACAGTCTGGTCAGCAAACGCATAATAAACGTGACAGAAATATCCCCGCACAATGTCACCAGGGTCCACGGCAGCCGGTTAATTGCTAGATAGAGCTGAGCCGTGGTTTGAGAGAGGAAAATAAAGTCCAACTCATAGAAGTGTAAAGAGAGAGAATGCTTTTCTTTTATATTTCTTTTACAAAGGCTGCAGAATCATCATGCAAAAGAGTTAAGTTGATCTTTAGACAGAGGTCAGTCAAGGCTTTGGTGGATTGGAGATAAGATGGGGGGTTGTCCTTTGGTGGTTGATTTAAAAAAATCATGAATTCAGTCTAAGGAATGCAGGTGCTTTTTCAGTTACTCACTAAATGTCACTAAATGAATGACCAATAGTCACTTTCTGATTTAAACATTGTTAAAAGGAGTGCGTCACATTGTCAGTATGTCAGTATGTTGACATTAATATTCACATCCGAATATCAACGTGCTGATCACCAACTCAATGCCTCATCAGGTGGAGGAAGTCCCCCAGAGGCAGTTGTTGGCTACAGTTGCCCCGAGGGAGGAGTAAGTTAGTCGGTCGGTCCGCCACTTGGGCCCAGACTGATGAAGACGATCCGATTGGCTCCTCAACCAGCTTCATCAACTGGTTGACATGTTTGTCATAGACCATCCTTACCAACCAATCCAGCTTTAACTTTTGATTTGTTTATGGGCAGACAGGATTCTCCCTAAACAGCCTCACCTGTACCTTAGTTAGTCACTAACATGCTAAGTATTTGAGCTTGAGCTTGAGTATTTGAGGTTGATGAGTCTTATATGGTTTTTACATGAGTTGCCTGAAAAGAGTCTAGTTTACATAGAGATTTTCTATGATAAAAACTACGACTAATATTCCACCTATGAATTTAAGTTTTTATTGTCATAGAAAAGGTGGTTGATAATGAGGGACTGACGTGCATAAAAAAAACTACTCTGTCTTTAACGTAGTGTTGTTGACATCGTCTGAGGTGTATTTCGTTTGTAGCATAGAACGCTTTTCAACTCTGCCGATGGCATTTACACAGAATAATATACCGTAGAGACATCTCTCAGAATAAAACACGTAATTGCATTAACCTGCCTTCTTAATCGTTTGCTGTAATCCAAAATCCAATAAAAAAATACCATTTACCATTTACCATGGCACCGCAGCACCCTTTTGTCACAGCGAGAAGGTTAGCATGCTGATATTAGCATTGTGTGTTGTAGCAATATGGTTTTAATTGGTCAACATTCTTTCTGTAAACTTAAACCCCAAAATTAAATCATAGTCTTCTCAAAAGTCACAGGAGGCACAGCAGACTTATAGCATATTGCTTAGCCCTTGAACAAAAATAGAAATTAAGCCATTTAGAGTCACTGAGACATAGTTTCCGGCTAGTTGAAACGAAGTTTGCAATCTGACTGTACAGTTGTGTGTGTGCAGATGTTGAAAAACAATAAAGAGTTGTAAACTACCCTGAACGGGAGCGTTTTGGCTGTGGAAGGGTTAAGCTCAGTTATGGTGAGTGGAGGCGAGAGCGCCGAAATCCTTTCCATATTACGGCACACATGAGGAGCACATTTAAGTGAGTTCAGCTGTCTGGAGTCTCTCTCTCTCCCTCTCTCTCTCTCTCTCTCTCTCTCTCCCCCTCTCTCTCTCTCTCTCTCTCTCTCTCTCTCGTTAGGGGCGAGTTTAACCCAGCAGTTTATCATTACACATCTGGGAAAATGCACTCAGAGACCCAGATGACACAGCAGAGAAAAGAGAAAATGCGCTCTACCTCTGTGGTAAACGACAAACGAGAGTTTTTAAAAGAGCCTTCGGACAAAAGGTTTCTAATGAAACAGCGTGCATCATAAAGTACCACTTTGTCCCTATGAGAGACAGGACAGGGACTCTTAGCGCTGTTAAGCAGTCAATGACATACGTTAGAGAGGGGCCCTGCAAAGAAATAGTGAACACGACACATCGTGGTACTGGTATTAAGACATGATGGAAATCGGAAACATCAACTTCTCTCCTGCTGTCACCTCCCTTCAGTAACTCCACCTCTTTTAAATGTCCTACAGTTTTATTCTGGTGGGATGGACGCAGACTGGCTGAACTTTCGGGGAGGGAGGAATCTTAGGGTTCTTTTTTTCACCCCAGTATGGAAACTGTTCGGTTCTTGGTCCGCATTCCACAATAATAAAGAGTGTTTCTCTCTTTTCTCTCTTTGATTTTCCTCTTTCTTGTTCTTTCCATCCTGTGACTGTCTTCCTCAAGACACTTACACACACAGAGAGCCAGTATCATGGGTGGGAAACAAGAGTTACAGATGTGAGGTGAAAGTTGAGGTGGAAAATGCTTTTCAGTGGAAGCAAAATCATTTAACACTTTGATATGAGGTGCAGGAATTGTTTTCTCAAAAGGAAACCGATTTGAAGGTGTATCCAAGAGGAGTTTTGTTTAAAAATACTCTTCAGCTCAGCTCACAGTCTTCAGTGAGGCCTGGCCTCTCTGGCTTCAGTCGGTGTGACAACAAGGAAGTAAAACGACTCCCCCAGACCTCCCCCGTACTTGAATGATTTCACAGATGGGAAGGAGGAGGAGAACAATCTACTGAAGAGTTGGAGGCGGGAACAACATTCTTTTCTAACAATCATATTGCTGTACTAAAACCCCTGGTGGGCTTTTTTATCTTGACAAAACCGATAATAAAATCAACTTAATTAGTTTATATGAAAGCCAAAGATGTAATACAAGAGTGACAGCCTGAAGCATTTGACCCACACAATCCCAAACAGTAACGCTGGTACAGCAGATTCAGGCCAGCGGCTTCAGGGTCGGAGCAGGACGGGTGTGAAGCAGAAAGTGGTCACATTAAACTACCACAGATACTGATTGAACTATGGCTTCTTCTCTACTGAACGTGTCATGATTCAAGAATCAACCAATTAAACGTTTAAAAAAAGAAAGAAAACATGCTTATTTGTTCATTGTACGATTGTAGGAAATTCAGATGAAAATATCCGGATGTTTCACATTACGGAGTGCGAGCACCTCGTTCTCTGGCTCTGTGCATATGAACGTGGCAGAGAAGATAAATAACTGAATTTGGCAGCAAGTTAATAACTGTTTAGGACACCATGGCATTACGTGACAGATCAGAAGTTGTAATTCCATAATAGGGCCACTTTGTAAAATTTGCATCTGTCTCTCCTGCAGGCTTGATTTATGCATATTACTGAATTTTAAATTAAAGTCGCCCTCTGTTTATTTTCATATCTTAAATCTAAACTATGCACGTGTGCAATACAAACCCCTGTACAACCTTGCAAAATGAAGATCAATAAATGTGAACTGAGACCATGTATTTGTAATGCCCTTAAGGCCTTGCTCCTCTGGATTCCACTTGGCCTTGTCTGGGCTCAACGGAGCACTCGAACAGTCTGCCACCTGCCACCAATCAAACCTCCGGCTGCCACAGAAAACACCTGGCGGATCCTCGCTGAGGGAAGTGCACCTCTTAAACCTCCCCAAGCTTGCGGTGAGAACGACGCAGCCTGAGGACAGAGACGACTTAGGTCACAGCTGAAAGTCTCTGGTCTGAGTTTAGTTGTTTAACTTGGTACATGGTGGAGAACTATAGTACATCTAAAGATCCAGACACCGTCTATGTGTGTGGAATATCATCCACTTCCGTCTCCACAGACATTTGTAACTGCCCACTGTTTGTGTATTCTGAATAAATCCTGCAAAACTAAATTGCTATCTTTTTTGTCTACATTTTAGCGCTGTCTGGGAAGAGCGTTATCTTCTGCAGTTCACTCTGCTGCTGTGTCACTTTTTCCACCCGCTCAGCCACAGGGGGGGTGCAGCAGTAAAACTGTTGAAGCTACGGCTGGAAAATACCTGGACAACAGAAAGAACATCAACAGCACTCGGGCATTCAAAGTACAGTACGAGAAAGACTAATGTTAGTAGACTGAGCATAGTATAAAACATCAAAATACTACATGTAATAAGAATGACCATTTGGCATTGTGGCGTAGGAGGGGGGGGACTTATCCTTGGATACCCCGTTTACAGCTCACACAGAGCGGTTGCATGAAACATTTGTGATAAGTTAAGGGAGAAGACAGGAAATTGAAGGAAGTGAGGAGTTTCCCCAAACCGTCGATGGGTACGACACACTGTGACAGCAGGAGGAGCCTCTACTTCTACAAGACCCCTTGTTGTCCTGCAAGGAGGAGCTGGAGCTCTGATAATGAGCAAATACGTTTCAAAGAAAAACACGTGGAGATAATGAAATGGAAGAAAGACAAACCCTTTAACATCCCTCCTCAATCGGAGTAGGACTCCCAGTGTCATAAGCTCCACATCATCACTCCTCATCTCCTTCCCCCACTGCTCCTTGCATTCGGCTCTTCTCTGCCTGTAGCACAGCTTCTACGGATCCAGGGTTTTGTCTGCAGTCTAAATGTTAGGGTTTGCCGTCCAGAGAAAACACAGTGCAGTAGAGGAAAGAGGAGGAAAAAAAAGAAAAAAGGGGCAACTAAAGTTTGCCGTTTAACAATTCCAGTTACTGCAGGGAGCAATTCTGTCCCGTTGTGCTGTTAAGATGTACAGAGTTAAGGCACAATGTCGTGGTTACAAAACTCCAAAAAAGGCAGAGTTCTACACCAAAATCCAAATGCATTTAGGGGATGTGAATAGTTAGAAGTCTGACAGAAAACAAAAAACACAATAACCACAAATCACAGGCATCACGTGTCAAAGAACACCAGTTTGCTGACTGACGGTTACAAGTGAGTTACAGGTAGCGTAAAGGACAAAACCCCAAATAAATTATTTTTTGTATGAAATGCACACGACAGTGAAGATAATAAAAATAAGTTGTATTATTTTGCCTGTCAAAGTTCCAGCAGTTTGCTATTGGCTTTCATTACAAATTGCACCTTTAACACAATGACAATGCATTAATCCCAATGGATTAGAAGCATTAGGAAAGCGCAGTACACCAATCTGTGAAAATTTGGCTTGCTTCAGGAAACCTCCAGGTGAGTTTGGAAGTTCATGGCAGACCAAGTGTGTTCACTACAGTTACGTCCCCTATTTGAGTTTGTCTAGGGACGGCGTGGGGAACAAACACAGAACAGTCAGTTGGAGAAAGTTACACACTAACTGATTTGCAATTTACACAAATTATCTTTCAAAGACTATTTCATGCAAGTCTGTACTCCGAGTGCGGGAGGCCGGGACCTGTGGTTGAACCTAACAAAAGTAAGTAATATATCAAAACTAGGCCCGCCTCTGCAAACAGAATGAACAGAACGGCCATGCAGACTCCTCTACAACATATTTGGCTACGGAGGAGCCATCCACCAATAGCTTAGTGTTTCTAGACAATAGTTGACTATGTCAGTAATAACATATAAGGTAGCCCAGACTGACCTGGTCCTCAACCCCCCAACACCACCCTTCACAACAACTTTCAAAAAATACATTCATTTGAACAGATCTGCGTCTCTTCTCGTTTGACTCGGTCTTCCTCCTTTTAAAGCCTTTATGTATTTTCCTTATGTGTAGGATGATACAAATCGTATAAGACACAAAAGAAGAGAATTAGATCCGTTTATGATGTTTCTGTCTGTGAATAACACTTGACTGAAAGCACCAGGAACAGCAGGACAGACATATATAACAACCCAGTCTCACAGCAAAACGTGTAACGTGGTATTCTCACGCTTTTGGGGAGAAAGCGTGAGAATAGAACGTTTTAGTTGCAACTAGGTCACGTGACTATCAACTTTCCCTCAGCTAAAAAAAGAAAATGGCCGACTGTCGGTCTATTATCTGTGAAAAACACAATATTTTAAGAAAGCATCGGCATTTGTATGCATTTTGATGGCATTTCTAGCGAGAAGTATGCGTTATATTTTCATAATCTTCTATCGGTGAATGTAGAAGTCCTTCCGTTTATTAGTTTCTAGTGACGTAGTTGCAAGGCAATGTAAATGAATGGGCCAAAATAAAACGTCGTACCGTCGTGATTTGTGGGAGTAAGCGTGAGAATACCACGTTGGTCCAACGTAGCTATTATACGTTTTGCTGTGAGACTTGGTTGTATATAAAGACATCATGTTTAACTTGATAATAAACTAATTGCTCAGCGTGAGTGCAAGTTACTTAACTCCACAGGAGCTCGTAGCTCTGGCTTGACATTCTTTACGTTTCATGCATTGCACTTTGAATATGCTACTTTGCGTAGCCGTGTTTCTTGTTATGAGAGCAACATTTTTAATGTGTGCAGAACCTGTGAGATCACGTACGCAGGCTACTCTTTGTTTGTGATTATGGATACACGTATGTGTATGAGAGAGAGAATACCTAAAAAACACAACAAACAAAAAGCCTCCGCCACATCTGGAATGCATTATATCCTTATGGAGCCGTGTGGCGGGCACAGTCTTAAAGTGGCAGGGGTAGTTTTTCCCACATTACAGTCATCAGTAAAGTCCTCAACCCCCCGCTATAGTCTGGTCGCTTGGACGACGTCTGGCCTGACGTCATCATCACGGAGACTCCTTGTTGTGTTTTTTGGGCGATTCAATATCTTTAGTTACGTTTCTGTCCCCAATTACTGTTTAAGGTATCATCTAAAGCAAAGAACTAAATCATGATGAACAAAACAGATCTTTATTGTATTTCTTTAATTGTGAACGATTGACGATTTGAACAAGCCACACGTTGGTCTGGTAGTTTTGGTTAAAAGTCTTCCTAATTTCACTGTAGGCGGGGCATGTGTTGATCTAAAGTGTATGTAGGCCACTGGATCCACCAGAGTCTCCGCGTGTGTCGACCTCCTCTGCTGGTTACATTGGGAGGTTTGGCTCATGATGGAAGAAATTCCATTTGAGAATTACAGATGTTTTTTTTCCTCCTTTGCTTTTGTCTGGTCCCTCCCCCTCCCTCCCTCTCTGTCTCTGGCTGTCTTTGTCTCTCTCCCTCGCTCTCTCTCTGCTCGATGGAAAATCACCATCATAGCAAATGCAAGCCTTGTGTGTCTGTTCAAACTCACTCAGTCGGACAAAACTCGCACCCTGTAGATTTGGTTTTTCATGGACACGGTCATTGTATTTTAAAGCCTTTTCCTTTACTTTCGCCACCCTAATTATTACCCAAATTAAATTCACAACAATACGCAGTCCATGTCCCCTTTTTGTCAGACATCTGCTTATATAGTGGATGAGTCAGAGCAAGCACAGAGGGAGATGAAGGGAGATGAAGGGAGATGAAGGGAGATGAAGGGAGATGAAGGGAGAGGGGGTTGACTGGGTTTAGAGAAGAGGGGTAGGTGAGACGGAGAGGTTAAATGAGTAGAGTGAGGGAGAGCATGAAGAAAGGGGGAGGTTTCAGGGTAGAGCAGGCAGCCCATGACATAGCTGAAGCATGAGTACATGCCTGTTGGCTGACGTTCACTGTGAAAGTTCTGCATCTGGTTAAAATCTACTGCCTCTGCTGCTTGAAGTCCTCTACTTCCCTGCAGCTGCAGATGCTTCTTCCTCATCTTTACTTTTCATTTTAGTCTCCTATCTTCTTTGTTTCATTCAGTGACCTATCCCTTCTCCCAAGTGTTCTTGGTCTCTTTTTCCCCTTTTTGTCCCTGATTTCCACAAAGAAAACGTAACACGGACAGAAGGAGTGAGAAACAGAATGGAGGCAATCTGAACATTAACGTTTCAATGTAAATTGAAAGAAAGATCTTTGCCTTTTTGCCAGTGTTTTGTCTGTTTGCTCTTATTTTGCAGTTGTGTTTGTAACTATCTATCCCATTTGAACTTTGCAACTAAAATGTTCTTCTTGGAGAATCAATTCAGTTTCAGGAGTAAAAGCTGTATAATGAGGCAAGCAGATGCAAAGTGAATCTGGAATACGTTGCTGTTTTGAGCATTTTTTCTTTCTTGCTGAGAGCTCAACAAACACCACTCTTTTGTTTGCTTAACATGATCTAGCTCTAGCTAGTTAGCATAGCACAAAGTCTGCAATCAGGGGAAAGCAGCTAGCCATGGTCTTCCCCCATAATAACACAAACTATGTTTGTTTAATCTGCTCAAACACTGAATAGTGATAAATAATACAGTGGTTTGGTGTTGGAATTAAACAAGACTAAAAAAACTTGATATAACATGTTCATTTGTTTGTTACCTTTTGACCGAGCCAAGCTAGCTGCATTACAACCAGTTACTAGTCTTTATGCTAAGCTAATTGAACCGGTGGCAATGTTTTACAATGGACATATAAATAATACACGTTTATAGAAATAAGACCAAACTAGAAAATGGGCAGATAGGCTGTTTTATTTCATTATGTGGGGAAAGGAAATGTCCTTTACACTCTCAGGTGAGTACTTTCTCTTTTGTATTGTTACTCTCTGTTACTCTCAGGGGATGTTTGGCTTTGAAGTTTTCAAGTAAGCAAACCCTGTGTTCACCATAAAATCAGGAAATCAGGAATAGGCCCCAAAAATGGGGCGCTTTTCAATCAATTCAAATCAACTATAAAGATTTAAACTGGCCAGGACTTACAGTTGGTGTTTTCTGCACAAGCAAATAGCGAAAAAGAATGCGATGTGTGGGGACCCAGCTGAGCACAGGTTTTATAATGGCAGTAAAGACTAATGGAGGAGACCACTTGTTAAAACAATGTGCAGTTATTCCAGGGTTTAGGGTGAGACAGGTACGGGCTTGTCTCACTCACTTTCACTGCTCTTCACGCGCACCTTTTCTTCACCAAAGCTGCCTGCAGATCAACAACAAGCCCCCCAATGCTGACAATGACAACACGCACTCAAATATGTCCACGCGTCTGATTGTTGTTTTCTGACATGAAGTTCTGATGCCTGAGATACAAATGTGCTCATATCACTTTGTCCATCCATCCATCCATCCATCGTCAAACCGCTTATCCTGCACACAGGGTCGCGGGGGGGCTGGGGTCTATCCCAGCCAGCTTCGGGCGAGATCATACCGCTTTGTAGAAAGAAGAAGATACGTTTCTCTTTCTTATTCTACTCTTCCCTCTTTGGCATTGTTCTCTTTTTTGCTGTACTCTTCCTCTGTCTTTTCATTTTGTCAGTAATATAAACACACGCACCTCAGAGCTTCAGGGCGTGTCCACACTTCCCCTCTTCACCCGGTTCAGTTTGTTAACCAGATGATTTGCTGCAGCCAGTCGTAATGCAGAGGCGGAGTCTTCTTTCAAACAAAAAAAGAGAGAAGCTCAATGCAGGTTTTTTTTTTCTGCCGAGCCCAAAGCTTCTCGACGACCAGAATTTTCTTCCACGTGTCTCCAAGCGAGATTTGGATGGAGGAGGGGAGGAAGAGAACATGTCTGGATTTCTGAAATATATACAGTGGTTTCAAATGCCGAGTGCTCAATGTTCCTTTCCATGGGATGCACAGACACAAACTCAACAATTATAACATAGTAAAAAGCTACGCGACACGCTACGCGAAAAGCAAGAAAGGTTGACAAGAAAATAATAATGAAACACATCCCTTTGATTCCAGAGCTGATGATGGCATCAAAGGCACCTCGGTTACTTTTCACACCGTTGAATGTTGCACTTGAGCAACACTGGCCGCACACTCATGAGCAAATGGTGGCTTGTAAAGACTAAAAATACTCCAGGCGAGTAAATTTCTGATCAATTTTTAACTGTTGGTTGTGTAACGAGTCCATGTAAACTCTGCACCTTTTAGTATGGCAATCACAGTTTATTGTGAGAAAGGTCCACGTGATGTTTACGAAAGTACTTCAGCATGGAGAGATGGACTGTGACACTTTTGAAGGAATAAAGATTGTGGAGAAATCGGCCATTGAAATGAAACTGTTATTTATCACAGGGTTCACACGTGACTGTTATCAGGATTTATATTCATCTGATCTTCACAAAAAATACAAGAAATGACTTTATCATGATCTAAACAAGGAAATAATAACAATGTCTCTGTTGCTGGGCTTCTATCCTACAAGTTGTTTTCCTTTCCAAACAGAAAACAACTTTTATTATTTTATTATTATAAAAGATGCTCACTTGTGTTTTTTTTCATTTCAGATTTTGGTGTGGTTATACATGGACTTTTTTCTTTTGGAAAATTCCCCCCTCCGGTGCATTACCTGACCGTCATCTGTCCAGCAACCATTTACTTTTCTGAGACCAGGATGGTCGACATCGTGGATGTTAGAGGTTACCGATGTGCTGAGACTTGCTGTGAGAAAAAGATCGAGAAATCTCTCTGTTCCTCCTGCGCAAAACCACAATGCCCAATCCATGTTTTCCCTTACAAAACATAAACACGTGACTGAGGAATCTCACCATCATTTCATATTTAATCCACATACAACTTTTCTTTCAAACATGAGTGTGTGTCCCACTTTTTGTAACACCAATGTTTCAAACATTCGTTTGATAATTGTTTCATAATCATTTCAGCTAGAATAAATGTGCGAGGAATATACATAAAAGTCAGGGTTTCAGTTTTCTACCTCATAGGATGTAGTCATCAGCAGTGACACCTGTATTTGTCTGAAGTGACAGCAAAGCATTGGGAAAAAATGAGTGCTACTTAAGGCATGAGACACAGAGGATGGGATTCTACACACCAAGTGATCATCCTCTTGGTTTACGGTACCACACACACCCTAATACACACATGGAGGTGAGCATGTCTGGTGGTGAGGCGCACATGTTGCTGTATTTTCTTAGCCGGTGTCGGACAGGATGAACACACTGAGCAGGAGGTTTCCTCCAACTGCTCCCAGGGGTCTTCAGTATCAACACACACACACACACACACACACACACACCAGTCTTTGCCATCAGAGCAATCTCTCTCTCTCTCTCGCTCTCTTTTGCTTTCTTAGACATTTTACTTGTATTTTTAAACTGTTTCGATGGATCAATGGTGATTCTATATCAAAGGACGAGGCCTTTTGGTGTCCAATTTTACGGTCTTTAACGGTTTTAGAGGAATGCAAGATTTTACTTTTAGTGAATTTGAGCAGGTAGTGTGAACTTGAAACCTGCAGCCTCACAGATTTGGTATTTTTCAACATGGGAGGAATTTTCCTGCCTTTCACCTTCTGTCTATTTTATTCAAATTTTTTCTTTCTTGTCCCATGTCTGTACTCCCTCTGAGGTAATGCTAGCATTTGAAACACTAAGGGTTAGCATTTCCCATTAGCCTAAGGACCAAAGTGTTGCATGTGCAATATATTGGATTTTGTCTTAATTTAATTCAAAGCAACTTGCTCATTCCAAACTACTGCAGGTAAACCAGTTATTATTAAACCAAGCTACGTTCAAACCCATCAGGCGTTGCTCCATATTTCAAGCACAAATCCTAAAGATTTTTAAAGAATTTCGGGATGCCCTGTGCAAAAGATGAACACAGTATTTTTATTAACTGCACAGCATCCTACACGGAATATCACATAAAATGGAATGTAACGTTTCTTCCTATAATAATGTGGTGCACAGTGATGAAGGACCTGGAGAGGACGTGGCGGGGTCGGGCTGCTGAGATGGTGTCTGCCTCTCGTGGCTCAAACCCATTTCTAAAAGAGAAAAAGAGGAAGAAAAAAAAAGTCTTAATGACAAGCCACGGAGACCAAAGTGAATCGAGAGCTGGCAGTGTTGGATCCCATTTCCATGAGTCCGCCCGCCTATTGTGGAGAACAGTCAGTGTTTAGGAAGAACGTCTCAGGCTTAGAATAACATAGCATTAAACGCACAGATGACAATTCTCAGTCTTCTTTCACCCCCCATTCCCTCCTCGTCCGTCACTCTGTCAACTTTTGAACCGTAAACGCACACATGCGTCTCCCTTTTTATTTATCTCCGTTTCTTCTCACACCTTTCTTCTTCATTATTGCTGTATTCTGATAAAAAGCACACCGTTTTGAAACAAACCCTCCACATCTTTTAACTCTGCTAAAGGAAATGTGTTTTCTGCTCTTTTCTCAATCCTATTCTTTTCTTTTTTTCTTCCTAACCAGATGTGTTTCTCCTCTGCATCTCTCCCTGTCCAGGCCCCCATGATTCATTTTCCACAGACATCTTAAAACGTACCAAATCTCTCCCTTCCCCCCACGCCTTTTTTTCTTCTTCTTCCACACACCACCCTTTCTCTCTTTCCCTGAGTTCAGACTCCCACTGCTGGATTGTCTCAGCCTGCAGCGCTCGTCAGCAACAATGCAAAACGTAAAAAAAAGCCAAGAAAGAATCTTATATGGAATCACATGGCTGAAAGTTTAGTTTTTCCAATCTTTTTTTTCCTCCCCTACCCTGCTGGTCAGAGGTGGAGTTGTATGATCCTGCCCAGGTGCTGCTGTGGGCGTATCCACGGGAGGACACTCTTTGGGAGGTAAACACACCTCCGGTATGAGGGGAAAGGATGCGGGAGGCGGGTCGCTCTACTTATGAGCTGCATTAGCTGCTTTCACTGATGGGAGGTCAAAATGGAGAGGCAGCAACCAGCACTCACAGCCACTCTTCACTCTCCTCCCCCCCGTTCTCTTTGCGACCAGCAATATTCCCACCCATTCCTCCCGTCCCCACCCGGAGACACCCGTTGCTTCCTAGCTCCTCACCCACTTTCTCTTTTCCGTGTTATTCACTTTTGGTCTTCTCTCTCAGCCAAGCTAACTGGCTTTAGCTTCATATTCAATGTTACGGTCAGAGATTTGCATCAACCACTCCAGCTGTAAAACAAAAGGGACAAATAAAAAGGCAACATGATTTAGTTTAGCTGAGCTTTGAGCAGCTCGGATAGGTCATGTAGATCATACATTCTTTCATTTTGTTCAAATTTCTCTTTACACCCCTAATGAGGCACAGAGGGCAGAAGTTATACACACACCTGTTAATCGCAGGCCTATTTCTGTCAGGTGACTTGGGTGAAGTGAGTGTGTGTGTGTGTGTGTGTGTGTGCCTGCAGTACCTTGTGTTTAAAGGCACGTGACCTGTGATTGCAGGTTGAGGGAATCTCCCCATTTCAACAGCAATAAAGTGTAAATTGAAAGGTGGGCCGCGAAGTGAAGCCTTCAATTACCCACCGTCTGCTCTGCAGAGCATCCGTATTCCCTCAGTGTCACAAACCTTCACAGGAACACCTCACAAGTTGTCCCCGCATCTGCACACAGGCGCCAAAACGGTTTTACACCTCATTCGCTTTCGAGATTCATTTCTTGGAATTTGTGTTAAACTCAACAATGATAGAAAAGTTGCAATTGTGGGCAACAACTATAAAAAGAGCTTAAACAAGTTATACTGTAAATGTCAGACTCCCTGAATCACGCAGTTTTTTGACTGTTTACTAAGGATTTGATTTATTAAACAGTCACCTTCAGTAGGTAGTGACCCTTGACCTTTGAGACCTTTATTCAACAGCTAAATTGTTCTTTCTTGGGCACAAACAGGAAGTTCCATTTTAATGGGGGCAGCCCAATCATTGTGATGAAGCCTGTCTGCAAAGAGAAGAAAAAAAAGTGAGGAGAAGATTGTACGCAACAATAGTGTTTGTCAAACCAAGCAATCATCCGATTTGATACATATGCAAAACCTTGAATGTTACTTTAGTCAAATATTAGACTACATTTAATGCTGTGTGATGTGGCATCAAATTGATATTGAAAATTGCATGATGCAAAAAGTCCCCTCAGGTAAACTGCAAACAGCAGTTATAAGCGTCTGAAAGTTAATGACTGTTTAGTTGCAGCACACTCATGGAGGGTTATGCCGAGCTTTCTTCCTGCACACATCCTCAGATGAACCCAGATTCCTATCATCCCGTCCAAGGTCTACATCGGACAAAACCTCCTGCCACGTCGTCTCTCCTGTTCTCGCTCCCCTCCCTGTCTCTCTCTGTCTCCTCCTCATTCCCTCGCTCTATATTTCTCATTCTGTTTTTTCTCATTTCTTTAACTAAAGGCTCCTCTCTCTCTCTCTCTCTCTCTCTCTCTCTCTCTCTCTCTCTCTCTCTCTCTCTCTCCCTCTCGCTCTGATCAGACCTTTCTTTTCTTATTTACAGCAATGAAGGGAGGGTCAGTCCAGTCGACTTGCTTCCTGTGCTCTGCAGTCTAAACGCCAGCTTGGTGACCACGCGGCCTCGCATGCCGCTTCAGTCACAAGCCATATTCACCAAGCTGCACTCTCTCATTTCTAGCAATCCTGTCAGACGCACACAGTTTTGTAAGATGAGCCTCCACATACACAAAATGCACGCGCCAAGTGCAGTTAGCTCGAAGAAAACCTGTTTTTGTGCTTTTATTTGTTCAATTTGACAATGAACACCTGCAGCATGATTTTCTTTGAGATAACTGGTCTCTCTAAAATCAATAAACAGCTGCAGTTATTGTATATATCAGGGACAGTGCAGTGTTAGCTTTTAAATCTGTACTCTCTGGGACAGAGAAAGATCAAATATATATTTTAATGACATTGAAATCGATTGTGATTTTTAAAGGTTTTTCCTAGTCAGTTCCTTCCTATCCAGCTATAATAGAATAAATTACAAATTTTCAAATAAGTCTAAACCGAAATGATTTTAGTTTCAGTATGTGTCAGTAACGTGTGTCAGTAAAGGCCAGACTGTGTCTGCTCCTCCTCCAGATGAAACCAGTGAACTGCTGGTTATTCTAAATTCCACTTTCACTCATAAAGTCAAGCAATTTCCTGATTTATCACCAGGAACGTCAGGTGATTTAATTGCATTAAATGCATATAACTAAGTGTGTCTGACTTTCCTTTTTTCTGTTTCATTTGTTTAAAATAATCGGCATTAAGGCGTGGTCAATATGCACCTGAAGGCTAAACATACTTGTTAGTTCATTTACTTCTCTTGTAATCAAAATGTTAATTAACCACTTTATCCCAGTGTTGAGTGTCTAGACTTGCAGACACTAAAGCTCCAGATATCTACGAGGATCTAAACTTTAGTCCTCTCTGACTCTCATTTAAACCTATTTACAGAATTAAGCTTCACCACAATCGCCACTTGCAACAGACGTGAACATTCTCAGCCCTTCCCACAATCTCTTTTAGACACTGGTAAGGCCATCTGCAGACAACAGTAAAGGGAGAAAAGAGGAAACATTAGCCGCTTTTAGGATAAATGACGAAAAGAAAAGAAGAAAAGCAATGTGGCATTTAAAAAAGCCGGGTTACTAGACCAACTGTTTGAACTGTAATTTTCTGTTTGTTTGCTTGTTTCCGTTACTGTCAGACAAAGACTTTCTGCACAGGCAGTTTCTTTCTGTCCCTTCATGAGTTAGAGAGCAGCGTCCTCTCCTGGTCGAAATGCTCAATGAACAGGACCTTTGGATGGATTCACCCCTGGCCTCCGCCGCTGTGATCTATCGCCTGTTCAAAACGAAATGTTCTTCCTGATGTTAGTCAGTTGTTCTTCTGGCCATAGCGCTGATACTTCACCTGTGATCTGACAAATAAATCTACCAGAATGAGGGAAGTTGTTCGGCTGAATTCTTCCTGATGTCCCCAAACGGGCTTCAAATTTTGATCACGTTCGTTCTTCTTTCAGGTGCCTGATTTAACATGGACCCTGACATTTTTTTTTTTACATTAATCAAGAATGAATATTTCTTTTTGTCTAAAAGAATAAAACCGCAATACATAAATATTGTATTCTACAGATAAAGATCCTTTCCTGTTTCTGTGAGTTGGATGGATATGAGAACAGCACATCTGTTGCAAACAAAAGTAAACTATCCAGCAGCACTATTTCTAATAAGGAACACAAACAATCTCTAATGAATATTACATCTCATTTAGAGTTTGAGGAACACAAAGTTAGTATAACGTGTTTGTGTAACAGAAACAGCAGTAAAGACTGGTGTAGTAAACAACACACATAGAGACATATACTTTTTAAAATATTCTCTCCCTCCGAGGTTCATCCTCAGGCTCTGTGGAGGATGAACTGCAATAAAGTCTGATGTTTGAGGCCTTCACAGCAGAGAGAATTCGAAACAAAAATCTAGATAAATAATAAAATAGAGCATTGTTTTTATGTGAAATCTCCAGGTGACCTGCTGGTTTATTTTGGCTTCTATCCAGATACTGTGTGCGATCTGAAAGTGTTCGCCAAGTTCAGCTGACCAATGACATCGTGGCGACAGTGAAAACACCCAATCTGGATCTTATAAAAGAAAGCAGAGACATTGGTCTCATTAATTTTCTCGATCCCGTCCAACGGGAGATCAACAGATCAACTCCTAAAGAGACACCAGCATGCTCCTGTTGCTCTTCTTGTTGGGTCTGGCTCTGGGGGCTGTGTGTCCTTCTGATGACCCTCCATTTCAACTACAGCGGGGCCAGTGTCCCATGTTCTGGTACAGCTTCAACGGCCGCAGCTACAAGTACGTTGCTTCACGTCCTGGATTGATGCAGAGATCCATTGTGTGTCACTTGGAGCCAATCTGGTGTCAATGCACAGTCTACAAGAACAGGTGTTTGTAAAAACCCTGATCAAGAACTTCGACCCTGCTGAGGGACACACGTGGTTTGGACTGTAAATCTTTTTTCTTTTTCAGGATAAATGGACAAACCTACAGCGCTGTAGTCTCAAGAGTTGAAGTTTCCAAATGAGGATCGAAGTGTCAAAATAACAGCATTTGAACCAAAAAGCAAACTTAATTCACAAATTATTGTCTTTTTTTACTATCCAAACACTACTCACACCTTCCATATTACGTGATATTTTTTTACAATTGCTTCTATATCGCAAACTCTAATACAGAAATGAGAACTCTTCAGAGACAATGAGTTATATGAGTCTAGCAGCATAACTACTGTAGAGTTGCATTACAGACACTTTTAAGAGATAACAATTTTATAAGCAGCTGTATTCTGTCTCGGGCACATTGAAGGATTTGTACTATTGTAATATTGCTGATGTGTAAATACAGTGTATGTTCATGTCTGTTAGTTATCAGTTGTAAATGAAAAAATAGTCAAATACCAAAATGTCTCCCCTTGTGTTCTATCCTCTGACAGCTAAAGCCACGTGTCTTTTCTAAAGCAGCATTTTATTATGTCCACATTTGACTGTAATGAATTAAAGTTTTGTGTGACATGTGAGTGAGTTTGTCTTTCTTTGTCTTTTGATCAGAAGTTGTGTACACGTGTACAAGGAAAAGTGTTGACCAAGTGCAGGTTTTTCCACTTCCAGTATGTGTGTCAGATAAATATGGGAACATCACACCTGTTCCAATGACAGGAACACCACAGTAAATATTCAAGTAGATTAAAACTCAACATTTTCTACACTAATGAATTCACTCTGTTTTGAGTTTGAGCAGCATAAAGCTTGTTTAGTTGTTGGGGTAAAATAGGCTGAATTATCAGAAAAATTGTGACACTGAGGGACAGCAATCACGTAGGAAATAAGACAAACCGACAATGAGACAAAGGACACACACGGCTTAAATACACTGAGAGTGTGCAGGTGATCGGACTCAAGAAGGAACAATTGGGGACCATGCAGACCATCAATAGGGAGGGAAAGACACACCAGGGGAGGAAGGGAAGCGAACTCAAGGACACGAGGGGCAGGGAAATACAAAATAAAACAGAAAATAACCTCACACCATGACAGTTCCCACACAACTAAACTGCATTTATCAATCAATTCAATGAAGTGTGTCCAAACCTTTGACTGGTACTCTACGTTTCCAAGAAAAAGCCATTTCATCGTGTACATATTGGTGGTAGTGTTTAACAGACGGTTAATGTTGTAAATTGAAGAAACCCAAAACCAAGTATAATGATTCATTTCAGTTGCAGACATGATTTAGAATAAGTTAACGGAGACTTTGGGTGAAGCCAGTCTGATGACATGGTTCCTCACTGGGAGGCAGACTAAAACGAACGACTGGATGCCCGAAAGCTGGAAATGGAAGCGATGCGTTGTATGACTTGCTGGGGCCAAAAGTGCTATTGGAAAAGCGAACGTGATTTGAAATGTATTTGTGGTACATTAGAAACAATTTTCCCCGAAAATGTAATTAAAATGTGGTTTTCGTTGATTTCCTTACCTGCTCCAGTCTATGTGTGTTGAATAGATATGAGAACAGCACATCTGTTGCAAATAAAAGTAAACTATCCAGCAGCACAAATAATCTATAATGAACAATAAATCTCATTTGGGGTTAAAGCAACACAAAGTTGGTATTACGTGTTTGTGTAACAGAAACAGCAGTAAAGACTGGTGTAGTAAGCAGCAAACATTCAGACATAGATATACTTTTTAAAACATTGTCTCCTTCAGGCTCTGTGGAGGATTGACTGTAATAAAGTATGATGTTTGAGGCCTTTATTGCAGAGAGAATTCAAAACAATAACCTAAATAATAAAATGGATCACCATTTTATGTAAAATCTCCAGGTGACCTGCTGGTTTATTTTGGCTTCTATCCAGATACTGTGGGCGATCTGAAAGTGTTCGCCAAGTTCAGCTGACCAATGACATTGTGGCGACAGTGAAAACACCCAATCTGGATCTTATAAAAGAAAGCAGAGACATTGGTCTCATTAATTTTCTCGATCTCGTCCAACGTTGCAGATCAACTCCTAAAGAGACACCAGCATGCTCCTGTTGCTCTTCTTGTTGGGTCTGGCTCTGGGGGCTGTGTGTCCTTCTGATGACCCTCCATTTCAACTACAACGGGGCCAGTGTCCCATGTTCTGGTACAGCTTCAACGGCCGATGCTACAAGTACGTTGCCACACAGATGTCCTGGGCCAATGCAGAGATCTATTGTGTGTCACTTGGAACCAACCTGGCGTCAATCCACAGTCTGGAAGAACAGTCGTTCATCAAAATCCTGATCAGGAACTCTGACCCTGCTGAGGGACACACCTGGACTGGACTGAGTGACACTCACAAAGAAGGCGCATGGATGTGGTCTGATGGATCGAGAGTCGACTTTACATATTGGGACAAAGGAGAGCCAAACAATACAAATGGAAATGAGCACTGTGTCCATACCAACTATCTCGGCTTGAAGAAATGGAACGACTGGACCTGTTATTCTAATCTTCCCTTTGTTTGTGCATCTCGTCTAAGCTGTCCTTAGGAACTGAGATGTTCAACATGTCTGATTGAACCTGGTCACTGTTCACTTGTTGTTCTGTTTACAAGCATTTTGGCCTCTACAATAAAAACACAGATGGTCACTTGTGTGTATCGGTGTGTGTGTAAACTTTGTTTTGATTAATGTTGGCTACTCACAAATGGAACTCTTGTTGATCAAATTGAGTGTTTTGATAACAAACCCACAGATTTTGAGTCAGTCTGCGTTGCAAAAACCTATTTATAAAACAGTAATTACAGTCCAAGTGAGTTCTTATCTGCCGTCAAATGATAACAGGTCGTACTTGTAAATCCTTTTTATTTTTCAGGATCAATGGACCTAAATCACTGTAATGTAAAGAGTCATTTAGTTTCCCAATGAGACGTCAAAATGAAAGGATTTGTTCTAAAGAGCAAACTTAATTCACAAATGATTGGCTTTCTTTTTTTTTTTTACCATCCAAACGCTCCTCACACCTTCCATGTTACTTTTTTCAATATGTTTTTACATCACAAATTGTAATATAGAAATGAGAACTCTTCAGAGACAAAAGTTACATAAGTCTTGCAGCATAAATACTGTGGAGTCGTGTAACAGACCCTTTTAAGAAATAACTATTTCATAGCCAGCTCTATTCTGTCTTGCACAAATTAAAGGCTTTGTACTATTGTAATATTGCTGATGTGTAAATACAGTATATGTTCATGTTTGATCTGTTATCTATCAGTTGTAAATGAAAAAATAGTCAGTCACAAAGCAAAATGTGCTCTATCGTCTAACACCTGAAGCCACATGTCTCTTCTAAAGCAGAGTTATATAATGCTTTGACTGAAATGAATAAATTACAGGCTTTGTGTGACATCTCTGAGTGAGCTTGTCTTTCTTTCTTTCTTCTTATGATCAGAAGTTGTGTACAAAGTGTTTACCAAGTGCAGGTTTTTCCATCCAGCATGCGTGTCAGATAAACATGGGGGCACCACAACTGTTGCAATGACAGGAACACCACATCCATCCATCCATCCATCGTCAAAATGCTTATCCTGCACCATCCCAGCCAACTTCGGGCAATAGACAGGGTACATCCTGGATTGGTCGCCAGCCAATCGCAGGGCTACACAGAGACATACAACCATTCACACTCACATTCACACAGCAACGGGCAATTTAAAGTCCCCAATTAACCTGATCCCCAGAGCATGTCTTTGGACTGTGGGAGGAAGCCGGAGAACCCGGAGAGAACCCACGCAGACACGGGGAGAACATGCAGACTCCACACAGAAAGGCCACTGGGCAGAATCGAACCCAGGACCTTCTTGCTGTGAGGCAACAGTGCAAACCACCACGCCACCGTGCCGCCCTCCACAGTACGTCTCCACAGGAACACCACAGTGTGTGATTATTTGATAATGTCGATAAAACTTTTCTACACGCTCACCACTGAACTCACACTGTTTTTAAGTTTAAATCTCATTTTGATTTAGAGCAAACTAACAAAGTTAGTAGTTGGTATTAGGATTAGGATCATATTTTTGATGTGAAATCTCCAGGTGAGCCTGTTTGTTCAGCTGATTGAACCTGGTCACTGTTCACTGGTTGTGACTTGCATTTTGGCCTGACCAATGACATCGTGGCGACAGTGAAAACACCCAATCTGGATCTTATATAAGAAAGCAGAGACATTCATCCCACTAGTTTTTCTCGATCTCGTCCAACGTTGCAGATCAACTCCTAAAGAGACACCAGCATGCTCCTGTTGCTCTTCTTGTTGGGTCTGGGTCTGGCTGTGGGTGCCGCGCCTCCTTCTGATGTCGCTCCAATGATACCAGAGCAGACCGATTGTCCCACGTCGTGGTCCAGCTTCAACGGCCGCTGCTACAAGTACTTTGCCACAGGGATGTCCTGGGCCAATGCAGAGATCCATTGTGTGTCACATGGAGCCAATTTGGTGTCAATCCACAGTGAACAAGAACAGACTTTTGTCAAAAGCCTGATCAAGAGCTCCGACCCTGCTGAGGGACGCACCTGGATTGGACTGAGTGACTGTCACAAAGAAAGCGCATGGATGTGGTCTGATGGATCAAATGTTGACTTTACCTACTGGGCCCAAGGACAGCCAAACAACTACGATGGAAGACAGCGCTGTGTCGAAACCAACTTTTCCTACAAGAAATGGAACGACCACTTCTGTTCTTATAATGTTCCCTTTGTTTGTGCATCTCGTCTAAGATGTTCAACATGTCTGATTGAACCTGGTCATTGTTCACTTGTTGTACTGTTGACATGCATTTTGGCCTCTACAATAAAGACATGAATAGTCACTTGTGTGTGTGTATAGATTAATGTATGTATTTGCATGTATATTTTGATTAATGTTGGATATTCACAAATTAAACTCTTGTTGATCACATTGTTTCAACACTGTTGGGGGAGAATCTTTGATCTGCACATTGTGGGTTTCTCAGAATGTGATCTTGTTGGGAAACCTGTGACCTAAACTCTGTTATTACAGCTGGAACCGATGTACGCTTTTCCTTCTGTCTGTTAGCAAATTATTGCCTGGGTGACGTTAAGGGAGGGACAAGGTGTTTTTTCTACGACATCTGGGTCTCCAACTGAAATTCCCTTAATCTGCAACCTTCTGATTGGACCACACAAACCTCTCAGAAGTGTATTAAAGCTTCTCCTACACCAAGAAGCTTTGTCTGCTCTTCCTGCTCCTCTGAAGGAGAGGGAACAATCTGTACTTACCGCTTGTGTTGATGATTTCTGTATTCTTTATGATTTTTCTATATTCTAGTTAATAATAATCACACAGCGACTTCAAAATACTTTTGAATTCCCACAAATTTCCACCACAGACACATTTTTGATATTCTAGTAAAATGTAGCTTATAAATATGAGCTTTTTTAGTCACTTCAATAATCCTCAATGTCAACAAAATAACACAACATAACAAAATAACAAAAACATAACAAAATAAATACTGATACTATGAAAATGATGTTACACTCCACAGGTTTTGTGTAAATTAGAGTTAGGCATGTTAAGCGTTGTTATTGCATCAACACGTTAACTGAAATGCGGCAACATTTTTTTATGAAATATCATTTTGTGTGTGTGAGATCCATTGTCCACTGGCTATGAATATAAATATACAGACCCACCACGGATCACAGACAGGGTGCAATGTTTATCAGTATTGTCTTGGGAGAGGCGTCATCACGCATCTTAACCAATGAGAGCATTTGGGAGGTGGGCCTTATACTGCTGCAACGGCTCACCTGCACGCCGGATAAATGGAGATCGGTAGAGATCGCTTTTCATTCTGAATCTCTTCCAGGCAGCAGAGTTGATGAGAGCAAAGTTATGAATAACCACTACTGTTGTGTCATTTTATATACACACGCTGGATTGTAGATCTTTATTCAGGTTGTTCGCCTCACCTGAAAACCTCAAAAGGTGCCTTTGTTTTTTTTTAAACAAACTAGATAAAACGTTGAAGCCCTGCAGTGACAAATAGCTTTGATTTTATTAAATTAATTTTAGCGATAAATCACAATTAAAAATTGGAATCTTTATACGGCAATAGTGTAAATATATATTTTTAGGTGTTTTGAATTTCTGCTCCAACTGTCTATCATCCACTGCGTGTTTGTGTGTGTGTGTGTGTGTGTGTGTGTGTGTGTGTGTGTGTGTGTGTGTGTGTGTGTGTGTGTGTGTGTTAAATCTGGGAACAACACAGCTTTCATGGTTTGACATAAGTATAACCACTTAGTTCATTTTATATGCACATCTAAAAAAATCTACAAAACCATAATCAATTTTGATCAACCTATAATAACATCAGTATCAAAACTGAAGAGGAAATGCTTAAAATATCTCTCTGTATTGGGACTTTTCTGAATATACAGTATCACTGCCATGTGATATATAGTATCACGTGACTCTTGTTTCAGCAAGAAAGATAACTGTCTAGACACGACAGCAAAATGACATCAAGCAACAAAGGGAGAAACCAGACTACTGACCAACTTGTCCTCAATCTACTCACAACGCCATAAAATACCATTATAAGATTATGTCGTGAGATGATCACACACATGATCCTTCTCTGTACTGTTGACTAATGCCAACAGACCAAACACTCACATTATTATTAAAAGTTTAAATCGAAATGACCCAAAACCAGAAGACGGTTATTGTTGGAGAAGGACACAAGAGGAAGGGAGCAGTGAAAGGAAATGAGGACAGCGGGAGGAAGAGATTGAGAGGAGAACATTTTCAATCTGAAAGACTAATTGTGGACTTTAATATAAAGACTTTCTAGTTGCGTAAACAGCTGCCTCTGTCTCCCCTCCGCTGATTCCAGCTGGCATGAACTGTGGTAAGCAGTCAGTAATTGGTCGGCGGTGTTTAGCGCCCCGGGTGTTGCAGTATGGTTTCCTGAAGCTGCTAAGCCCTATTATTTTACAGTCACCCTGACGTGTATTTTACCCAGCAGCCTTCTGACAACTCAACAACAGTAGTGCATGTAGTAATGAAGGTGTGTGAGACAACCCGATTACATAGGCGTTGATGCAGGTGGTGTTTAATTGACAATCTGGCTGAGTGCCCTTGTAAATTAAAACAAGTGACAAAGAGTATTTGGGTCAGGGCCAGGCTTAAAAAAAAAGAGTTCACAGGCTGTGGCTCCATTTCTCTGGCTTTAGCTATATTATCTCTTGGATATATTTTTGTTTTCAAAATTCATGTTAGAAATGCTCTCAAAGCCCAAACTGCTACCTCGATGCTGGGCAATCCCTGAAATCAGTGGTAGAACAAATATTTAGATAATTTAGTCAATATATAATGATGACTATAATGTACAAATACGCAAATACAAGTAAACATTTTTAAAAAGGTTTGTATCATGAGATAACTGAAGTATTGTAAGCAAACGTATTTCTTAAGCGGCAGAATAAGATGTAAAATCTTAAAATTCCAGTAGACTTAGAACTATAAACTCTTAAATATATAAATACAACGGAGTAAGATGTATATATTGCATTTGCATATGAAGTGGTGCTGAACCTGCATAACCTGGAAATGAAGTACATAAAAGTAGCCTTCATCAAAATTGAATTTACATCCATAGTTAGATTCCACCAGTGCGAAACGTATTTTTGTGTCTATTTTATGAATGCTTCATCTTTTCAGGAAGCTGTCATTAAGTTGGTTAATAGTACACAATTGTTTGTATCTATATTTCAAAGAAAGAAACAGACCCAACGGATTTATTCCTTGTAACTTGATTAATGTGCCGTTATTATAGTGGCAGATATAACCACGCCCATTTACCTTTTTCGCGCGAACGGCGGACTGCTCCATTTGCAGTAAGAGGGGGGTTGTTAAGAGAGACTTCCTCTAAAGATGGACAGAAATCTCTTTATTGATAAGTGTGAGGCAGTTGTGACTTTTCTAAACATTGCTCGGCTTTAATTAGAGCCTCCAAAGTCCAAGTATTGGACTTAACTAAACATTAATGCACAGGGCCAATAATGAAATCCCCCACTTTTGCAACGACCGTTATTCTCCTGTTATTCATTTTTAAACCCACCGCTGCTCTATAGCTTTTGTATTAGACAAAAGTTTCTGTGGAAGGGAAATTTACCGATAAAGGGAGATAAAAATGACACTCGCGTCAAAGGTAAGTGGCAGAACAGTACGTCTAAATGTAGCTCCACGTTGCGGTTTTGTCACAAAGAAAAGTCGATAAGAACCGGGGCTTGAATCGTAGTTCATTCGTATCGTTCTTCGAAAAAATGAGTTTTTCTGCTTTAGTGTTAGCGTTAGCTTGTTCGGCCTGCAACACAGACATCCTGCAATGCTGGTCATGCTTACGTCTTTGTTTTGACCACCCGGCCCACACATGAGCAGCTTCACGCCAATGTTCACGTTTGCTGTTTCTATTTTGGGCAGATGGTCAAAGTGAAACGGTGTTCAATGGTCGCCCTGCTGCAAGGTCAGAGGTCAACACCCCCCCCAAACTCTGGAGGCAATGGTTCATCAGATATGCAGAAGATATGCAGATGCATGCAGAAATGCATCAGACACAGCCTGATTGTTTCACCCGATAAAAAAAATACAGTTTCACTTGCAAAGATTCCAAGCCTATTACAATATATGTGACTACTTATTCCTCATGTTGTGTTTGGTGACCTTTACCATCAAAATATAAAAAAAATAGATATGTATACATGCACTGCCCATATAATGTATAACACATCTTAACGTGATTATATGTTCCATTATAAATCTATCACACGTGCTGCATTAGGGTCTTTGGGACCCTAAACTATGAGGAAGTGAAGCCAATGTCGACAGAGTACAAGGATTAAGTGTGTGTTCCTTTTCCACCCCACGTTGTCGTGGCTGAGAAGATTTCCGGGCCGGCAGTGACGAGGACGTCCTCAGGTTTGGGTAATTCCCAACGTAGACTCTACAGGAAAAACTTCCATGTCCGTCGGGCTGGTAGTGGCAAGTTGTGCGTTGAAGGAGTCGTACTAAATTCAGCGTTTCCTCAGTGAGGCCGATGTTGTTGCACTGGAGGAATTGTGCTCCATCTGGTTTGCGACTGTATCTGAATTATACTTTGGGGCTTTCTTTCAAAGGACAACAACAACACTAACTATGATACAACATGTGTGCCGACAGGCTCCGTGCTTCAAATCCAAGTTCATCACTGCTGAGCTGGCTCGTCTGTTCAGCCAGTCGGACAGCGAGGAGGACTTTGAAGGTTTCAGCGAGGACGAGGAAGAAGAGGACCGGAGATCTTTTTACACGCGGCGAAATGCCAAGGTATGAAATGATTATTGTTGCCGTTGTTATTTGAAGAACGTGTGTGTGACACACTGAAGCCGAATGAGCTCCAGACTAAATGCTCTTTATTCTTGTTTTTTTTTTTTCCTCCAGCTGGATTCATATGAGAACAGCGACTTTGACACGGGCTTCTACTCTGATGATGAGGGAGCCCCCCCGCCAAAGAGGAGGAGTCTTTTAGTCGCCCTGAGGTGTGTGTTTGTGTGTATGTGTGCGTCAACTGCCCAATAAGCATGTGGGTAGTTTTTTAAAAACTTTTACAGGTGATTGCAACGTCTGCACTGTTATGATGATGATGATGATACAAAAACCTAAAATGCAGCATGAACATGTCTTTTACCAAAGGAAGTGAAGCCAATGCGAAAGTGCGTTTTAACATTTTCTAAAATGGCGATGTCCAGAACGGTGAACTCCAGGCTTTAAAACAGCAGGCTGCACACTAATGGGTGGCTTCACAGCAACAATGTCCACTTCCTAAATCTAGTTTTTAGTCTTGACTAGGCAAGGTTTGGCTTTGGGTCCTTCTCTATCTACTTGTGAGGTTAATTACTCGCGTCACCTTTGATGGTGCAAATCCTGATCAGCCAGAAATAGAGGGACTAATCATTATGATTTGGCCTTTAAAAAAAGGTTAATTCTCTATAGATTCGTCCTAGTTTTCTATGTTATTTATCGTATTGGCCAGTTATCCAAGGGCCCAGATGATAGATGTGGTGATTCTTATTTTAATCTTGTCCCTCAGGTTTCCTGTCAAAAGATTGTCTACCCACAAACGGGAACTAAAAGAGAAAAATGCCAAAAAGCCAGTCAAAGAAACTCCTCCTTCACAGAGAGCCAGAGGAAGGCAAAGGATGAAGCCGCAGCAGCAGGATGAAGAAGAGGAGGAGGAGGAAGATGAAGAGGAGGAGGTCCTGTCTCAGAGCCTTCGGAAACGAGACAAAAACATCCAGGAAAACAAGGCCATGGTAATGAACCAACAACCTTTGGGTGTTTTCTCCACATTCTCTTTGTCGCATGTCCTTCACTCCTCTCTGCTGCTGCCTTTCAGCTGGCCAAGCTGTTTGCTGATCTGAGCACCATGGCTGACCTCACTGTGCCCACCACCCCTCCAGTGAGTACTATTACTACTAACTATAACCTCAGCTAGGCCACAATACATTTCTCCACATTGGCTAAAAAGAAACACAAAACACAACAATGAGAAATATTCGAATCGACACAAACGGTGCTAAATTGTCTTTAATCCAATTTTAAAGGATGTCTTATTTTAAGTTTAAGACATTACAAAAAATGAATGCAACGATACAATAATGTGGAAATATGTTGATTACGTAGAACCAATTAACGAGAAGTTGCCAGTAATTAAATATTTGGTCACCTTGTGTACAAAACTGTGTATAATGTAGATTACATTTTTTGAGTGTTTGAGATTAAAGACGCATGGTACAATCAACAACTTCATCATTAAAGATATTTTTATATGTGTTCATGTTTGTCCTCTGACTCCGTTTTTTCAACAGAAAAAAAGAAGCTGTAATTATAAATGATAGAACCTGTGTGGGACATGTTTTTAAACATTTTCATATTGTTATGTTTTATTTAAGAAAAAGAAGCGGGCATCGGAGAAAGCGTTGCCACGGAAACGCAAGTTGGAACCAGAGATGGGGTCTGAAAGGAGGAACCCGTCTCGTAAAGCTCGTCCTCCTGAGAACTTTGGCGTGGAGAAGAGCGAGCCACTCGCCATCAGAAACCCCAGGACGGTGGACATCAGGAGACTGGTGGAGGTACGACCCCCCCCCCCCCCCACATGGAAGTTCAATGCATCTGTCGAATAAATGAAGAGGCTGGTTCTATGAAGAACACTCCATTATATTATACAGTCCACTATATTTCAGTCGAATATTGTTCCTTTTTACGTTTGTTTGTATGTATGTTTATTTGACAATATTAGTTATTGGCTACTTTGGAGATTCAGATTATTGATAAAAAATACAACAAATAATTATGCAATGAAAACCTTGGATGCTAATACTTTTACTAAAGTAACATTCTGAATGCATACTTTTATACTTAACTTTAATCCGAGCAGACATTCTACAAATTCAATATCTGAAAAATAAGATGATGACGAGACTTGAACACAACTATTCTCAATCTGCTGGTTGTGATTGGGCAGGTGGACGAGGAGGTGGGTGGGAAGAGGAGGAGGCGGAGCCGCGGCTCCCGCAGGAGCCACTATGCGGTGAGGTCAGTTGACGACATCACCCAAGAAGACCTGGACAACATAGCTCACCGCAGCAAAGACAAGATCTGGGACAAGGACACAGTGAGTCACATCGGGCTTTCACCCGTCTCTTGGCCTCGGCTCTGTACTCCACTGCGTTTCTGGGTCGGCTGCTTTCTTCACTGTGTGTCGTTTCATTTCATCCGTTGCTCCAGGGCAGCTCGTGCCACCAGTGCCGACAGAAGACTCTGGACACCAAGACGGTTTGTCGCAGCGGCTTCTGTGTGGGGGGCAAAGGTCAGTTCTGCGGGCCGTGCCTGAAGAACCGCTACGGAGAGGAGGTCCGCGATGTGCTGCTCGACCCGGTCAGTGCGAACACGCGCGTCAACTCGCCATGTGCAAGTTACAAATGAAAAAAAACATTTGTCTTCATGATTTTTGATCCCATTACTAAATATATAAAAGCTTAAGGGAACATTACAAGTAAATAATATATAACAGGGTATGTCGTAAGACTACAATTCACAACAAAGGGATTTTTATTTTTGTTTACAGGCCTTTGTTTTGATGTGTCTGGTGTTTCAAAGAGTTCTCCCTTAAAATGTATATCAGGCTTAATTTTACACAGCAAGATAATATTCATGTTTATCAGGGGTTTGCCTTCCTGTTATTGTTTTTAAATAATATATTTAAAAGAGAATCTCAAAGGCTTTCAGATTCATTTTCAGTCGTCCCGTTATTGAAATGTTTTCATATTTTCTTTTCAAGCACCTTGAATCTTATCTGGAAAACATTGGAACTCATCCACGTCCACCTTTTGTTTTGATTCAAAGCTGAACTGAGTATTCAACAAGAGAATACTGAGAATAATATACGAGATGTGGGCTTACATTGCTCAGCCAAACAAAGAGCCCCCCCTAGAGAAACTTATGCACAATTTCTGAACAATTAAATGAAAGCAAAAGAATGTGAATGTAACCTTACATTGATTAGCATGTTCACTTCTGTGTGTGAAAGGTTTTTCCTTTCGATTCTATATATTTTTCTGTTACATATTTACATTGTGCTCATTGGTCTCAGAGGCCATAGTTTGTTTTTAGGTCCCCGTTTGAATGCTCTCCTTGTCTTTTTGCTCTGGGGAGCATTTGGCTTTCATTCAAACCACTGGGCACAATGTGTTATCACAGGAAAATTCATGACTTAGCAACCAATACGAATCACAAAAAAACCCTGTTGAGTGTTCATTCCCGGAATAAGCGAAAGCAGGTGATTTGAAAATGTTGAAGACGTGGACCTTTTCTCCCACAGACGTGGTCGTGCCCCATCTGCAGAGATATGTGTAACTGCAGTCTGTGCCGTAAGAAGGAGGGCCGCTGTGCCACCGGCATCCTGGTGGGACTGGCCCGCTACAACGGCCACGGCAACGTCCACGAGTACCTGGAGAGGTACGTCGCTTATCATGTTAAGTGATGGGTTCGTTTTGAAACTGTTGGTCAGAGAGGCATTAATCCATCCAATACAAGCGGCGAGGGTTGTTGATCATCGTTGATGTTTTGGGGTTTTGAAGCGTAAACATACAATTCTAAGTAAGAGTGACGATGAGTTGTGGCCACGACGAGATCTCAGCTGCTCACGTTACTGTTTTGTCTCCATTGCAGCATTCAGAGGGATCTGCTGTGAAGTCCAGAGAGAAGAAGCCGCTCCTGCTGGTGGAAGATGGAAGCAGGCTGTCGTGCTGCACAGTACTGTGGAACTCATTCCAAAAGCACATTTTTAGATCAACCTTTTATAGCTGATTATGAACAGCAAGAAGACAAAGTTGTTGTTTTTATGCCACTTTAACACCAGGCACATACATTGTTAATGTTTTATACACCCTGGGAGTTTTTTTTTTCTTCTTGTTTTTAGGTCAGCACTCGGTTGAGTTGTACATTTTTTGTTCTGATTATTTCAACTGTTAAACAAATGCGAGGTATGGATGGATTTTTCATATACCATCTTTTTACGCACCGACTACTTTAAAGTGGCTGACTGGACAGCATTGTAGGTCTCAGTCCACTGTAAATTCTAATAAACATCATTCTGTAAATGATCAGCCATGTTCACTTCATCATGCATTTTGGGGGGGGGGGGTGCTCACACACCCCACAGTTTTCTGATAGGTTGCCAATTGCGTTTGTGTGCTTGCTACACGCCTCGGGTGGGAGGGGTCAGCTCCAGGTCAGCTGACCTCCGTGTAATGACCAAGCAGCATCGATGCAGGGCGGAGGGTCACGGCGCAGTCAGGGGTCACCCTGAGGTCGCTGTGAGTGCAGCGTGCAGATCGGAAGACAGTCCTGTTTTTACTGCGGGGGGGGGTCAAAACGACAATATTGGTCCTCGTCACTGCGGTGAACTTTTGGAATTCACTGCATTACACTAATTTGAGCTTTTGACAAATCCACAAAATTGCCCGAGGGTGCAGAGCGAGGATGTAGACGTTGGGTGTTTTTTGAAGTTCTTCAAAAGTGGGACTCGTCAGAGGTTTGCTGCCTAATACTTGATTCTTTTTGTATACTGGCAGTGAAGGTGTGAACTCCCAGAAGTCCCACTTTGATCACAGCAGAGTAACACTGGGGGGCGGGAGTTCCGAAATAGACGGTTAATTAGCTAATTATCCGTTTAAACCAAGAAAAATAACTCCGTAAAAGCAGCGGCGTGTTTGTGAGCAGCATTAGAATAGTCACAGGTTTGATCCTCACATCAATTCAGTCAACAAAGGCGAGATTGCTAACTCGGAGCAGTAATTGTTTGCACCCACAACACAACACAGATTAGCCGGTAATAATTCGGTGGCAGAAGTTGTAGAGATTGTGTGTTTGATTTTAAAGTCAAAGTGTGCAGATACATACCAGAGCATCAGCAATGAAATTACGACCGTTTTAATCACTTTATTGTCAAGTGTTAATTAGGCAAAGCATCTTTTCTGCTTAAAGTTGTTCTTCTATTTTTTTTTAAATTTTATTGACATAACACATTTGTACAAACCAGTTTTAAAAATATCAATAAACTTAGGCCTTTGAGGCTAACCTGGCAAAAACCCATTATCAAATGTTATGGAGACAAACATCTTTTTAGAAAAAGATTTACATATGAGATGTCACTACAAAATATCAAAGAAAGAAAGTTGGTCATCACACAAAATATTACCAAAAACATCTAAATTCGTTTGGTATCAACCTTTTCAACTTTAAAGAATTGTAACTTTTTTTTGCTTTCTTCTTCTTTTGTTATTTTCCTCCCAAAAAACATTATGGCGCAAAGAGAAGAAGAAGAAAAGAACAGCAATGGTCAGACGTAGAAAAAAGAAAAAACGAAGCACAAAGATTAAAGAAGAGAGAAGCAGCACTACGGCAAAAAACTCAAACATGCTGTACACAACCTCAGAATCAATACACACAAATACAAGTCCAGCAGAAGGCAAATAGTACAACTCAAGGATAAATAATAAATTAGCCGTACACAGTGGGCTGTGTGGGGAAACAACCGATGAATTCTATAAAATAAAAGCATCATTCAATTTTAAAAGGAATGTACGCACTTAACTAACACAGAGCAACACCACCAGAAAACATCCCGTAATATCCACACAGCGAAGCAGCCCGACCCTCTTGCGCCCCCCCCTCCTCCCCCTGCACCCGCCTCCTGTGCTCTCCGTCTCTCCCCGGCTACGATGCAGCGGAGCTCCCCCCCCGTTCTCCCCCCAGCCAGCTCCGAAGGTTCCCTCCGTGCGACAGCTTGTGTTAAGGCAATGGCGGCACATCGGTCACGTAGCGGCGACGGAGGCCCAGAGGGGTGGGGGGATGGTGGGGGCACCGGAGCACAGTGGGGCGCATGAGCAACATCGGGCACACTGTCGTTCCGTCCGGCAGGTACCACCTGGTGGAAATGTATTCTAGAAAAATTCTATAGACAAACGGGCATCGGATAGACTCTGGCCGTGATGTTAGAAGCCACCCTGTGGTATCTGCAGAGCAGCAGCTCTCACATGTTCTCACTACTCTGGCTTGTTTTATCAACAGAGAACTTCCCCTGACAATGTAAACATGGTTTCACTGGGATTGTCATTATAGTATTGCTTTCACCACACAAACAAAGTTGTAGAAAGCTAGATTGTTTTTCTCTATAGAAACCTTTTTTTGTCTAATGGCCGCTGTGCCTCAATAGGAATGCATTATTTATAAATCTTTTTATGTGCTTTTTTCTACTTTTTTTTTATTTGATTTTTTTTAGAATTTCCTTCTCTTCAATAACAGTTTATCCGTAGACTGGTCTCGGAGGAATCAACACCTGAATCTGGTCTGAGGACTAAACCTGAACCATGAATATAACTCAAATTAGGTAGATCCTCTTTGTAAAAGCGAGGGAATTCAGACACACACACACACTTGTTCACAGAGGTCATACACGCGCACACACACACACACGCACACACAATCCCAGACCGCCCCTGCTCTATCGCTGCTCCGCAACAGTCCTGTACCATGATTGACTCTCAGCCCAGGTATGAAACAGGAACACAAACACTTTGTGCATAGAGTTAGATTCTGTTGCGATTTAAGGAAACGTCCCTCCGTGTTGGATGGTTTCAGATTCAGCAGGTTACTCTTGTGCTAATCTAGACACTACTTGCATTCCTTTCCCCACTGTGAATAGAATTAGTATAAATGAATTTCATAAATGCCAAACTAATCCTTCATTTGTTTATGCTAAATTTGTTATTATTACTATGTTAGTTATTTTTAGATTGTGATGTTTATATTATTCATTTTCTGTTAATCGCATGATCACGTCTCTTTTGAGTCCCTTTTTCATGAGAGAACATTTTTTAAATGTCAAATTAAAGGATTTTTTTTTTTTTTAAAGAAAAAGTAGTCACCCCCCCTCCAGTCCCTGCAAAGACTCCCAAAAAAACAGGAAGTAGGCCTTCGGCAAACAGGAGTCAGTTGCTTATTGAAACTCCCCCCCGTCCTCCTCTTCCTCCTCCATGTGATTAGATGTGGTGGGCGTAGCAGGGTCAGAGTCACGTGAGAGGGTTGCCACAGCGACAATCTGGGGGGAGGCGTCCATGCCCTCGGGGGCGTCGTCCTCCATGTCGTCAGTGGTGATGATTGCCACGGCGGCGCCGGCCTTCTTGTTCTGGTGGGTCTTGATGTGCTTGGAGAGGTGGTCGCTGCGCATGAAGCGCTTGGAGCATTCGGGACACTCAAAACGCTTTTCTCCTAGAGGGGAGAATCCAAAGAATTGCATTTCTCTGTTGATGAATAAAATCTGCCTTCTTTTATTTATATATAAAGACATGAGTAGTAGTTAGGATGGTTGAGATGTTAACAAGATAATTGAAATTAGAGGTGGAACAACTAGTCACTCAGAAGCAGGCATGAAAACGGGTCAAGAGTGAAAAAGGTGAGAAGGATATTACCCTTCTAGGGCAGAGGTTTTCAACTGGTTTCATCCCAGGGACCACCATTCTGAATAGAAAGTAATTTGCGGCCCCACTGACGTGCCTGCACGCACGCTCGTGCGTGTTTGTAACCACCACGCCCCCCCCCACAGATATTCTGCCTATAACACTTGATATGTGCAGTTATCAGGGTAGATCACTAACCGCCGTCGCCACGCCCCCTAATCCCTGCGCACATATTCCGCCTGTAGCACTAGTCGGTGTAAATTCTTTGTTGCGGGCGGAACGACCGACGGGGGCCGGGTAGTAGTCGCACGCTCTGTGTTCGCTGGTCGGCGAAACTGCCGTGCACGGTAAAAGGACAAGAAAAACGCCTGGTGACGCGTGGGGAATATGTCAGAGGGACGAGCGCACATAATTAGTAGAAAAGCCGGTCAATTTTCAAAATAAAACATTTTTCAGAAAAAAGATATATATATATAAGCTTTCTGTGGTGCGGCCCGGTACCAAACGGCCCACGGACCGGTACCGGTCCGCGGCCCGGTGGTTGGGGACCACTGATCTACGGTCCACTACCGTTACAGAGAGGTGCCGTTTGTGTTTTGACAACGTTTTATTTCAGAATTTTGACTTTCTATCCCCTTTCTTCAGTGCGGAAATGTGTGAATGCATCACGCGGGCCAAACGTCGGTTTGCCGGTCGAGAGGTGCACAAAGTTGTGGAGGAAAATACGGGACAAATGTGTCCACGATGAAAAGCAGCAGTGGCGATGCACGGGGCAATAAAGTCTATGATAAATAAATAGACGTGACTCTCTAGGTCGTCTTCAACAAAAACACGTTACTCCGCCTGTTGTTCTGGCGGTGAATTGCTCTGCAACACACGCAAGACTTTTAGAAGCATGAATTGAAACGAGTGCGTCGACGCAACGACGCAAACGCAGAAGCATGCGCCGGCCTTAACCTCGCGAGCAACGAAGTTCACGCTCCGGCGAGCGAGCAAATATCTTGCGCGAGACAGGACTTTTGCTCGCGGATGTTTGATTCATGCGCGCGCATCAACCTGAATTGCGCTCTCGAATTTTGACAGTGATTTGCCGCCCGCCATACCCACCCCAAAAAAACTCAACGGATCTACATGATTCACGTAGGTCACCTATTTTGGTTTCAAAATGGCAAATTTCGCCGAAAGGTGAGGGATTTTCATGCCTGCAGAAGAAAAATCATTTTGGATTCATTTGGGTTTGCTAGTCAAACAATTTGGGAAGTTGCCTTCTTTAAAAAGATTAATTGCGGATACATCATCCGTTGCAGCCCTCGTTTGCATTAATTACGAGAGGCGGTCCGCCCCGTCGCCATCCCCCAAAGGCCTTCCAAGGGCACCAGGGTGACCCACGTCCCTGCAGCGGTTCGTCCTACCTGTGTGTGTTCTCCGGTGTCTCTGCAGCTCGTCGCTCCTGGTGAACCTCTTGCCGCAGAAGATCCAGTTACAGACGAACGGCCTCTCGCCGGTGTGCCAGCGCAGGTGAGCCCTCAGGTGAGATGTCTTGCCGTACACCTTCCCACATCCCTCCATGTGGCAGATGTGCTGCTTCTTCTTCGTGGGGTCACCGCTGTTCCTACAAATCCCACACTGGAGTTAGGAGCGGCTAGAGGTGGTATGTGCGTGTGCTTCATAAAAGCTTTCAGAACCCAGTTAACCTGCACCGTGTCTAGAAGTAATCTCCAAAACCCAAAGCGAAGATAAATGTTCACTAGACAAACTCAGCTTAGATTGGGTGCTCTGATTATTCTAGTAAAGCTGAATACATTTCCCTGAATATTCTCAGTTTATTTTTGGGGTGAAGGCTCGTCATTACAAAGTGAAATGTTGGCTGGCGAGAGGTCAGAACTCTCGCTTCAGGCAACGAGCTACACTGTGTTCTGACCATCTGCCAAACCAAGTGTCCAAAAGCTTCCTTGTCAACTACTCCACTATATTCAGGACTAATTTCAAATAGACAAAGCCCTTTATTCTACATCTGGCCACATGTTTCACCCCAGTGTTTGTGGAGCTCTGTGTTTCTAATGTTTCCGTACCTTCCCTCTCCGTCCCGGCAGTTCGGACAAGAGCAGGCGACGCGACGAAGCCTCTTGCTGGGCGGCCCTTCCTGGTCCGAGGAACTTTGCACTGAGCCCAGCTGATCCGGACTCATGGATGAGCCCGATGCCACATTGCCGACAGTGACTGTGACTGGAGACGATTGAACTTTGACCCCATCTTGACCCTGTGGTTGACCTAAAGGTGATTTGAATATTTAAAAAAAAAAGTTTGAACTTAAGTCTGGAGAAAATATGACACTGTAGAAAGCAGAAAGAAGAAACAGATCCAAAACATGTCACAATTTGAATGGGCGAGCGCTGCGGCAGAATAACACGATTCTTTAGAGCTTCAAATTCTAACAATGGCCGACCTCATTGCTTATACCCTATTTTTGTTTCTGATAATAAATGTAACAGTGATGGATTAGCCACAACGACTTCACACAGTTACTCTCCCTAAGGTCTTACCCTGTAGACCGGTAATAGTGAGCGGAACACCCTGCACCTGAACGCCAGCGGTGCCGAGCCCCGCGATGCTGACCGTCTGTACTCCAGACCCCGGGTTGATCTGGGCTGCGCTCAGCGTCAGGGGAGATCCACTCAGGGACACCAGCCCTCCACTCCCCACTGTCGTCCCACCGGCCATGGGGGCCAGCGTCAGCTGCTGTGGCATTGCTGCCCCGAGGCCGCCCTGCAGGGAGACGCCGCCGGGCAGCTGCAGTGTCTGCCAGGTGATCTGCCCTGACGGGGAGAGGGTTGGAGTACGGATGAGGACCTGGGCTTGGTTCTGGAAGGCCTGGATGGGCTGCAGGGTTTGTCCTGGGGCCAGCTGGATGGTCTGAATGTGCTGAGGTTGCTGTTGCACTTGGGCCTGACTCTGAGGCTGCAGATGGATCTGCTGCACCAGCTGGTGCCCCATTTGTCCCACTATCACTTGCTGAATGGTTCCGGCTGAATCAATCTGGTTCTGTAGACCGTTGGCCTGGCTCTGGCTTTGAGAGTCGGCCTCGCTGCTCTGTACTTGGCTGTCAGCTGGTCCACCCTCTGATCCAACCGAAACCACATGCGTCACATCAGACATGCTGTCACCTTCGGCTACCACCGCCGAGCCACTCGTCGCTGTGGCAGGGGCTGCTGTTGTCATCAGCTGGTTGCCATTGGCAACAGAGAATGTGCCATCTGCTGATTGGATAAGCTGCACGGTCCCGCCCCCTCCAACATTATTTATCACCGGCAAAGCCAGGGTCATGCCACCAAGGTTTATGGGAACCGTGGTCATAACAGGAGTCTGGGAGCCCTGCAGAGCCTGCAGCTGCAGCGGGAACGACTGGGCAGGGCGGATCTGCAGCGGCACCGTCTGGTTGGCTGTACTCGTCAGGATGGCTTGCTGGTTGGCTGGCTGGAGGATAGCCTGGGTCTGGCCTGAGCTCTGGGTCTGGATGAGCTGGACCTGCTCCTGTACAGTCCCGATGGAGGCTGTCTGATGTGGGCTGATGTGGATCTGCTGCCCATCTGCCGTCTGCAGGTGAGGGATGACCTGATACTGGACCCCGCCCCCGGCATTTGGCAGGTTCTGGACCTGGATGATCTGGAACTGCTGCTGGTTGGAGGCCACGCAGTTGGTTCCACCCAATGTTTTCACCTGCCGGGAACAGAGCAGCGATACGGTAAAGATCACAAACGTTGGCGAACAAAAATAGATGAAAGCCACTAATTGCCCCACTCCCTTCACCTTGCGTCCACCCGGTGAGCTGTCATTAGCCAAGGTGGTGGCCACTGTCACAGCAACAGGCTGATTGGTGTTCTCTTTGGCCATAGTAGGTGCTGCTGTAAGGATCTGCCAGCCGTTCCCCGTGAACTGAGCTGGGACCAGTTCCAGCTGCTGGGGCACCAGGGTCTGACCTCCAGATGTGTCCAACAATATCTGTCCCTGGAGCTGACCTGGCTGCAGCTGGATCTGACCGACCTGGAACTGCTGGGCCCCCACCTGGGCCTGGGCCCCCTCCGCTCCCCCCTGCCCTCCGATCTTACTGCAGGTGGCCGCCAGCAGAGCCAACGGAGAGGGCTGCGAGGAATCCTGAAGGAGACGGGGTGGGGTTAAAAAAACGGATTGTGGGGAGGGGCAGAGAGTGGAACGGTTTAACGGGAGTCTGGAGGGAAGAAGGTAAACCCAAAGCACATGTGCACAAATGCAAGTTAAAAAAAAATAAAACAGCGACCGAGAACGGATGGGCAACATTAAGCGGTGCACACTACGAAAATAAGAAACGCGGATGAGGAGACACGGTGCCAGTGATAAACAAAAAGCTCAGAGAGAGAGAGAGAGAGAGCTGTCAGTGGAAGTGGGCGGTATTACAGGAAGTGAGTGGGTAGGCGGGTGATAACCACATTTCTCTTTTCTCAGAACACTGGTAAGTAAAATGCTGCCTTCTCCCTCTCTCTCTCTCTCCTCCTCCTGTTCAAAGGAACTAGGTCGCAGGCAGTTTTCTTATGCTATACACCTCGGACGCGGCCTAGGCTCTGTAACAAGTACAACAACGTGGGACAAAACAGCAACAGCGCTTGTCGTACGCGCTTAACAACAGAAGATGCCCTGAAGAATAACTGCCTGGTTGAAATATATCAAGCATATACAACCCATCAAAAGCAGATACGAGAGCCACATACCAACGCTGCGGGTCTTTATAATTATTCCAAATGCAGAATTAAATCATTTTGACCTTAACTCAAACAGACAATTGAAAAGTACTGGGGCTGTGACAGCCGTATGAGCCTATTCAACAAGCTTCAGGTCTGCCTCTCAGCAGCACTGTACAGAAGCAGGAAGTGGAATTCAGCAGAGAAACGCCCCCAGCCAGAGGTGTCTGGCCGGGAGGAGGGAGGGAGGGAGTACGTGTTTGGCCTTAACAGGCAAAGCAAAAGTAATAAAGTATTATAAGCACTTTTTCATTTTCTTTTACCTGCGATCCAGAACTTCTCCCCTTCTTAGATGCTTTTCCTCCTTCGGTTCCCAATGATTCCTTCTTGGAGTCTGGCAAAAAGAGACAGAAAATCAAAGAATATCTTAAGTTAAAATAGCATTTCTGAGTAACCTCAGAAGTCCCCCCTCCTGTAGACACTAAGTTGGCTAAAAAAAAAAACACTCACACACACACACACATTAAAAAACAATCTGATAATATTGCAGATAACAGCAAGGAGGATCAATAAAGGTAAAGTAGAAACCAGTAACCTCATCATCCATATCAAAGGCACTGAGAGCCTCCTATCTGTCAGAAGGAGAGAGAGAGGGAGGCGGAGAAGGAGAGACATGGTGGTGTGGGGGGAGGAGGAGGAGGGTACCTACCACTCATAACGCATTAATATACCGAGAGGGTGTAGTTCACGGTAGAAGGCCGGCCGGGGTGCAGAGGAGGCGGAGGACGGCCTATGTCTTCGGCACCGTGGGGGCCGCGGCGGATCTGCCCGTTTGACGAAATAGGGAAAAAAATAGAAAACAAACCCACCCACCGGCCAGGAAGGGCGGTGCCAAAGCGCGCGGCGCAATCAAGCAGCTCCCGACTAACGGAGATAACGGAGGTCGCGGTGAACGTCACCGGGGCCGCGTCCGCCCCCCCCCTCCCTCCCTCCTCCTCCTCCTCGCCGCCCAGGTCGCGTGTCCCTTTTACCGGACAGCCTGTCCATAAACCAGCAAATTGGCGCTCGTCACGGTAACGTCCACGGAGAAGTTGTCAGTGTGTGACCGCGGAGGCCCACCCACTTCCATTTAAGCATCAGGACAACACCCTCTCTCCGTCGCCGCTGTTTCTCTCCCGCCGCGGGGGGGTGGACGGGGGACGCCTCGTCGTCGTCCTCTCGCGCAACCGAAAAAAACAAAAACAAACCTTCACCGGTGTTTTTGTATTTTACGCCTATTCCACCTCTTTTTTTTTTTTTACGCCATGTACAATTGGTTTTTTTGAGGGGACGATACGGGGGGAGAAAGCCGTGGCTTTTGTGGGCGGACGCGCTCCTCCCACATATTCAGATTGGTCGACGGGACTCGGCGTGCGAGGGTCGAGATGGGAGTTGTATTTTGCTGAGGCCTCGCCTTCTCCGGCTTCATCGGGCGGCTGGGACTACAGCTCCCGTGATGCTCCGCGACGGCGGCTGGGCGGTCACGTTGCTGTGACGGCGAGAGGGAAGGGCGGGGACTAGTGTGCTTTCAGGCAAGAGGGGAGGGGGCGGGGCGTGTGTGCTTGTTTCCACTGTGTGCGCTGGTGTCACAAGATGACAGCTCTGGTAGAAAAGAAGGAGCTGCGGAACAGAAGCGTAGTTTAATTTCATGAGATGTGGAAAGCTGTTTTTTGAGTAATGTCACGATTGTGCCTATGCGCTGAAATACCTCCTACCCATGTCGATGAACCTTACAAGGATGAAACAATTGTAAATATGTAAAGGAAATGAACATGTGACTCCCGTCTTAGGGTTTAGTGACCGACCTCAGATTGGCTGACCCCAGAGGGCCGAGCAGCAGATTAGGCCTTTAGGCTTCCATTGATATTGCATAATTCCTTCATATCATATTACGAAAGTGAAGTTTGAAAAGGACTACTACCACTCAACAAATTGGCTATTTACCTGGGGAGCAAAGCAGAGAGCTCTGCTGCTTTTATTTGTATTGCAGCAGCTCCAATCACACAGATGTGTCCTGTTTTGGAACACAAGTCAGGACCCTAACGTTGTGCAAAAAAAACCCTCCTTCAATCTCCCAAAGGTATATTTATATGTTAAATTCATCCAACGAGGCTCCATGTTGACCAATGGTATGGTCACAGGAAGGGGTTTCCCCTGCATAGTTCTTCCTTTCCTCCAGGAAAACCCCTCCGTGAGCAAGGAGCGACTGGGACCAAGTGGAGTCAAAGTGCTGGTTCACCAAGCAGAAAACATCATTAGTGGGCAACCAACTGAGGATATGCCCACGGCACACAAGGGAAATATTTAAGCTGATTTAGGCTGTCAGCCAGAGCAATGCTGTGCCACAGTGGCAATGTCTGTCTAAGATGCACTCATTAAAACAAGTCAGAATACAATGGAAAGCTGTTCATCGGTATAGGTTTCAATATTTTATACTGCAAAATATGTTAAACGGTGAGGTCCAAATTGGATTTCAACCTTTAGACGCTCTTATCCACAATGAAACTTGATGCATATATTACTCATTAATGGATTGGTTACCTGGTCTCACTGTGTGTAATGGTGTAGTCATGCTGCAACATAAACTTTAAAGTTTATAATCTGACTCTTCTTCATCAGATACTGAATAACTATTGAACGTGGCTGCAACTGCCGGCCTGATAATACGAAAGTTCTTTGGTTTCTTTTTGGTCATAAGAGTTTTAGTATTATTATGTTGTAGTATTATGTGTGATTTCATAGCCAAACTACACACGCACATGCACACGCACATGCACATGCACACGCACACGAACACGCACACTCACATGCACATGCACATGCACATACACACCTGGACTGGCCCAGTCACACAGACATGCACTGTAATTACTGCGGAAGCCAAGTGCGTTGGTCCCGCCCCCTGGGCCACTCGGCCATGCGTTGCTAGGCAACGGGGTCGGTCTGAAGAAGGGTTGTTGCCTGGTTGATTGTGTGATGGGGGTGATGGGAGGTGCGTGCTGACAGAGGTGGCTATCATTTCTTCTAGATAACTATACCGCACATAATAAAAGTTCTTTTCCAGCGATTAACGTTAAAATGTATAAATATAGAGATAATATACGTTGTCCATAATCCTCAAAAAAGTTACATCTAACTTTTAGTGATCCTATTTGTATAAAAAGACATTGGGGCTCTACAACTGTAAAATCAATTTAGGATTTGCAGAAACCGAAATACGAACGGAAATTCATTATGTGTAGAAATTGTAAGAAATCCTTGTTTTCTAGCTGCTGCCACTAGATGTCGTCATATACCATCCGTGGGAAACATTGAAATACTGAAAGGTAAAAATTAAGGGAAAGTATGAGCAACACTAAAAGCATGAGCAAGTTTTCAAGGTACATTTTTTTATCATGTTTTATCGAAAAATAAATAGATAACAATATCCTATTTTAAAGTTGTGTAGGTTCATTTGTGAAAATAATGAACTATTAGTGTCAATATTTCAATCAATGTTTCCCATTTTAAAGTAGGAGGGACATAAAATCAAAATACTTTACTAAAGTGCTTTATTCTTTATTCAGCAGAAATTATAATTCCAGACATATTTTGATTAATGCAGCTTATTTTTAGTCAATTTACTGCACCTTCCATCTTTTGAAAGAAAACAAAAAGGTCAATACAGCCGGTGCACTTGATAAATTCATGCGAAAACTAATGTCAAACAACTGCCACCAAGAAGTAAATGAAGAGTTATCAAATCAATCAATTACAAGCACTTCAATTCGCCCCGTCGTAGGTTTTGTTTTAAAATGGTTCTTCTTATCCCAAAGGCAAATGGACAAAAAGCTGATTCCAGAATGATTATCCAGCCATAAACAAATAAATCATTTAACACCCTGGTACATTTTTTTTTGCATTCTGGAAGTAATTGAATGCAAAGTTGAAATGGTGCACCTATGCCCATTGGCATGTCTGAGTCAGCGCACGCTTGCGTGCAGTCATATTTTTCTCAGTGCACTCGTAAGCGTAGGTGTGGGTTGGTCACACGGGCCTTGGCGTCAGAATGTCTCCCTTTCCTAAGGGTTAAGTAAGGATGGACAGATTTATGACTTCTAGCATGAGAAAAGCTTTTGGCAGCTCCTCTGTTGTTCATAAAGTGTGTGTGTGTGTGTGTGTGTGTGTGTGTGTGTGTGTGTGTGTGTGTGTGTGTGTGTGTGTGTGTGTGTGTGCGCGCACATCTGGAAATTGTGTTTTCAGACACGTAACAGACATGTTTCTCATAACTTTCCTCTAACAAGCTACAAGCTGTTATTATAGATTGATTGATACATAGTCATTCTGTACTCGTCCTATTGTGTCAGTAAATCTGAATGAGAACACGTGACGTCATTGTGTTTGCTGTGGCTCAACAACATAACTTCCAACTCCACCGCAGGATATGCTCACTCGCACAAACACAATATTGTGTATTCGGGAAACTCTAAATTTGCATTATTTTCATGTTATTTTCACTTATTTACTAGTGTGATCAAATGTATTTTTATGAAGTGGACTTGCTTGGTATGAAGCTCTGTGAATGTTGGCAGCATCTCACTGTAATTATTGTTGACTGATTGATGCTTCCTGGTGTCTGGGTGAAGTGGAAAACAACTGGTGTGTCTCAGTGGGCGTGATGCCAGTTCAGGGTGTGGGACATGTCTCTAACTGGCTGGATGATTTACATTTTTACAGCGCACATGCAAAGGTGCGATCTGAGTGTATGGAGATGTCCGTGCACTTCAAGGGCACATTACAATTTATCTATGAACGGGCAACTCAACGTAAATTATATTAAAATTCATACCCAAGCTATACTTTTATGTCTAATGTTAATAATAAGCACATGGGTGTGAATAATTTACACATTGTGTTGCTGGTAAAAAAAAAAGGAAATAAAGAATCAAAAAGAAAAGTAAAATGGGCGTTGTACTTCACGTAATGCTGCCTCAAACCAGATGCTTTCTGGTTGAGTGTGTGCATGTGTGTCATCTGGATACAAATTTGACTCATTGCTTCCCAAAACACTTGTCAGATATCGGTTAATTGTCCGGAATAACAATCTGTAATGCTTGAATATGAATTTTTCTGGTCCAGAGGATTGAATTAATTGAAAGTCAATATTTGTAAGAATGGTCTTTTTTTGCGTTAAACTTGAATTAATTTTATTAATATCCTTAAACCCTTAAAGGTAAATATATATGAACATTTTAAGACTTAAAGACAGGCTTTATTCCTGCAACTTTGAGCCAAGTTGATATGTTTCCAAGATAACGACATGGCTCTTCATTACTTCTTCTACATCACTTAACGCATCTACATCCTTAACGCTTCAGTCTGTGAAAGTTAAAACAGGTAATTGATTAACCGATACTCAATCACTTCAGGTAATGGTAGTAGGCGTATCACGTAATGACTGACAATACATTTCAACTACTTCAAAAAAACATTTGAAGTTAAAATAATTGTATCCGTGTACATGTACTGTTCACCAGCAAGAGCAAAGAATGTTGTTGTGATTTGGGAGTAATTAGAGAGTACGTTGCAGCCATATTTCTTTGACAATTTATAGACAAGACTATAAGTCAATCCAGAAATGTTTTGGCAATCTACCATCCATCCTTTGATAATCAAAGGCGTTTTCCCAGTGCTCATTTAGGGAGTCACTGGTTGAGGAGTGCAAGGTCAGAGGGAAAACCAGAAAGTGCCAACCGGGCAGACACAGGTCTGATAAGGATGAGAGGTAGAGACACACCATGCGCCACACAACACTCACGCTTTCTTCGTTATGTTCACACATTGTATGTGATTGGATCTTGTGTTGCGGCGAGAGGACCTGCTCCTCCTCAACGCCAGTTTAATAGAAATAGAAATCTTTCCTTTTATATCTAACAAGAAATATAAAACATAATGTTCTTCCAGATGTTAGTCAGTTGTTCTTCCGGCCTGTGGGCCTAGAACGATGTAGCTCACTAACGTGCTGCTTTTTTCTCAGTGTGCGTGCAAACAAGACCGACTTCAAGCCCTAACAAAATTGTTATCTGCCCCGTCTACGGCTTTGTTCGAACAGCGACTGTGAGGCAAACCTAAGAGCCGAACCTAATTACAAGTCGTGCAAATCAGAAGACACCTTCAAAGACGGAGTCTGAACGACTAGAATCTGCAGAATGTGTATGCTGGCGACAACGGCAGGTATTTACTACATGCCTTCATCCGTGCCGCTCCGCGCTCGGGCCGATGCATTATGAACCTCTGAGTGTTCACCCAGCAGGTCAGCTACCTTCCCTCTCATCAATGATGGGGTGGAGGCATTACGTGGTATACCAAAAAGGGGGGGGAGAACAGTCAACCTGCGGTCAGCCTCAAGAGGTATCTGACCTCAGACGTCCGAAGGTCAAGACAAAGAGCTCCTGAGGACAGGAGATGAGATGCTGTAAGATGTGACTTCCTGGTGGGAAAGATAGGAGTCAAACCTTGAACTGAGACTGAACTCTTGAGTTGAACCATGACCCCATAAATCACACTTTAAGTAAATGTACCAGAATAAAGCATGATGATTGGTTTGACTTGGTTTGACTCTTAGCAAACAAGGTAGTACATATATATATATATATTAAAACTTAAACTTAAAACTTACAATCATTCAAATTGGACCTTGTGAAGAACAGTTTCAATAAGAAAGCTGGATTCTGCGAGGATAACATTGTTAGTAATGTAAATGAAGGCCGGCTGTTATCGGGGAAATGCCTCGTGAAGGACATGTGCCCTCCATTATCTCAGCTGTTTCTCTGTCATAACGTAACTACCCGAAATGCAGCTGAAATCAAAGCCGCGAAAATAAGCTGGATTGGAATACTATCAAAGAGGACGGGACCCATGCTGTGCTCTCAGACAGTGAGCAAGCATGTGTTTAAATAGTCCCTTTGAAGCCAAATGTGAAATTATTAAGTCCGCTTCGAAGTCTGTGTGGCTCTTCCGTGTGTGTGTGTGTGTGTGTGTGTGTGTGTGTGTCTGTGCGTGCGTGCATGGACCTCTTTGAAGATGGCTCTCTTGTACGAGTTCAGGAAGACCTTTACAGCAGTGCTAAGTGGAGGGTGCAGCACACCATAAAGATCCAAGATAAGTGTGTGTGAGTGTGTGAATGTGTTGATGTGAGTGTGTGTGTGTGTGTGTGTGTGTGTGTTTATGTAGCTCAGTGCAGGACCTGTCATGACTAGCGGGCCCAGTGGAGCTGACGCCAATCGCTTGTTACTTGCTGTCTGTGTATGTCCTGAATGACAGCCCGGGGGCGGTGCATGTGTGTGCGGTTAGGTGGGAAAAGAAACGTTTCATGTTTGACGGGAACCATCAATAAAACGGCAACCATGAAATCACCTCAAAACCACCTGAACCTCGCTGACGGAGTTGGTCGGCGTGCGCATGTGAGGAAGAGCCGGGGAGGACCTGAAGGATGTGTATTGACCTGTGTTTTTTTTTTCTTCTCTGATCTGTTTCCTGCCTCTTGACAGCAACAGATGAACATAATAAGTACAAGCTGTGAGTACAGAGATGGTGATAGTGTAAAGGAGAAGAGGTTCGATTTAGGCTCGTCTTGTAGGGGCACACATTTTCAGTGAAATCTGGGGGTGTTTTGCATTTCTTTGTGGAATAAATTAACAATTTGTTGCACTTCAATTAGCATGAAAAAGCGAGCAGCTTTTTTCCAGTCAATTTAACATTGAGCCATCTCTCTGTGCTTTTCTTAACCCCCACTCTTCCTTTGCTCCCTCAACCCCGGATTTTTATGGCTGGCATTGTGGCGAGGTGAAGCGCAATGAGTGGGAGGAGCGCTAGTTAACCAGGACATTGTGTGTCTGTGTGCGTGTGTGTGTGTGTCATTTTGCATGCATATGTATGTGCAGACTTGTGTGCTCATAGAATAACTAGAATAGAGTAACACCATTTCACACACTAAACAAGTTAAGGCGTACATTTTTGAAGACGAAAACCCACAAAAACGTATAATATATTTACATTTAAGTCTTTGTTTTGAAATAGTAAAATACTTTAATATCTTTAAAATCATTCGCATTCATGCTCAGATAACAATTAAAGTGCTGAAAGGAGTTGATGTGTCAGAGATGAATTTGTTGAGATCACAATTATTAAGTTAATCACTGACATTTCTGTTGAAGGGAAAGCGCTATAAGAAAACTTTGTGCGAAACACTTTTTGACTTTGTGCTGAAAGAAGTGCTGGAGCTAATTTTGTGCAGCTTTCAAGTTTCAGCTTACACGGAAACAATGATGTCGGTTGATCTGTTAGTAGACGTTTAACAGCTTAAAAGCAGTTGAACTGTTGAAACAACAGCACGGCGGGTTCCAGGCGTCTCGCGTTACCTTTTGGGGACTTTTTATTTGGAACCTCTTCAAATGCTCTTCAGCGCTAACAGAGGAGGTCAGCGAAATCACACTCGAGGCGCACAAGTGCGCCCTCGGGATCTCACACAGTTGGCTGTCGTGGCTGTTTGTCCTCAGGGCAGCAAAGGAAGAAGAGACCCCCACAAACAGGCCTTCCAGTGGGATGTGGGGGGGTCCACTCAATCACAACGGACCTTTTGAGAGGCAGAAGGACTGCTGGCCAGTGAGACACACACACACACACAAAAACACACAGCAACAAGATGACCTAGACCCCCCACGCTGAGGTAGCAGTGATCAGATGCATCAAATCTATCCATCAACACTGAAAGTGAAAAATGACGTCTGGAAGTGTATGATTACGCTCCTGGGCTTCTGCACATCAATCAACACACACACACACACACACACACACACACACACACACACACACACACACACACACATTCAACTACACATTAAACGCAGAGACGTTGCAGAACTTGAAAAATGAACCAGAGTAAATTAATCTCCTTGTCTGTGATGTGTGTGTGTGTGTGTGTGTGTGTGTGTGAAGAGTAGAAAGAGGGATGAAGAGTTTTATTGGTGAAGAGAACGGGGATCACGCTCGGAGCAGGATTTAATCAAGGAGAGAGTGAGAGCACGAGTGTGTTGAGGTTCATCAGAGTCCCGACTGGTTGGTGATGAACAAAAAAAAAAAATCTGACCCAAGCTTGAAAAGAGATTAGAGAAATCCAAACGAGTGACATGTGTACCATCGACGGCCTTATGTCTTCATCCACTGCTCCTCCTCCTCCTCCTCTTCTTCTTCTGCTTCTCACCAGCCTTCCTCCCCCGGTCTACAAAACACAGAACTATTGGAGCGTGCCAAATCCATAAGTGGTGTGTGCGTGTTTTGGATGAGTCTCAATTTGTATGTCTGAACCAGCTGCAGCAAGCAGACCATAATAACAGCCTTTAAATGCCACATCCGCTCCTACTTATCACGTTAACCCCTACACAATCACCACGTGCTCCACGCAAAAGTGCTACTGACGCCTCTGTTCATCGAGGTTAAACAGAAGGAGAAGAACCCTCCCCCCCCCCTCCTTTTTTTTGGGGGGTGAAACAAAGAAATCCCACATTTAGTGGTGGTGGCACGAAGCGGGTTCAAGTTACCCGCCGACGCCGAGGAAACAATGTGATGTTCGATTTATGCAACAAAAGGAGGGTTCGCTTTAGGAAAATCTACACAGGAGTTTCTTCACAATAGCTCAACGCTGCGGGACACAAACCCTGGTCCCGAATACCCTTCCCTCCCTCGCCCCCAGTTTAGTGACATATTATTTGGTGGGAAGTTCACTTCAGCTAGAAACAATCAATGCCGTATAACCATTCTGTATCTATCAGGTATCGGTACCGTGGTCCATACACAAAATGACCAGCGCTTAAAAGATTTAAATCAACAGAGACAGATGACAGAGCGGATGTCACTATGGGGGAAAATTACAAATGCTGTAGTGAGACAGACTTCACATACTTTGATGTCACAGGCTGATGTTGAATAAAGACGCTCGATCACTTCCCCAGTTTAGTTCCGGACTGAACTCTGGAGAATTCACCTCCTTTGGTACCTTACATTTCAGCATGTGTGACCACCGAATGGAAGACGGTTGTCTCGTCTGCAGACCGACTGCTGTCAAGTGTTTCATTTCTCACCAATCACTGGAAGCATTCCATCTGCTTCTGAATTGATCATTTATCAGACAACCATTGTGAACTTTAAATAAGAGCAACAGTTAAAGCCAGTCTTGATTTGAGTTCCCTCTTTCCACCAGCGTCGATGAAGTAAAGCAGAGCATTCTTTATTTTGGTTGGATCCAGCTGCAGGTTTAGTTACAGAAGAGACGCTGCTGCAGTGACTGAACTATGCTGAGCTGAAAGGTATTGATCTGCAATCAACACGCCACCTAGCCAACATCCACGACATTTGAAGAAATCAATGAGGACTCCTTTGGACGCATCTCATCAACATGTTGGCGCGCAGAAAGGCTGCTCGGCATAAATCAGCAACTTTATTGTCAGTAGTTAACAGAGACAAGACGAAAGTTAATGGAGGAGCGGAGGAACTCCACGCAAGCAGTTTTAGTCGGAGCGTTTTACAGTGCGCGTGTGTTTCTTTGTGTGTCCGTGTGCGTGAGATGCTCATCCACTCCAGTTACTAATCAGTATCGTTCTCTCTCACCCTGCATAATTCCGCCCCCCCCCTCCGCCTTTATAAATCTTTCCACTCTCTCCACCTCTTCCTCTCTTTCTGGAGGCACAGACAGCAGATGTGTTGGCAGCTTAAATGACCTCAGTGATGTACGACTTAACAAACGCCAGACATCCATCAACCCTAACCCAAGTGTGTGTGTGTGTGTGTGTGTGTGTGTGTGAGGAAACAAAGAGGGACGCTACCCATGAAGTACAATTTCAATTCACCTTCAGCCCAAACTTGTGCCTAACAAACGGAGGCCTCTCCCCCGCTCGGCCATGAATCCGTCCCCCTCTCTTCGTTTCATGAATGAGCGTGTCTGCTGATGTATGTAGATGTGCTGTATACATGAATGTGAATGAAGTGCTTCAACATTAATTACACCGGCAAGGATTCCCTCATGCTGCTGCACAGACACACCGATGAGCCATGCTCTTTCTGCCCCCTGTGCGTGTCTTCTTCCATGTGAGGACATGCAGGAGCGTGTGCGCGAGACACACGTGACACGAGTCAGTCAAGAAAGTGAGTTTATGTGTTTGCAGGAGATAAAACGGGGGAGGGGTTTAGTGCTTATTGATCCTTTACTGTAAGTGCGGATTAAATGGGATCTACGTGAACGTTTTCGCCACGGAACCATCGCAGACCAAACACGTTTTGCCTGCTCGACTGCCACACAGCCGTCCGTCAGCCCGGCGCTGACAGGCGGCGGACCTCTCCAGTAATTACAGGAAGCCCTGCGAGGAGCTGCTCCAGGCACATCCTGGCACTCGGCTCACCTGGGTGACTTTTTCCTCTTTCAATTTGTTATAGTGGTTGAGCTTAAAGGGCATCAAAGGAGACATATGGGTCAGTCAGGCTGAGGTACGCGGTGGAATGTCCTGTGGTGCTAAATTAATGTAGACACCGTGTTAGACGTGTTTTCCTGTGGAACTTTTAATATGAAACGTATTTTGTGATTTCTGAAGGCTTGTGTCAGAATTCAAAGTTAACCATGTTGTTAGAAATGATAATACATATTTTTGAGAAGTACTTTCAGTTCAGTAATCACATTATTGTTTCTCAGGTAATGACAAATCACATACAACAGAAACCCACAATTTATTTAGAATAGCTTAATATAATATGAAATTAACATTTTGACAAAAATGCACATTTAACCCATTTGAATATATATTTGTACAGCAGCCGCTATCCAAGTTAACAGTGAGCAACTCATAAATAGAGAAATATATTTTGGTGGCGTGTGTTCTTAACATTTGAGAAGAAATGGTCACAAAGCTGAGGAGAAAGAAGGGGGGATGTTTCAGTCCATTCAGCCAACCTTCACATAAAGCATCTACATCATGGCAGCTCAATCAAAAATCAAACTATTTTGTTTTAAAACATTTTTCTTCTTTTTGTTTTACACAAATTGATTGACTGACCCGCCGGCTGTAATGAATATTTTTTGCGTCATGTTTTGCAGCTTTTCTTTTGACTCTGATTCTCCTGCTAATTGTCCCAGCAGGGCAGCTGACAAAGATGGCCGCCCTGCCCTCTGGATCACCGCGACTATACTACGCCAACAAAAGAGGAGTTGAGGAAAACACCAAGGAGAAATAAAATACCTCACCCATCCCTCTCCCCGAGAAGTGCCAGATCTTTATTTCACTCCTTTCTTTCTGCTTTTTCTGTCTCAGTGCCCACGAAGTGATTGCAAAGCACACGACAATCTTTTTTTGTTGACGTCCGATGGCGCGAGATAATGTGGTCATTATCATCGCTAAAGGAACAGGTTGGGGCTCAGACAGGGTTTCATTGGGCGCCTTTAAAGCGCACACACACACACACACACACAGGCACACACTTACTTTCAGTGTGGGAAAAGAATGCATTTAAAAGAGGGACAGCTGTTTGGGTGGCTTGTGAGGACGGCAAGATGGCCTACTGTAAACTCCACCTGTGCATACGGCCGTGCCTCAGGCTGCGGGGGAGAGAGGGCCAGCGTGGGAACCTGTGATTTTGAGCGGCCCAATGGGACGTCTGGATTAGCGCGTGCGGACTACCAAATATGACACCCAAGGTCATGCTTTCATGTGATCTGTTCAAAAAAATAATAAAGTTGCTTAAAAAAAACTAAAATCAAATAGACGTAACCAACTCTTACCCCTCTTCATACTTTTTTAAAACCTCCTAAAACATATTTAAAGAAAAGTATTAAATGTAAGCTTGCTGATGGAGTGAGCTATTTATCTTTGCATAGCATCACCAAATTTAATCTTGGGCACCATCAATCACCCAATGTAAGCTGTGTGTGTGTGTGTGTGCGTGTGCACGTGTTGGGGTGGGGGCTGAGTGGATGAGTAACTTGATTAACTTTTCCGTCTATGTGTCTCCAGCTGATACATTCAGGATGATAGAACAAGAGAGATGAAGAAAGGGCAGGGAAGCATTTAATACCAAACAAATGAAGGAAATGGATTAAAATCCTGCTATTTTATTAAATTTAAAATTCAAATGAAATGCTTCCCCTGCGGCTTAAGAGGCTAAAAAAAAGAATCTGGGTTATTTCTGGGAGTATGTTACCATATTGGTCAATCACCCGTGATTAAAGGATAGTATTTACTTGTTACATTCAAGTGATAAAAGTTCTCCCTGACTGTGCACATTCAGCGTGATCCTGAACCAGGACGAGTATATGATCTATAGAATTTTGGACAGCAGGAAGAGGAGTTTTTTTTTTTTTTTGAAAAGACAACATTTGTTTAGTGTTGAATGAGATGAAATTGTGGAGGTAGTGGTGGTGTCCTCCCCTCACTGCCCCGGGCCTGAAGATACGCCCCAGGGACAGGATGGGACGGACCGGGCCTGCCTCTCATTCATCAGCCTCTAGCTCTGCGAGGCTTCACGCGCTGCATAGCTGAAACAAAGGCTTCCTGCCTGAAACATTCACGGTTGACCTTTACTTAAACACACTAAAATAGCGTTGTCTAAACTGCCAAAAAGGTGCTCCTCTACCTGTAAAGTGCTGTTGCTCTTTATTTTTTTCAACTGCTGTCTTTTTCTGTCTTTTAAATTGTGGGCGCTATATTCACAAACAGTTTACAAATTTGAAATTGAATTGCTTAAAGGAGTGACCTCTTTAAGGTCCTTTGGGGCCACTCGGCCACATTCCTTTCTGCTCCATAATGGAGCCTTTTGCTGTTTGAGTTCTGTATAAATGAATAGAACTGTTATGGGGGGGAAAAACGGACATTATGCGCAATAACAAATGAGGACGCATGTACAAGCTCAGTCATGACTGTTTGAAGTAAAGACAGTGAGTTATTGTGAAGGGTGTGTTATCTGCTCAAAGCAAATTTATTGTCTTGAACATGTCTTCTCTTCATATTCTCTCCCTCTCTCTCTGTCTCTCTCTCTCTGTCTCTGTCTCTCTCTCTCTACAGTTTGGAGCGCGCCAGAGTCGCGAGACCTCACTTTTCTAATTTACGACCACCTCCAGCGCTTGGGTTCCGTGACGGTGTGAGCTGCTGTCTGATTGGTCCATCCGACGCTCAGCGGCACCTCAAAGGCCCGGAGAAGTCACAACTACCGAAGCAGTCGGAGAGGAAGCGCAGACTCATCCGGTTCATTCACCGCCGGCGCACACGGACACACACGGACACACACGCACAAAGATATCACAGCACAGAGCATGGCTGCTACACTGCTGGGGGTAAGTTTGCTTCTACGTGTCCACCTTCACCCAAAATATCTCTTAAGCATCGGGTTTGTTTCGTTATTACATCTTTAAATGGCTCAGTGCGTCTTTGGCACATTTAACTTCGCACTTTATCAATCCGGAAGCAGTTGTTTGTATGATTCTGTTTGTTGTTTAGTGAAAGCTGATGAGCGCACAGGTGTTTTTGCCCCCAAAACGCATATTTTGCGCGTCTTTACGCACACCACGTTTGGCTATAACTTTCCTAAATGTCTGCGCACCCCCATCCAGGAGGAGCCCCGGATGGGCAGCACGCCGCTGGCAATGTTGGCCGCCACCTGCAGCAGAATCGGCGAGTCCAGCCCCTCGTGCTCCTCCGCTCTGTCCGACGGTGTTCCGGGATACGTGAAGGGGTTTTACCCGTGGAAACGAGGCGCCGCGGGATCCGGCAGCCCCGGCGCTTGCTTCGCCCCTCTCGGGGTCCCCCCCAGGAGTACCGGCACGGGCTTTACAGACACCTCGAGCGCTTTCTCAGTGACCACCGCCAACTCGCCTTTTGCAAATGACATTTCCATGTACCAGACCTCCGTGCCGTCAGAAACCAGTGGTCCCGATCCTACGCACACGCAGCGCTCTGTGTTCCTCACCAAATTCCCCTCCTCGGTGGAAAGCATAGCTGGGATTTATCCGAGGATGCACGCGCATCCCTACGACTCATGGTTCAAGCCGGTGGGGGATGTCGGCAACGGCTCTGCCGCTTGGTGGGACATGGGGACCAACTGGGTGGACACGCAGAGCCCGTCCGGGTTAGCCTCCCCTCTGAGCGGCTACAGCTCTGACTACAGCTCGGCCTTCAGCCCCGGGGCCTCTCAGCACCTGCACCCCGCCACCCAGCACCTGTTTGATGGCTTCAGGCCACCCGTCCATGCCTCTTACACAGAGTCTGCAACGGCGGGGGCCCCCGCTCTGACGGGACCCCCCGCGGTTTCTCTGCCCGCATCGTCCCGCTCCTCCTCGCGGCGCTACTCTGGCAGAGCCACTTGCGACTGTCCGAACTGCCAGGAGGCGGAGAGCCTCGGCCAGGGGGCCACAAGTCCGCGGCGCAGGGGCCTGCACAGCTGCCACATCCCGGGTTGCGGTAAGGTTTACGGCAAGACGTCTCACCTGAAGGCCCACCTGCGCTGGCACACCGGGGAGAGGCCGTTCGTCTGCAATTGGCTCTTCTGCGGGAAGCGCTTCACGCGCTCCGACGAGCTCCAGCGGCATTTACGCACGCACACCGGGGAGAAGCGGTTCGAGTGCTCGATTTGCCACAAACGGTTCATGCGCTCCGACCACCTCAACAAGCACGCGAGGACCCACAGTGCGGACGGTTCGGAGGACGGCGCGGAACCGGGTCTCGGGAAAGGCAGCAGCGACACGGACAATAGCCTCGCCGGGAGCCCGAGCCACTCTCCCGGGGTCGAGGTGCGTCAGACTCTCCAAACCGGCGAGCCACAACAGAGGCCGGTGAAATAAAGTACAAAGCAACACGTGGGCATTCGATAAACCTGTATGAGCCGGTGTGTGCGTGTGTGTGTGGTTTTTTTTTTTTGGACAGTCAAAAATTGAAATGGCACTTTATGGTGAACTTAAACTGTGGATGAACGCTGTGTTCTTACCTCATCTTATTTGTAGCCTTCTTGAAAAATAAATTTGTACTCTACAGCTTATCAGACTTGTGTTATTAAAATACAGGTTTAGTAAAAGAAGCGTGAGGCCTGTATTTAGGTATTTCTTAATCTTTTGTTAATTCTCAGGTTGTGCTATATATCGTTACAGGATATTTTTAGTGATGCTTGGTTAAAAGACTAAATTGTTGAAGTCATGAATAACTAAATAAAAAACAGGAAGATTTTGCACAAATTTCTCGTTTCAGCTGATGTGTCGTATGTTTTTGCAACTATCTAATTACCATCTGACCCAAGAAAAACAAAAGCAGAAATGAAATGCTAAAATTCATCAGACTATTTGAGAATTTCTATTTCAGGCACCTGACATTTTATCCATTCAGTTTATTTCTAAAAATTTCTGATCCGATTAATTTATTTTTGGAGTAGGTCTCATTTGTACAAATATGCACCATCAAATCGCTAAAATTACAAAGTTGAGATCATATTTAATTAAGTAAATTGAGTAATGCTGAGGCCTCAGCTTGTTAATTAGATTTCCCTGTTTAAGATACTGAATCCATCCGGTCTGAACTGCAGTGTTGAAGAAAATATCATATCCTTGATCAGGCATTGTACACTTTCTGTTAGTCCCAATATCTTGTATTTATAGATCATTAACACTCATTTTATATCTTAGTGCTCATCTCCACCTAGTGTTCACTTTACACAGTGACCAATAGTCACTGCCTTCCAAATAATAGGCATCAAATAATTTACAACCTGTTACTACAAAACAACTAAAACAATCCTGCAAATTTTATTGTGATGAAAACATTCATGCTACAACTAGTTACATTAATTGACAACAAAAATACACAGAAAAGTGCTGTTGTTATTCCAAACTCAGTGCCCAGTCAGATGAGATGATTATGACCATATTGCTGAATTATAAACTCACACAGTACCCACTACCTGTAATGCAGGTAGCCTCATCTTAAAATAGCACAATAAACATAAATAAAAAACTAATAGAACAATCACAATAAATAATAATTAGTGTTCCCGACTTACAGTAAAAGAGAGCAGCTGTTGCTGTAAACAATATTGTGTTGAATACAATTTAAAACCGGCACTCTGGGTCCAGATGACGGAGCGCATGAGGGGTGGAACTGATTTAGTACCTCGAGAGCTGATGAGTCTCAACTCGTCAGTAACGGCTCCTGGGGTGATCAGGAGACCCGGTTTGGGTTCTGTCGGTTAGTGAGGCCGCATGCAAAGCATTTTATGATACTGTTGCAATTAATTATTGGGACGTTCAATTCTTTTAAAAAGGTTATTTTAGATAATTGTTATTCCAGTGTAGTGGATTTGTTACATCAGCTTTAAATGCACTTAATAAGTAGCCGTCGATCGATGCCTTCAAATGCCCAAAATATAGGAAACCGCTCATTTCAAGCCCATCACAGCTCTCCCACTCCAGAGACACCCCAGGTTTCAGTAGTATAATGCAAAACAACTGTTCTAGTGCAAGTCCACCCAGATTATAAAATACACATGAAACTAAAAATGGTATAGAGTAACAACAATTTGCAATGGAGCTGATTGGTTAGCAGTCACAAAATAAAAAAAGAAACTATAAGACAAGTGTGCCACGAATGAAATGGAAAAAAAGGAGCCATACACTGTCATTGGCACGCTCCGTCACTTAAATTCCAAGCAGTACAGCTGAGGTCAGTTATGTGTTGACGTTATTATTAGAGACAAAATGCTGTACTTCAATCTGGCCACAGGAGGGCAGACTAACCCTGCAGGCAGATGGTTCAGTGGGAGCTTTGGAGTGTCAGTCCTAGAAATGTCCAACATGTCCAACATGTAGTGTTGTTGTGATGTAGTTGCTATTGAATCATAAATAGTGAGCCAGTAAAAAGGACAAGTGTGTCTAACTGGTCCACCCACACACACACACACACACACACACACACACACACACACACACACACACACACACACACACACACACACACACACACACACACACAGCTATTGCCTGCATGGCTAATAAACAAGGATGTAAGGAGGATCACCCTTTACCCCGTGGAAGAAGCAGCCTCCCCGTTGCTGCAGAGGAATAGGAGGTGGGTGATATGTGCTCTTTGTTTCATCATGAATTCCAAGATACTGGCCTCATTAGTCACAGTCTACGAGAGTTTGGTCAGTTCATTTAACGAATGTGATTCCGTGTAGGCATTCAAAGTTTAGTTCATCATTCACAGTCTCTCCCCGTGCAGCTGTTTGAAGATTTAGAGGCTGGGAAAATAAGTCTTTACTTGACTCTCCCGAGTGTCTCTACTGGCTTCTTTCCGAACTTGTCCAATGACCTTCACTCAGCACTGCCAGGGGTCACAGAGGGGCATCTTGGGAACCTGGATGTGCATCTCCAAGGGTCGGTCAGGTGGACAGTCTCTCCTGTAAGTAACTGTCTTCTCATTGGTTGTTGGGATGAATGACAGGTCCTAAAAAAGCGAAACAGATACAGTGAGTAATGGCATCACACAAACACGCAGACACGATTCTCAATTTTGGCTTGTCTTGCTATATGTGGGGACACGAGACATTTACTCCAGTATATTCTGAGATAGACTTTATAAAACTGCTTAATAGACCATTATTTTCCATGCAAATTTCATATTCACTTTATCCATATATAACATTATGTAGTCGTTCAGGACATCTTTACAGCTCCATATTAGTTGCAAAACTAGTACGTCACCATGATCTGTGGTGAACAATGTAGAATAAATGAGGGATGTTCACACCAGTTTAGACATAAGTACATCCAGAAAGCCCCCCTGTTGTAATCTCAATCGTTTTCTTTTTCTCGAAGGTGTCGTTCATCACTGTGAAGTCACAAATCTGGACGCGGCCGATGGCCAGCAGGGATTCGAGAGGAAATGTAAAATACAGCTGTAGGTCTGACAGCTCACTCGGAACTCTCACTCCTGGGTTTTCGGCGGACAGAACACGGCAACGAACACGTCCCGCAGAATTATGAGGCCCAATACTTCTGGGGGGGTTCCAGGGAAAAAAAACGCGTACCTTCCCGGGGCAGTGGTAGGGTCCCTCTGCAGCAGTGCCCCCTGGTGACAGGCCTCTTTTCTGCAGCAGCAGCCGGGACACGGCCACCACCACCAGCCCGCACAGCACCGTCAGGGCGCACACACTCAGGAATGTTCCTAGCAGCCGGCTGTTGTTGCCGCACTCTGTGGACACACACGTAAGCTTTCACTGTGAGTGAACTGAGACCGGATGGTTTTCATCGTATTTTTTTTAGCTCACAGGTTTTACATCTGGATGTGGGTAAAGTAAAATACAAATACTTGTGAAAAGTTGTGCCTGAGTAATAAACCTAATTACTGTCCATACAAACAAACACTGGCGCAGCGCGGCCACCGGCAGCTGTGTGTTCTGCTGTGTGTTCTAGTTCTGCACTGAACAGTCGGCTGGCTGTGAATCTTCTGTGGAGCATGTGTGGACGACGGGCTCATCGCGCAACACAAAGAGCCCAAAGAGGGCTCTGACATTTTGTAACAGCGTTGCCATGGAGACCTGGCTCCCGCTGCACCCGGGAGGAGTGGGCGTGAGCCGGAAGAGAGTGTCCCGTTGGGTGAGGGGATAGGGGGGGGGGTGGAAGTGGGACGCACAATGAGCGGTGCTGTTCCAAAAAACGGGAAGGCGGGGATGATCTGTAACACTTGTTACTTGTTACAGGATGTTCAGTAATGTGTGTGTGTGTGTGTGTGTTTGGGAGAGGGGGGGTGTATGACTGTGAAAATTAAGAAGGAGGTTTGGGAACTTGTAATGTAAAATACAGCTGTTAAACTGTCAGCAGGCTTGCTGACTCAAGCACATCAGGGCTGCAGCAGAGCACCAGCGGTAGCAAAGGAAGTGACCTCGCATGAAGTCATGCGTGTCAGCGTCACGTGTGTGTTGACATTGTACCTGGTCTTGTGCTGATTTGAAGCTGAGCCTGACCAGCCCGTGTGCTTGTTTGAAACCGATGGCGACAGTTGTCATTACTGATGTACATGCACTGAATCCACATCTCCTCTGCTTGGCCTGAAAAAAAAAACATGTTAGAACAGAGAGTTCAAGTACGATGTCGTTCAGTCCAAACATGTTAAGCTCAAAGGCCTCAGAGAAAATCCTGCAGGATTACTTGAAACAAAAGAATCAGTGAGATTATCATAACAAGGAAGCTACTGTGTGTATAAAGTTTTCACCTTTAATCTGCACCAATAAAGTATTCCATACTTCAAGTATCGAGTATCCCTGTGGTGTTGAGTTACTCCCTCATTTCTATATAATAATAGTCTGTAAATCCAGGTATTCGTTTTCCTCAGATCGCCCAAACTGCACATGGTGTAAAATTGCCTTTTGGTAGCTGTACCTGATACAACGTCCACGTAGCCCACCAGTGGTGCACAGGTGTTGTTGCAATGTCCAGCCTCTTTCTGTGCGAGGCCGTGAGACAAGTGGCAGTCCACGCACTTCCTGAGATGGAGAGACACAGACGACGAAGCGTCACAAGTAGTTCGGTGAGCCCTCCCGTCACGCTTTGTGGCAGTACATCCAAACCGACACGTACCAGTACGACTGGCAGCTGTTTTGACAAGCAGGACATCTCTCACAGAAGTCTCCGGAGCGCCGGGGGTCGTCGCACACGCACCTTCCACACACGCATCTGCCCCGCCCGCCGCACAACAGGCCTTTTGTCGATTGGCAGGTTGCCGTGGAGACGGGGCAACCACAGCTATCGCCGGTCCAGTCGTCCTCGCACACGCACTCACCTGACACGCACGTGCCACGCCCTGTGAGAGAGACGGATAGAGACTCATTGCAGACTGTGTGTGTGTGTTCTTAAAAATCAACTCAAACGTTTCGCGCTGCATCCATTTTGCAGCTGACCTCCACACAGCAGTCCCCCTCGGTACGGGCAGGAGAAGTCGTCTATCTCGCAGTGTTTCCCGTACACGGCGCCGAGCCTGGTCTGGTCACACACACACCTCCCGCACTCACACGCTCCCCGACCACTGCAGTCCACATCGGACCCATCCCGTCTGCAATTCCAGCTGGACTCCCCGTCGGCGTCGTTTATGAGTCCCTGATCCAGCTCCTGCTCCTGACCGGAGCTTCCTCCGCATTGGCTTTCTTCGTAGCAGCGCCTCGTGGCTCCACAACTGCACGTGCATTTGGAGTGGACCTTGATAACGGTGGATTCGTTGTAGCCCACGGGTCGAACCATCACGGTTACATCTTCGTCTTCGCCGTTGCCAGGGCAGGAGCGCATCCCGATAGTGATGTTGAAGTAAACCTGCGTGGTGAGAGAAAAGGGTTGATCACCACCGTGGTCGGGACTGAAATATCTCAACACAGACATTCAGAGTCCAGAGATCTGATATTTGAATGAATTTTAAGAACTTTTGTGATTCCCTGACTTTTTTCTCCAGCGCCCTCATCAGGTCAAACTTTTAATTTGTCAAATACTTTATTTTACGACCGTTGCCGTCCCTGAATATGGACTCTTAAAACGTCCTTCCATAATGAAAATAAAACTAAAATAGCTTATTCTGTTGTCTTGCCAGGACAAGTAATATAATAAATAATCATGTAAGGCAAGAAAGATATTTTGGCACGCTTTCCAGGGCCACATTCCGCTTCAAACTTTACCTCTAGTTTGGATCTCGGTGACAAAACATTTCCACATTTATGTTAATAATCAGCGACTCGCAAGGTGAAAACCACGCCAGCTGTCGTGGCTGTTAAACATACACACACACACACACACACAAAACGAATGAAGGACTTGCTATTCAGCCATTTCTTTCTCAGCTCTCTGCTGCTGCTTTAAGGATCCAACACAGATCCAGAGAAATCCACCTGTGTTTATAAATGTATTTTCCCCCCATGAAAGACCTGATTTAAAATGAGCCACGGTTCATAGTACCATTGTGGAAATCTCTAATAAGAGATAAATAGTTCCTGGATACTTATCCAACATCTGGAACCAGGGAACTGTATCGTAAGTGTGATGCAGCATGTGAATAATTATTCTGTTCATGCGGAAAGCCGTGCATGCCAAAGATTTTAATCTACAGGCCTTCCTTTCACTTGATTACGATTCTGGTCATTTCCATAATTCACTTTAATCCACCCACCCATTAAACTTCAGTCGATTAGCACAATGGAATAACTATAGAGCAATAAGTATCTTGAATTAAGGTTAAGAGCCCCAAAAGGTTACTGGAGAGAGGCCGTTTGGGAGTGAACAGGAAGAACATTTCCAAATGTAATGAAAATGTCATAATAATTAGTACCGAAAGGGGGTTTCTTGACCTCTCGTAAATAAGTTTTTAAGTCAGTCAGAAAATCTCCTCTGCAGTGTGGCGGATTATCTCAAATGTTCCTCTCTGTGGATAAATAGAACAGGTTTCTAACAATAAATGCTCTATTTGTTTGCACAAAGGCACTCATGTGTGGCAAGGTAAGGATTTCAGGATAAATAGGTCATGGAATCACATGGCAGTATTTTCCTGCTTAACACTGTCTGTAATCCTCTAAACTCAGATTATTTACCAAACTGTAAGCCCTCAGTGTCGTGTTTGAGTTTGTTGGTATGTGTGAGTAAGTAATCCAAAACAGCCAATGCATTTTGTGTGATACATCTTATCATTTAAATGAGAGATTCTTGTATAAAAACAAGTAATATTTAGCTAAATTCTAGCACTGATTCCCCACGTGTGCTTTGACTGTCGTTTTTCTGAAGGTTTTGTGTTTACCGTCTGGCCGGGCATCACTCCCGAACAACTCTGGTCCTTCACGGTGGATCCATCGGGACAGAGAGGAGACACGGACACCCAGTACCTGCTGGCTGCCTTGTCCTCCACCGACACTGATACTGCCACCTCCGACAGCAACGTCTGGACGGAGAGAGGAGAATTGATATTAACTTTACTGCACAACGCCGAGGAATTGAATACATTATGCTGGTTGCAAGGGAATGTGGGTTACGACAACAGAGAGTGGAAAAAACTGTGACAGTTTAAATATTTAATGAATGTAATCTGCATGGATAGAATTTAACGGGGCGAGAGTGAGGAATAGATGCAGAAAGAGAAATGTGTCATTAATTGAACGTGTCCCCGAAATGCCCTTTCTTTGTGAAATACATGGGAAAACAAAATGGGGCCAAAAATAGCATCTTTGTGTTTGTCCGTGATGAAGACGTATGGTTCCTGTGGGGATCTGATATCTCTTAGACAGCTTCTGTTCAGGCTCTTCTTATTGTGTATGCATGTATGCAGGTGTGTGTGTGTGTGTGTGTGTGTGTGTGTGTGTGTGTGTGTGTGTGTGCGCGCATGGCTCTGCACGGCTCTGTACCAGGATCTTTCGATTCGGCAGGTTCGAGAAGCGAACAATGGAGCGCTGTGCCTAAGGAAAGATTATAGCCTAGACTGCTGGCAACTGAACAAACCCCTAGTAACACACACACACACACACACACACACAAAATGCAAAAATGCCTTACCCCTCCCTAATAAGGACTATGGTGAAAAAAAACATCTCCAACTTAACAATTGATGTTTGTATTACAAGTGCATTGTCTTTTTCTTGCACTCCTAAACTTAAATTCCATGGACAAATATAACAGTTCACACTCTCGGTAGTGTCACAGTGTAAGGCCTTTCATTCATTTTTGCTGCAAACAGGAACGTGCCACTTGTGCTCTGAGCGCAGTTCATGTTGCGTCGGCGGATCAGCAGACAAACCCTTCAGATCTGATACTGTGTGGGCTCATGAATTCCGCTCACGCTGCGCTGCTGCACTCCCCTCGCTCCAACTTTTCACTTCTCCTTGAAAACATGAATCATACACCGAGGGGAGGACCATCCGGAGAAAACAAGTTGCAGGGGAGGTTGGTGCTTTGTACCTTGTACGCGTCCACCACCAGCTCTATAAGGTTCGGGGCCTGGAAGAGGCCCAACTTCCCCAGGTAGGAGCCAGGTAGCAAACGCACCAACTCCTAAAGCAGAAAAGGGGAGAAGAGGGTCAATGTGAATGATTCCCCCTTACGGACGCCGCCGGAGACTCAAAACTATGTGTTCAACAGTTTTTTTCTGCCATATGCTGAATGTTGTTGTGTGCAAATGTGTGGAAGAGATTACCTCGTACCACTGGTATTGCTGCTTCTCCACAGCGAAGATAGAGTGCATATGGTTTTCAAGCAGCTTATCAGACAACAGACCCACACTGGGATGGTCCTGAAAAGCGGACAGACATACTAAATGCTTAAAAAAACTATTTTAGGAAAAATAAATGAAATAAACCTTTTCTTGGCAAAAGGTAGATAGAAGTTAAATAGGAAGCTACCATGAGCAGAAAAAACAAAAAATTCACAAATGAACACAGTATATCGTGTTTGTTTAATCATTACACAAAAAAAGACTCAAAGTTCAACTCTTTTTAAGCCCCTTCTCCTGAGTGCCGTGTAAGAGTCCTGCTGCTCTCACCATCTTAGTGCTCCCCGTGTAGACGTTGTTTTCCAGGTGACACAGGCCGTCATGTGGCGTCACGATCCCTGCCAGCCGGCTGTCCAAGGCGAGGTGAGACGGCTGGTCGGTCATCAGCAGCAGCAGGCGTTTGGCGTCTGGTCGCCAACCTACCGATCTCTGAGAAGGGGAGACAGAGAGGAGCCGGGGCATGGCGGATAAATGTATTCGCTCTCCGGGAAGAGCAGTTTAATATAGATTTCTGGCCCCTTACGTCACTACACAGCTATATTTACACAGACTGGAAATAATGTGGAAATAATGTGCGTTTTGTGTATTTTTTTTACACAAAACACTGCAAAACATTTCAATCATCTGCGTTACATTAGTTCCTGTGGTGATGAGCTATTTCTGTAATGCCCGGCTAAAGAAAACACAGCAGAAATTCCTCAAACAGTCACAAACTCCCTCTTGACGTGTGTGTGACTTGTCAGGGAGAAAGTTAATATGAGCACGCGTGTGGCGGTGCGTGTCTGTGTGTGTGTGTGTGTGTGTGTGTGTGTGTGTGTGCACGTTCATAAGTAGGAGTGACCTAATGGAGAGTCTATTTCTGGCGTGATGAGGTGTTTCCCTTCCCTGGAGGCTGGTTACTTAGGGCCCCCTGCATGGTTTGACTCAAAGTTCTCCTGCAGCCACAGCATAAACAACTGTGTGGGTGCGTGCGTGTGTGTCGGTTTGTCTGCCATACCAAAGCCATGGCGTCATTACTTAATGGGATTCCAGTGGCAATATCCGATGCTGAGTCAGAGCGCCGCCATTCTCCCAGAATAAATGCTTCTTTCAGCAGCGCGCCAACCTACGACCATATTTGGGGACGAGCCTAATTTTCCAAAAACATTTCCTAGATTCTCGAGGAAACTGACAGACTACGGCAAATATTTTGTTAACCCTGCTTCTCATTCTTTCACCAGCTCCCGTGGGCCCGGGCCCTGCAGCTCCTGTGAGTACACACCTGGCACACGGCGGCCTGCAGCATCGCATCCAGTCCCCCCTCAGGCGTGTCCATGTTTCCGGAGATGCGCTGGCGTTTGATGACACGTGTGAACTCGCTCATATTACTGGTCATGCTGAGGACGTGGTGGAAGCCGTGGGCGGGACGACAGCGGATCTCGTAGTCACTGGTGAGGGAAGGAAGACCGCACACAAAGTTTTGGATCGCAGACGAACTGACGGGGCTCCAGATGAACGTCACACGGGAGCAACTCATGGGAGCAGCTGGCTTTTGGGGGCATTGGTTTATACACGCCGAAATCACCGCTGTTATTGCCCCATATAAGGAGGTGTACAACAAGACTAACTTTGTAACAGAAGCAACCAACGATGTGTCAAACCTGCAGGGGTTGTCAATCTTGGAGGAGTGAACATTGATGTAAGGGGACACCGGTTTGTCCACAAAGGAGCCGAAACCCAGCCACAGGTCCGAGGAGTGCTCGGCCATGCGAAAGGACAGCGCCACACCGACCGTCTTCAACTGCACCACAGACAAAGTACAACGGCACAAAGTGGTAAAGTATGAGACAGAAGAGAGAGAACAATGTTTTAACTAATTTAAATAAGGTTTAAATCGGACATTTCTGCTTTTAATTCCGTGTCACCCGTCCGGCACGTAAAAACAGTGTCCTTCTCATCTCAGTAATACCAAACTGTTAAGGTGTAATGATCCAGAATTTAGTTCAAAAAGGTCCACTCCTACGTGATCAAGGTTTTCCTGCATAGACGCAGATACGTCAACGAGGCAGTACAGGTCCACTGGATAACGCTCCAGCTGCTTCACGGCCACTATGGCGCTGGCCTCCGAACCTACGCACGCACACGTGATGAAATAATGCATTAAAGATACAATCGATTCCCGACAGAGGCGCAAACGCAGGGTTGCCCTTTGTCTACCTGGTCGGAGGGTGATGCTGATGTCTTGTGGGGACACTTGTGTGCTGCTGGCGGTGGCGTCGACCTCCACCTTGATCTCCGACTGCTCCATGAACTCCCGGTCGCAGCCTCTCCTCAACAGCTTCACTGGCGAGTCGCAGCGCTGGCTCGGCACCAAAAAGTCCTAGAGGTCACAAAAAGGTCAAGGAAGCGACACAAAAAGTCCTAAAAAACAGACCGGAGAAAAAGCTTCCAGGCAGTTGTTGAGACGACACAACTAAGCCGCATTTTAGGACATTATCACGACAATCGCATATGAGGAATGAGAGCAAGTGACACGATGAAGTGGGTCAAGTTGAGCACCAAATGATCCCGTGTGACCCGAGGGGCAGGACGCACTTATGTTGCACACTAAATCCATTGACAAATGTAGAAGTATCTCATCGCGGAGGAAAGGAGAGTTAATTGAAAGTGGCAACTCGGGTGGATAGATAAGAGAGTAGATTCTCTTATTCAGTATATTATTTAATCATTGCTTCATTGAATAAGTCTATGTATCTAAGCTCTGCACCCAACCGTAAAGTACAACGGCATCATGCATTGCGGCTTTGTGCTGGATTAGTGACCTTTGGAACTTTCCTTTGAGGGAAACATGCTTACAAACATAAGCACTTAAGACTCAATGGGATCATTAAACGTGTTTACGCCATTAAAACAGATTCCTGACACTTTTAAAAACAGAAACACGGCCGCGGACAAGCAAAACAGTCTCCCGTAAATAACCTGCAGCAAATGATTTGCCTGAGCCGTCCCCGTAGTAAAGGGCGTGTGGTGACTTCCCCGGACTTTCCACGACAGTCTGTGCCCTTCACCTAATGTCAATGGTGCGAAAAAGTAGCATGCATGCTTTACAAGCACTGTACTTATTATTCAGTGCTTGTCCAAGCATGTGACGGTTTGTGTGTGTGTGTGTGTGTGTGTGTGTTTGTGTAGCGAGCCCGGCCCCACTTAATGAGTCCAGTTAATGTTAAGCCTCACAGGATGGGAAAGCACCTGAAGTCCGTAAACACCTTTTGCTACCCGTATGGCGCTGGAAGTCTTAACAGCAGAGGGGGGGCGGGGGTGGAGGGGGGGATGGGGGGGGGGGGGGCTCTTTACTGGGCAGGAGAGAGCCGAGACAGGAAAACACAGAGGCAGATGCACACTGCCGTAGTGATACGTGTGAGCGCCCAGACTAAACATATGGATAGAAAGTGGCTCTGTCTCTGCTGGCCATGAGAAAGCACACATGGAAACATTCACACACACACACACACACACACACACACACACACACACACACACAGACAGACACAGGTCAGGCCACTAAGCCCGAACATACACATTATATCCGCATCTGTGGATGGCATCAAAGCTTCAGTGTGTGTCATCTGAGGAATGTCGCCACACCGTCCTCCCCGCCCCCTCCCTGTCACACTCAAACACGCACTTTTGTATACACATTCCTACCTTCTTAAAGCACCAGGCACACTGCGGTCCACGTCCGAGGCACTCTGCGCAAGAAGTGACACCGGGAGACCAACACGCACTGTCACCTGCAGAGAAAGAAAGCCGGCGGGTGTCAACACTCATCGCGCCCGAGCCCCTGTGTGGAGATCCGCAGCACACTCGTGTCGACGGAAAGCAGCAGGTAGCCGCTCGCGTGAGGCCATTCGGCACCTGTCGGCCGGCCGCGCAGTGAGAAGAGGGTCTGTGAGTGTGGGAGCAGGTGATTCAGGTTGTTCAAGGGACCAATTCTCACAGCCACACACACACACACACACACACACAGAGTGCGAGATAATCTGTGATCGCAGCCCAGATTAGAAGTTTGAATGGAGTGACCCTGTGACAATGCTACTGTCTATACAATTTAGACGCTTTAGGTTTTCACCTGTGTGACAATAAACTTTTAGTTTACTGTAGTGGACTAATGTTATTCATTTGGGTGATTTGTCTGCTGAAATCACATTTTCTGGAGTCCTTTCATCGTTGCGGGGCTGAAATGTGGGACAGAGAAACGCTGCAGGCCCACTGGCATCACCAACACCAACAAGCGACTCAGAGTAGGGAAGCATTTAACTCATTTGATCAATACATGCTGAAACAAGAGGTGCATGTGGTCTGATGGGCTTCTCCAGTGGGGTGGGGGGTTAGGGAACATTATTCTCAAATGCTCATAACCCCCCCGCCCCCTGCGGAGAGCACGGCACGGGTAGTGATGTACGTAATTGGCCCTAACGAGCCTCCAACTCACCGGCGCCGGACGCGACCACCACGCAGCAGAGCAGGAGACGGACGTATGTGCGGAACCAGGAAGTCATGTTATCCTATCCACACCGGGGGGTGGTGGTGGGGTGAAGCTACTGGAGATGAACCGGGGGAGACCGGGCACCTGGCGTCCGCCGCCGCCGCCACAAAAGCCGGGAGTGCCGGACCGAGGCGCGGGGCATCGTCGCTTCTCCGCCCGGTGACCCTTTCTAATCCCGGAGAGACGCTCTATTCACGGCGGCTGCGGCGCGATGTCCCTCCATCCGCTCCCATCCGGCGCGCAGGTGCGCGACGCTCGGACCTGCGCGCGTCCTTCCGCGGTCCTCGTCTCACAGCTGACGGCGAAGCCTCATGTCCGGGGGACGGCGCGCGGAGCAACACGCTGACTGAACGTCCCGCACGACGGCCGGGAGATCGGCGGCGTTTTTAACCGCTGTACGTGTGAGCCGGGCGGGCGGCGCCATGGCAACGACGCTCTCTCTCTCTCTCTCTCTCTCTCTCTCTCTCTCTCTCTCTCTCTCTCTCTCTCTCTCTCTCGCTCTCTCTCCCCCTCTCGGGTCAGAGAGGGAGGGAAGAGAGACAAATAAGTAGAGAGAGCGGAGAAGTGAGAGACAAAGTGCTTACTACAAGGAATTGTGGTGGGGTTGCATTCCAAGTAATCTCTTGGCCTTGAAGTGAACACACTGATGTTTATATTACGTCTTCAGGGAGCCATTTAATCCTGGGACCTTGGCAGTGTGTTGATGATGGGGGGCGAAGGGGGATGGGGATGGGGGGCGGATGGGGGGGTCGATACAGACAGAGCTCCTGCAGAGGGGTTCACAGGCCCGGTGCTGAGGAGGAGGAGGAGGCGGAGGGGGTTTGAGTCCATTGTACGCAGATTCCAGTGACATGGAGTAACCCCGCCGGCTGCGCCGCCGAGCAAGCGGCCAAAGACTCACCAAACAACCCGACGTTTTAAGCTGGAGGACAACAGTTCCACGCTGTAGGACAAAAGGCACAATAGTCGCCCATCTTTGGCATCGTGTGCTTTTTTTTTTCTTCTCCCAAGCAAACCAATTCACAAGCACACACTCGAGTCCCTCATCTACTCTGTGTGACCCCCTTTCTGTCAGGCAGGGTCCAGGGGCTGAGCCAGCTACGCCCCCCCACTCTCCATTCACATCATCTCTAGGCCCGTGCCCCCCACCAGTCACTCTCAATTATGGTAATGACGCAAACACACACCACACTGTTTTTTTTTAGAGTGTGTGAAATGTCTCTGAAATGCAGGTTCCAAGTCGCAGAAGATGGGGTGAGGGGTTGAGGGGGGGGGGGGGGGGGGGTATGAAACATAGATCTATTACCTGCTGAGAAAACTCGGTAATGGACTCTAATGTAAACAGTCGCAGGAGCCTGTCAATACTGGTCAACATCAGCATCTTTCTGACAACTGTCGTCGTTGTAAAGGTGACACAAAACACTCCTCGTTCCTCCGCCCCCCCCCACACCCACCTTTTCTTTCTCCACCCGTGGTGTGTTTGTGTTAGCGGTCGGCTGGGCTTTCCATCACGCTGGTCTGGTCTCATCACCCTCCAACCACACACCAACACAGCATTAACCCCCCCGCCCCTCTATCACTCAAACAACGTTCTTTCCGAATCGCCCCTTCAACGGTCGAGTCATATCACTTGTTTTACTCTGGGAAGCGTCTCCCACTATCTCCTTTCTGCCACTAACAGTAGGGGAACCAGGATCCTGTGGGAGGTGGAGATTCCCAATGCACAGGGGCGGAAGTGCAATTCACCTTTGTTTATGTAACAAAGTGCTTTTTTTATGTTTGCCTTGTACATTTGCATTATTTACACATATATTTTCACTGTAAGTAGCCTTTAGCCTAAATGTACTGTGGGCTACTTCTCCACGTTTCAATTTGTCTCCGTTACAGAGTACTGAATAGAAAGGAGATATATCAGCAGCTGAAACAGAGAAAAATCTGCAGGTGTGCCTACCTGGAGGTCATATGATACTTTAGTAAATGGATGTTTTCACGGGCCGATGTTGGCGTGCGCGCTGGCACTACAAGCATAATCAAATGCAGTCACTGTGGGTTGTGCATATAATCACCATTGCTGCATAAATAAATAGTAAAATGTATCTATTCCCATTAGAGACTGATTTCATTGACAACTATACGCTGTTCGTGAGCTGTATGGGGGGGCACGCTGTGTCTAGCTGACATGCTAACAGGCTTGTCCAGCATCGACTCCGGCCTTCACTAACAATAATTGCGCTGCTAAATACGTTATTTACTATTTACTTTCACTGGTATCCTATACCTCCCGCCTCCCTTCTCTCTCAGTCCGCCCCATTTAAATTGTAAAGTACTCAGAATATATTTGAGCTGTCCTGCATGTATACTTTACCTGCTTAAATACATTAACTACACATACTTTTACTTGAGTAACCCTTGACCTCAGTGGGCCAAAGGGTAGAGTGCGTTACTCAGGAAAAGCAAAACCTTTGTGTGTGTCAACGTAATTGATTGAAGGCTGTGTATACTTCCTCTATTTCCTCATGAACTATGAGTTCCCCTCATGTGTCAGAATCTGGCATTTAGTCAAATGAATTCCCCAGCAGAGTATTTCCATCCCACATACAAGTAATTCACCTACACACACACACACACACACACACACACTGAATCGTCCTGTTTCTTGTTTCCAATCAAGCTTTCTAAACTGTGACTTCTACTTCCACAGACAAAATCAGTGTCGACCAGGGAAACTGAACACAGAAGTGAAATTATTGATGTAATAGTGAAGCGACAATTAATACAGGCAATGACATTGTTTGGTCTGAGTCCTCGTGTCTACATTTCCCCTTTTAAATATCATTGTGGCAACAATCTGTTTGTTGTGTGATATAATGTCATACATGTTTTTAACACTTCAAAGGTCAACAACCATTTCTAAACGTGTAATTACAATGTTAGTTACCTGCACTAACTCTCCAGCATGGAGGTTGGGTGGCTGCTCCGACCCCGGGAACAGGGGATTAACGGGATACATTATCCTCTGTTTGTGTGCATAACTGACATGGCCTGCACTGTGTTTTTCCACATTCAGAGAAAGTTTGTGAGACGCTTTTATCGTTTGCCATTAAAGTTAGGCAATTCATTTATCGCGAGTCCAGCCGAAGCCTAACTCTGCGTGGTAAACAAAGCGGCCCGCTGTTCCTCTGTTCAATGTAATGTGTAAAAAAAGTAGACTCAAGAAGTAGTCTTCCACATTACTGTTAT